>NC_137774.1:55923314-56466638 GCF_963455305.1 Plecotus auritus | reverse complement strand
TTGTGGAAGAGCCACACTCAAGGCCAAAGAGCCGCATGTGGCTCGCGAGCAGCAGTTTGCTGACCATGGTCTTAGGGCAAAGGAAATGGAGAAAATAAACAAATGGGACTACATCAAAATAAAAAGCTTTTGCACAGCAAAAGAAACCATCAGAGAGCCCACTGTATGGGAGAACATATTTGGCAATGATACATCTGATAAGGGGTTATTCTCCAAAATATATAAGGAACTCATACAAATTAACAAAAGGAAGACAAACAATCCAATTTAAAAAACGGGCAAAGGACCTAAATAGACACTTCTCCAAAGCAGGCATACAGGTGGCCAAGAGGCATATGAAAACATGCTCAAAGTCACTGATCATTAGAGAGATGCAAATTAAAACAACAATGAGGTATCACCTCACACCTGTCAGAATGGCTACCATCAACAAATGAACAAATGACAAGTGCTGAGAATGTGGAGAAAAGGGGACCCTAGTACCTTACTAAGGGTAATGCAGACTCGTGAAGACTATGGAAAACAGTAAGGATTTTCCTTAAAAAAATAAAAATCAAACTGCAATTTGACCCAGTTCTAAGAATACACTTTATGAAAGCCAAAACACCAATCAGAAAGAATGTATGCACCCCTATGTTCATAGCAGCACAATTTACAATAGCTAAGGTCTGGAAATAGCCCAAGTGCCCATCAGTAGATGAGTGGATAAAAAGCTGTGGTACATTTATAACATGGAATACTATGCAGCTGTAAAAAAAAGAAGAGTCTCTTACCCTTTGAGACAGCATGGAGTGACCTGGAGAGTCTCATGCTAAGTGAAATAAGTCAGTCAGAGAAAGGTGAGTATCACATGATCTCACACATATGTGGAATCTAATGAACAAAATAAACTGATGAACAAGGTAGATCCAGAAGCATGGAGCAGACTGAAGACTCTCAGAGGGAAGAAGGCAGTGGGGGTGGAGGTGGGGGTGAGCAGAAGAAATTAACCAGGGAAATTATATGCATATAGGCATAGTCCATGGACACAGACAATAATTTGGTGAAGGGTGGGATAGGCAGATATGGGGTGGAGAGGTTCAATGGGGAAAAAAGGGACATCTCATACTTTCAACAAAAATGATGAATTTAAAAACAGACAGTATAAATACTTTAAAATGGACCCATAAATATCTCTTTTTTTAGACAAAATATAAAACTGAGACTAAAACTCTACGTATACAGATTGTATGACTAATTTATCTAATGACCAGGAAATTCTTGAATTTTCTTCCCATCTCCACAGAAAGTGTTATAAACCAAGAAGATTTTTCAACTTAAATAACATAAATGTAGGGGATGTGATAGAGACAAATGAAAAACTTGAATTTAAATAAAATATAGACAGAGGTGTGGAAAGAAAAGAAAGGATATGTTGCATGTTCTGTATTTATTCTCATCTGTAGAATGTAAAAGCCACAACAACAACAAAAAAGGACAAAAGTAATATTTAACACAGAGATCAAATTATTGTGGTTACCAGAGAGAAAATGCATGAGTGAGGATAACGATGGCAAAGAGTTGCAAAGACAAGAAGACTAGACCTGGGTGGTGAGCACAGAATGCAGTATGCTTTGTTGTACTATACAGTAGTTCCAGTGACATACATAATGTTATCAACAAGGTTATACCCCAATAATAAATTATGAAATCATCTACAAAGAAATATTATCACTTCCCACTTATTTAAGGAAAGGAAAGACATTTTTATGCTTTGGAATAATATGGATATATTTTTGTTTACTTTCCTTTTGTCCATGAAGGATCAGGTGAAGCTGCTGTTCAGACTTGGCAGTAGCAGGTGTGCTGTAGAGCGTTAGCAGTCAGAATTTTAAAGAGGAATTGTGTCTATGAAAACAAGAAAGTCAACCATTAAGAGTTAAAAAACCAAATCTGATTCCAGAGACCAGCAAGACAAGATCATTTCTAAATATGGGGCTACTGCATCACTGATGGATGCGTGAAGATGGCTGTGGCAATCCAAAGGGTTTCCTGGTTTCTACCTCTGATGTCTGTGATGATGACATAGACGTCCTGAAAATGTTCTGAGTGGTCCACAACAACTTGATTTATATCCAAGACTCCAGGTTCAGCTTAAAGAGCTTCAGGACAACATGGACCTTCTGGTTTCCATGTCTGTGGTGATGACAAATATCTCAATGTTCCAAGCCAGAAGTGAGAAAAAGTAAAAAGGTTCAGGGTAGAAAGCTGGAAAACATGATCATCATGGCTCACTGAGTTGGAGAGAGCTGGGCTAGAAGGAGCCCCAGGGGCTAAGCTCCAGAGGGATCCTGGCCCCAGAGACCTGTGGGGAGGCAATGGTTCCATTCTTTGGCTGAGTCCATCTGGGCATCACTGGTGGCTTCCACCCCCTTTTTAGCCCAACACATTCCAGAAGGGAGAGCCAAACATTGAGTAAAGGAGCTGTCATCACCCTGAAAATGCATTGAGATTTGCCCAGAAAACTTTCCTTCATTTCAAATGAGAAATGCTTAAACATGGGTTACCAAGTTTCCATGCCACCTGAGCAAGTCCATTATGACCTGGGTGTGATGCCACCCACGAAGTCATAAAGAGGCCATGACCAGGAACACTACAACATCAATTTAAAGGGGGTACATACATGATTGAAGCTGGGAGGACCAAAGCAGTAATATAAGCAGTGGTGCAATTTCACGCTTCCCTTACCACTATACCATGTATCCATCTTTTAGTCTAGGCCCGTGGACACATGGAAAGCGTCCTATGACCTGTTGACAGAGGAAGTAAATTGTGGCCTGGCTTACTGATGATTTTGTATTATATCAATGACCAACCAGAAGTGACGGCTGCAGCATGACAGCCCATTGCTGGATGTTTGTGAAGGACAGTGGATAACAAAGCCCTCACAACAGGCAGAGGTTGGGGCGGCCTCTTCCTCATTCACTGTCTGGCTGACAGTGTCCAGCTGTGGAAGGAGATGCTGACTTAGGGCTCTGGCTAGTGTTTTGCAACATCAGGCAGAGACATGACAGAAGCATGATTGGAAGACCCTTCACAAACTTTTTTGGGCAGAAGTTTGTTGGATGGTCTCACCCAATAGGCAAATATATGAAATGTATTTGTGTCTCGTATAATGCTAATCAGAGTGAAGCCTCAAAGTGGAAGATTTCATTAATCAAAGGATAAAGTGGCACATTCCATATTTCCCCTCACCAATGGAATGTAGAAGCACAAACAAAAGAAACAAACAGTCTCCTACTTACACACGGAATCATAGTGGTTACCACAGGGGAAGCAGGAGGAAGGACCATGTAAATAAAGGGGGTCAAATGCGCAAGGACAGAGACAGACAGACATTGGGTGGTGAGCATATAGCTGAGGTTTTATAATGTGATTAACCTGTTATCACCCCCCCCAAAAATGTAATAATGAAATATTTTTTTTAAAAAAAAAAACTTTGTTCAAGAAAAGAAACACTTTTCTGTTTTTGAAAAATATAAACATTTGTTTATCTACCATTTGTTCAATAAAAATCAGGTGGACAAGCAGTAGAAGCTGTGCTGTCGGGTATTGACATGAGACTGTTAGTGAGAAACAGTGTCTATGAAAAAACGAAAGTCAATGGTCAGCTGTTACAAAATCCAGTTATGATTCCAGGCCCTGCCAACCAGACAATTCACAAACACTGCGCTGCAGCATCAACAGATGGAGGGTGAGGATGCTGTGGGAATCCAATTGGTTTCCTGATTTCTAGTTTCCATGTCTGTGGTGATGACACAGATGATCATTTGGACATTGGAGTGTCCCTGGCAGCAGTCATGGATATGAGCTTTATCATCCCTTGTGACAGCTGATTTACTTCATACCCAGAACTCCAGGTGCAGCATAAAGAGCTTCAGGACATGAATAGATTATTTTCAATGATTCCATCCAGATGTAAAAAATAAACATAAAAAAAGAAAGTTTCCTGGTAGAGTTGTAACTGATATGGGAGGAAATTAGAGCACTTAAGGCTTTTTCGGGGACTGGAGAAAAGTGCAAAGAAAAAGAGGAGACATCAAGGGTAATAACAGCGGTGACCTCTCCTGTGTCAGGTGCACCGTGACTAGATGCAAATCACAGCAGGACATAAAGGTGAGAGACAAAGTGTGACCCTTGCAAAAGTGTGCTCCTCTTTGGAAGAACTATGAGAGTTCTGTAATATACAAAGCTGAAATACATGAAATATGTGGGGAAATAATTAATGGTGGGGATCTATGTTCAAAGGAGCATAAATTTGGAAGAGAAGGAATTTGTTGATTTGGGACACTCTGACAGGATCAGAGATTGTGCATTTATTTCAGCAGCATGGATCTTTAGAAAAGGCTCAAAGGTTTACTGGGAATGTTGGCTGGTAAGTGCATCCAGTGATGGCCTAATAAGGAGGGGCAAACATTGAGGGTAAAGGGCTGTTGTCACCTTGAAACTGGAATGAGATTTGTCCAAAAGGTTTTTCTTGGTTTCGAAGAAGAAATGCATAACCATTTGCCACTAAGCTGCCATGACCTGGGTGTAATGTCACCCATGGAGTCATAAAGAGGCCATGACCAGGAAGACTACAACCTCAATTTAAAGTGGTAAATACATGATCAAACCTGGGAGGACCAAAGCAGTAATATAAGTTGTGGTGCAATTGCCCTCACTTCCTGCTGCTATACCATGGATCCATATTTCAGCCTAGAACTTGGGACTCAAGGAAAGTCTCCTATGACCTTGACAGAAAAAGGAAAGTCATGGCCTGGTTTTTAGTGATTTTGCATGATATTGATGATCAACCAGAAAGTGGACAGCAACAGCACACCAGACCATGCCTGGACATTGGTGTAGGACAGAGGGTCAGGGAGGCTGATTACGGGGCATTTCACTTCTTTGCTTGGATGACAAATGGACAGCTATGCAAGTATCTGCAAATTCACGGCTCTGCCCAATATTTTACATCAATTGCCAGGGGCATAAAAGAAACATGAGGGGAAAATACTTCACATTGTAATCTGGACAGAGGATACTGTAGTATCAAGAGATTTAGTCAAAGGGCAATATATTGAAAAAGAAATTTGTGTCTCTTACGCAGCTTATCACAATGTAGACTCAATGTGAAGGATTTAATTAATAGATTCTGTTGCCATATTCTGTATTTTCTCTCACATGTGGAATGTGAAAGCCACAAACAAAACAAAGAGACACACAAAATCTCCTGCCTACACACAAATAATGGTGGTTACCTGATGGGAAAAAGCATGAGTACAGATAAGGTGGCAAAGGGGTTCAAATACAAGAAGACCAGCCTTTGGTGGTCAGCACACACTAGAGTAGGCTCTGCTGTATTATAGAGTTGTACACGTAAAATTTATTAACCATATTACCCTCCTGATAAGTTGGAGTGAACTCAGATGAAACCAGTCCACAGCAACTGCTGCTCTCTGCACAGGGCCATGATGGGACTCAGAGGAGGGGTGTGGAATGAGTGTTTATTTCCTGCAGGCCAGTCTGCTGCTCAGACAATTAAGGCGCATGGTAAGTTGCCACTGCCCAGAGAAATACAATATGTTGTGACATATCAGTGTGTGGCATGACCTCATTAAAGACTGATGCTAGTCTCAGTCTGAGCTGAGCCCCAGCATCTTGGAGAAATGGATGGAGCCCAGCACCCAAGAGTCCAAGGGAGGCCCAGGCCATGCACCTCAGGCCCTGGGCCTCTCTTGCTCTGAGAGGTCTAGCCAGGCCTAGGTACTCATCAGCTCAGGTGCTGGGCCTCTCTCTCTAAGTGTATGAGGCATGCCTTGCAGCATCCACATGTGAATTATATGAAATTCACACTCCAGTGTCCACAAAGAAAGTTTTATTCGAATACAGCTGCAAAACTTGTTAACATATTGGCTATGACCACTGTCCAACTGTGAGGAGAGACTTGAAGTTTCAGCAGAGACTATAAGCCCAAAATGACTCCCTGACTGTCACAAAACAGCGTGTAGATCTGACCTAGGGTCTCAGACTCCCTCTATAGTCTTTGCAGAGCTGGTTAAGAGCTTTGGAGCGGGCTCTTTCACTAAACACAATCTTTTCCATGCTAATTAGCCATTATTTAGACATTCCTGATTATAGGAATACTATGGAATGTCTGGAAATAATATTTTACATTTCTGAGTGAAGTTTGTGTACTCTCAAATGAAACCAGACCATGGCAGCTGCTGCTCTCTGTACAGGCCCAGGACGAAACTCATGATGGAGCGCAGAAGGAATGGGGACATTGGAGTGAGTGTCTGTTTCCTGCAGGTTGGTCTGGTGATCTTTGGGCCACATTGTTCGTTGAAACTGCCAGCACAAGAATCAATGTGCATGGTGACATCATTAAAGACTGATGCCAGCTGTGGAGTCCAGCCTGGCCTCAGAGCCTCTGAGCTGAGCCTCAGTAAAAAAGCCTTGTCTGTCCCTGAAGAGCCAAGTCTAGCCTGTAAGACCCAACCCTCTCTCCCATGGAGTCCAAGCAAAGACCAGGGTCCAGTCTGCCTGAACACTGGAATACTCTCTCAGAGAGTCCAATCCTGGTCAAAATCCCCAACAGTCAGTACCACTGGCCAGTTTCTCTGAGAGTCAAAATGATGCCTTGCAGCCTAATACATTTAAATTATATAAAATTTACGCTTTAGTGCCCACAAATAAAATTTTATTTAAATGCAGGCACATCTATTGGTTTATATATTCTCTATTACTACTGTCAAACAATGAGGAGAGGCTTGGGGTTTTAATGGACACAATAAGCCATTCCCTCTCTGGCTGTTAAAGAAAAAGCTTGCTGACCTCTTATCTAAGATGTTGAATTTCCTTTATAAACTTTGCATAGATGTTTAAGTACTTTAGAGCCGTCTCTTTCACTAAAGACAGTCTTTTCCATGCCAATTAGCCATTCTTTCGCCATTCCCGGTGAGGGGAACACTCCGGGACACCTGCAGACATGTCTTGTGCTCTGCGTGAAGCTGGAGCACACTCAGATGAGGCCTGTCTATGGCAGCGGCTGCTCTCTGACAGGCTCTGGATGTAGCTCAGCAGCAGTGGGGTCTTGGAATGAGTGTCTGCTCCCTGCAGGCCAGTCCTGTGCTCTGAGCTTTGAGACCCACTGTCAGTTGCCATCAGAATGGTGCCTGGTAGAGCGTGAAGATCAGGAGGTTCAGCTGCAGGCCGCCTGGCCCGCTAGGGGGTGTAGTGCGAGGGCGGTGGGCCCCAGCTCAGGCATTGCCGGCTTGCCTAACCTCACAGGGAGGTCTCTGCTCCCTGGGGTGACACATCCAGGCTGTTCCCCAGATGGAGGTGCAGGGCATTAAGGTACCAGCTAGATCTCTACTCGGAAGGGACCAATGGGGGCTCTTGCCAGTAACAGGGTGACCGGGCTGAGCTGGGGCACCTGCTAGAGGAGAACTGCTCCTGGGGAATCGCTGACCCAAACAGCGCTGAAGAGGAGAAGCATGAGCAGTGCCCCAGGGGGAGGGGATGTGCGGGGCCTGCCATTCGGCTGCGAGCACCCAGCCAGGGAGATGGAGGAGATGGAGTGGGTGCATGAGGTTTGGGAGGAACGCTGAGGCCCGCACTGTAGCCTGTGCTTCCTGACCGGCTGCAGGACAGCTTCCTGCTACAGGGCACAGGCCAGGCCCTCCACGCAGGCTGCTCCCAGCAGCGTCTGCACCCGCACAGAAAAGGGCTCTACTGCACGGCTCTGCTTACTTGTTCTTTTTGCTGCTTCTCTTTCTGTGAACCTTGACCTTGCTCAGACCAGAGATACTTCTGGCCCCTGCTGGAGCAGGTGGGCTGGGGATGTTCCTGGGCACAGAGCTCTGCCTCAGCTTCTCCTGGCTCTTTCCTGCCACCTACTTCTTCCCAGAAAGCCTGTCAGAGAGTTTCCAAACTGCATTATTCAGAGCTTGTTCTACTGATTATGGGAAGCTTTGTCCCCAGGCTCTATTACTCCTTCCACTGCTCCCCACAGCCCCAGCTCATCTACTTCTCCATCATCTGTGTCCAGGGCATGGCCACCTCAGTGTGGCACAGTGGGACCCGTTTGCTAGTCCCAAACACCTGCAGGCAAGAGCAGGGACATTTCAGAACCTTGGCTTGAGGGGCCTTGTGCCCAACATGCACTTTACACTCGCTAAGGGCTATGTCAAGCCCACCACTGTGGACCAGATGGGCTGGCTCTTCCTCATGGCTGAGAGGTACATCACCGGAGCTGGCCTCTATGCTGAAGTCCTGAGTGCTTCTTTTCTGGAAAGATTGACAAATGGTTCCATTTGCAATTGATTTTTTCATGTCCTGGAGGTGGCAGCAGCCTTCATCCTACAAGTTCTGGCAGAAAGAGATTCTGTTTTGAACATTAGAAAGACCTGGAGGTGAACCACAGTGCAGATGCTCAGGATTTTCAATCAAGGACATCATCCACAAATAACTAGGGTTCTTTTGAGGAACAAATCTTCACCTTCTCTTAAGTCAAACTTGGCAAAGGAAGTTCTTTCATAAAATTTGAGCCATGTGCTTGGACCACCACTCAAAATACAAAATCATCTCCACCTAGAAAACAAGCATTTAAGCATCCCCTATTCTGTCACTTTAGTGTCCTGAGAACGTGCGTGGAGACCAGAACACAGGGCAGCAAGGCCCTCCACAATGTTCCTTCCCCCTGGGTCACTGAGAAACAGCAGGAACTGGACCCAGAAGTTGGCAAACCTGATCATCATGGCCTTGTAGAGAGCTGGGCGTGAACTAACCCTAGAGGGCAAGCTCTATAGGGATCCTGATTTCCCAGAGATCTGTGAGGAGGGGAGGCTTCGTCTCTGGCTGAGTCCATCTGGGCATCACAGTGGCTCCCATCCCTCTAAAGCCCATGGTGGTCCTTCCTAGGTGAGGAAAACCTCCAGGAAGGGGCTTTCATCAACCTCAGAATGACCTGAGATTTGTCCAAAGGGTTTTCCTTAGTTTCAAAGAGGAAATGCTTTGGCCACGTAGTTACCATGCTACTGACCTGTCCATTATGACCTGGGTGTGATGTCACTCATAACGTCATAAGAGGCCATGCACAAGAGGATGGCAACATCAATGTAAAGTGTTTGTACATGATCAAACCTGGGGGAACCCCGGAGGACAATGCTGATGTATAATATAAGTAGTGGCATCAGTCACACCTACTTGTTTACGTAGAGTCTATGACTTCTGACAAACTATGAGGAGAGACTTGGAGTTTCCTCAGAGACTATAAGCAATTGACTCTCCGGCTGTTTTAGAAAAAATCTTGCTGACCTCTGCTCTAGGATCTTTTTTCTTTCTTTCTTTTTTTAAATTTTATTTTATTGTTTAAAGTATTACACATAGTAGTACATATATCTTCTTTTTTTTTTCCCGTTGACCTTCCCCCAGCCTCCCTTATCCACTCTCGCATGCCTTCATCCCACCCCTCCCCCCGGCTCAAGTGTTTTAATGTCCATTGATTGGGTTTATTTGCTACAAGACCTTCGGTTGATCTCTTTCTCCCCCTCCCCAACACTCCCCAGCGTTCCCGCTGTAATTTGACAGTCTGTTCTATGCTGTACTGCCTCTGTATCTATCTTTTTGTTCATCAGGTTATAATGTTCTTTATTTTCCATAAATTAGTGAGATCATGTGGTATTTTTCTTTCATTGCCTGGCTTATTCCACTTAGCATAATGCTCTCCAGTTCCACCCATGCTGCTGCAAATAGTAAGAATTCCTTCTTTTTTATAGAAGCGTAGTATTCCATTGTGTAGATATACCATAGTTTCCTAATCCACTCATCTGCGATGGGCATTTAGGCTATTTCCAAATCTTAGCTATGGTGAATTGTCTGCTATGAACATAGGGGTGCATATATCCTTTCTGATTGGTGTTTCTAGTTTCTTGGGATATATTCCTAGAAGTAGGATTACTGGGTCAAATGGGAGTTCCATTTTTAGTTTTTTGAGGAAAATCCATACTGTTCTCCACAGTGGCTGCACCAGTCTGCATTCCCAGCAGAGGTGCATGAGGGTTCCTTTTCCCCCCCACATCTTCACCAGCAATTGTCCTTTGTTGATTTGTTGATGATTGCCATTCTGACAGATGGGAGATGGTACCACATTGTCGTTTTGATTTGCATCTCTCGGATAATTAGTGACTTTGAGCATGTTTTCATATGACTGACTCTTGGCCTTCCTTCTGTCTTCTTTCAAAAAGTTTCTATTTAGGTCCATTGACTTTTTTTTTTTTTTTTTGGATCATTTATCTTCCTTTTACTGAGTTGTATGAGTTCCCTGTAAATGTTGGAATTAAACCTTTATCGGTGATAACAATGGCAAATATGTTCTCCCATACAGAGGGCTTTCTTGATGTTTTGTTGATGGTTTCTTTTGCTGTGCAAAAGCTTTTTATTTTGATGTAGTCCCATTTGTTTAATTTCTCTTTAGTTTCCATTGCCCTAGGAGCGGTATCGGTGGAGAAATTGCTTTGGCGTATGTCTGAGATTCCACTGCCTCTGTATTTCTCTAGTATTTTTATGGTTTCCCATCTTATGTTTAAGTCCTTTATTCATTTTGGGTTTATTTTTGTGTATGGTGTAAGTTGGTGGTCTAGTTTCATTTTTTTTTTTTTTGCATGTATCTATCCAATTTTCCCAACACCATTTATTGAAGAGACTGTCTTGACTACATCGTATGTTCTTGCCTCCTTTGTCAAATATTAATTGAGCAGAGTGGTTTTGGTCAATTTCTGGGTTCTCTATTCTATTCCATTGGTCTATATGTCTGTTCCTGTGCCAGTACGAGGCAGTTTTGAGAACACTGGCTTTGTAATACATCTTGATATCTGGTATTGGGATCCCACCTACTTTGTTCTTCTTTCTCAGGATTGCTGTGGCTATTCAGGGTCTTTTTTTTCTTCCAGATGAATTTTTGGAGAGTTCTTTCTAGGTCTGTGAAATATGCCATTGGTATTTTAATGGGGAGTACATTAAATCTGTAGATTGCTTTGGGTAGTGTGGACATTTTAATGATGTTGAGTCTACCAATCCATGAACATGGCATATTCTTCCATCTGTTTATGTCTTCCTCTATCTCTTTTTTCAGTGTCCTGTAGTTTTCCAAGTACATGTCTTTTACCTCCTTAGTTAAGTTTATTCCTAGGTATCTTAATATTTTTGGTGCAATGGTAAATGGGATTTTTTAAATCTCTCTTCTCTAAGTTCACTATTGCTGTATAGAAAAGCCATAGATTTCTTGGCATTAATTTTGTATCCTGCTACATTGCCGAATTAATTTATTAAGCCTAATAGTTTTTTGATGGAGTCTTTTGGGGTTTTTATGTACAATATCACGTCATCTGCGAATAGGGACAGTTTTACTTCTTCTTTTCCAATTTGGATGCCTTTTATTTCTGCTTCTTCTCTAACCACAATGGCTAATACTTCCAGTACTATGTTGAACAGGAGTGATGAAAGTGGCCATCCCTGTCTTGTTCCTGTTATTAGGGGAAATGGTTTTAGTTTTTGCCCATTAAGTATGATGTTAGCTGTGGGTTTGTCATATATGGCTTTCATTATGTTGAGGTATGATACTTCTATTCCCACTTTGCTAAGAGTTTTTGTCAAAAATAGGTGTTGGATTTTGTCAAATGCTTTTTCTGCATCAATTGATATGACTATGTGGTTTTTATCTCTCCATTTGTTTATGTGACATATCACGTTTATTGATTTGCGGATATTGTACCATCCTTGCATCTCTGGGATAAATCCTACTTGGTCATGGTGTATGATCTTTCTGATGTACGTACTGCTGGATCAGATTTGCTAGAATGTTGTTGAGGATTTTGACATCTATGTTCATGAGGGATATTGCCCTGTAATTCTCTTTCATTGTGTTGTCTTTATCTAGTTTTGGTATTAGGGTGATGCTGGCTTCATAGAAAAAGCTTGGAAGTGTTCCTTCCTCTTGAATTTTTTGGAATAGTCTGAGAAGGATAGGTTTTAGTTCTTCCTTGAATGTTTGGTAAAATTCCCGTGTGAAGCCGTCTGGCCCCGGGTTTTTGTTTGCTGGAAGCTTTTTGATGACTGCTTCAATTTCATCCATAGTTATTGGCCTATTGAGATGTTTAGATTCTTCCTGATTGAGTTTTGGAAGGTTATATTTTTCTAGGAATATGTCCATTTCCTCCAGGTTGTCCAGTTTGTTGGAATAGAGTTGTTCATAGGATTTTTTAACATACCTTTGTATTTCTATGAGGTCTGTTGTTATTTCTCCTCTTTCATTTCTGATTTTGTTTTGTTTATTTGGGTCCTCTCTCTTTGCTTCTTGGTGAGCCTGGCTAGAGGTTCATCAATCTTGTTTATCCTTTCAGAGAACCAGCTCTTGGTTTTGTTGATCTTTTGTATTGTTTTTTTGGTCTCTATGTTGTTTATCTCCACTCTGATCTTTATTATTTCCTTCCTTCTGCTTACACTGAGCTTTTCCTGTTGCTCTCTTTCTAACTCTTTGAGTTGTAGGGTTAGGTAATTTATTACCATTGTTTCTTGTTTTTTGCAGTAGGCTTGTAGAGCTATGAACTTCCCTCTCAAGACTGCTTTCACTGTGTCCCATAGATTTTGGATTGTTGTGTTTTCATTGTCATTTGTTGCCATGATGTTTTTAATTTCTTCCTTGATCTCTCTGGTAACCCAGTCATTGTTTAATACCAGGCTGTTTAGTTTCCATGTGTTTGATTTTTTTGGATTGTTTTTATTGTAGTTGATTTCCAGTTTTATGCCACTGTAATCTAGAAGATGTTTGATATGATCTCTATCTTCTTGAATTTGAAGAGACTTTGCCTATGACCCAACATATGGTCTGTCTTTGAAAATGACCCATGTGCACTTGAAAAGAAAGTATATTCTGTGGCATTGGGGTGAAATGTTCTGAAGATGTCAATTAATTACATCTGGTCTAGTGAGTCATTTAGGATTGATATTTCTTTGCTGATTTTTTGTTTAGAGGATTTGTCCAGTGGTGTTAGTGGGATATTAAAGTCCCATACTATGACTGTATTGCTTTCAATCTCTCCTTTGATATCCTGCAGAAGTTTTTTTATGTATTTTGGTGCTCCTGTATTGGGTGCGTATATGTTTACCAGAATTATTTCTTCTTTTTGGATTGCTCCCTTTAGTATTATGAAGTGGCCTTCCTTATCTCTTTTTATGTCCTTCACTTTGAGATCTAATTTGTGAGATATAAGTATTGCTACCCCAGCTTTTTTTTCATTTCCATTCGCCTGTAAAACCTCTTTCCATCCCTGCACCATCAATCTGTGTGCATCTTTTTTTCTGAGATGGGTTTCCTGTAGACAGCAGATATATGAGTCATGTTTTCTTAACCACTCAGCTACCCTGTGTCTTTTGATCGGGGCATTTAATCCATTTACCTTTAAAGTTATTATTGATAGGTACTTATTTGTCGCCATTTTTATTCTTTACCCCTGTGTTCCTTCTTCGCTTCCTATTTCTTCTTTTTACAGCAGACCCTTTAGCATTTCTTGCATTGCTGGTTTGGTGGTAATAAACTCCCTTAGTCCTTTTTTGTCTGTGAAGCTCCTGATTTCACCCTCAATTTTGATTGATAGCCTTGCTGGGTACAGTATTCTTGGATTCAGACCCTTCCTTTGCATGACTTTGTATATTTCATTCCATTCCCTTCTGGCCTGATGAGTTTCTGTTGAGAAATCAGTTGCTAGTCTGACGGGGGTTCCTTTGTAGGTAACTTTCTATCTCTCTCTGGCTGCTTTTAAGATTCTTACTTTGTCGTTGGTGTTTGCCGATTTAATTATAACGTGCCTTGGCATCAGTGTTTTGGGATTCATTTTGTTTGGGACTCTGTGAACTTCTTGGATTTGTGTGTTTTTTTTCTTCCCTATATCAGGGAAGTTTTCTGTCATTATTTCTTCAAACAGGTTTTCCATTCCTTGCTCAGTTTCTTCTCCTTCTGGAACCTCTATTATGTGGATGTTGTTTTGTTTCGTGTTGTCCCAAAGTTCCCTTAGGCCAGGGGTGGGCAAACTTTTTGACTCAAGGGCCACAATGGGTTCTTAAACTGGACCGGAATAAAAGCATGGATGGAGTGTTTGTGTGAACTAATAAATTCAAAGTAAAGAAGTGGAGGGGAGAGCAAGAGAACCCTCCACTCTTTCGGCTCCACGGGCCGGATAGAACAGCCGAACAGGCCGGATCCGGCCCGCGGGCCGTAGTTTGCCCACGGCTGCCTTAGGCTCTCCTCCTGTTTTTTAATTTTTTTTCTAGAAGCTGCTCTGCTTCGATATTTTTTCCTACCTTGTCTTCTAGCTCACTGATGCTGTCTTCTGCTTCTTCTAGTCTACTCTTGATGTTTTCTATTGAGTTCTTTATAGCAGCGATGTCATTTTCATTTCTTCTTGGTTCTTCTTTATTTCCTCTTGGTTCTTACACATATTGTTGAATTTGTCTTCCATCTTTTCATCCACCTTATGACCATTTCTCTGAATTCCTTCTATAACTGTTTGCTTGCCTCCATTTCCTTTACTTCCTTTTCTGGTGATGCCTGCTTTTCTTTCATATGTGGGCTGTTTCTTTGTCTCCCCATGATCTCTCTTCTCTGGGTGTCTGGTTATGTAGTTCTCTTACTCCTGCGTTGATTTAAAGACACAAAATACAACACAACCAGGCACAATGCACAAGGCACTGAACAGAAATGTATTCACTATACTAATAATCCCTAATAAAGGTAACCACCAGAGAAAAGATAATTAGGGGATAAGAAAGAAGGAAGAAGAGAAGAAAAAACAAAAAGAGAGAGAGAAAAGGAGTGCAAAAATGAAATTGAGAAAAGGAAAGAAAAGTAAGAAGAAAAGAAAGAGAATAAAAAAGAAGAGGGGGAAAAACCCCAATAGAACAGCCACTAATCCAAACAAATGCCAGCAACAAATACCTAGAGATGAATGCAAACTACAAACAACAACTAATATCAAGCAAGGCGAGGGAAAACAGAAGAAAAAAAAAAAAAACAAGAAAAAGCAAAACAATCTCACAAACAAGCATAAAAAAACTAATATAATCAATAATCAAGCAAACAGCAGTAAAAGGACAGAGAAAAAAATTTGGATACTGAAGAAAGAGAAGAGAGAGGTGTGTATGAACTTAGTGCAGGGGATTGCAAATTAGATATATAAGTAGGGTGAAATTTTAACAGGGGTAAAAAGAAGGAATAGGGAAAATCTAAAGCAGGAATAGGGTAAGAGAAACAGGACAACAAAAGGGGAAAAGTGAGGAAGAGAGTGTGGGCATAAAGGTAAAGTTGAGATAGAGTAAAATGATGCTAAAGGAAAGATGAAAATAGAATGTAGAACACTAATCCCAAAATAAAATAAAGAGAAAATAAAATGACACTTTAAAAAAAGGTAAAATAGTAGTAGTAATAATACTGATTAAAAATAAAAATGTAATAATTAAAAAGGTAAAATCAAGTGAGAAAAAAAAAGAATAAATTAGTTTCTGAAGTAAAAGATGAAAAAAAATAAAAATAAAAATGGGTAGTAGTGAAGTTCATTCACTTCCTCTACCGTTCTGTTTGGCATGTCTGTTTCCTAGTCAGGAGAGTATTGAAATTCCCTGCAGAGATGCACTGGGGCAGAACAGGGCGCCGTCACGTAGCTCAGGTTCAGCCGTGGGCGCATTAGTTCCTGTGTCCAGTGCTCACCGCCTGCCGCAATCATGCCAATGTTCGTGGTGAACACACTTTGGGATTAGTGTCCTACAGTCTATTTTCATCTTTCTTTTAGCATCATTTTACTCTATCTCAACACTACCTTTATGCCATCACTCTCTTCCTAACTTTTCCCCTTTTGTTGTCCTGTTTCTCTTACCTTTTTCCTGCTTTAGATTTTCCCTATTCTTTCTTTTTATGCCCTATTAAAATTTCACCCTACTTATATATCTAATTTCCAATCCCCTGCTCCAAGTCCATACACACCTCTCTCTTCTTTGTCTTCACTATTCAAAAAATTGTTTTTCCCTGTCCTTTTGTTGTTGTTTGCTTGAATGTTGATTATATCAATTTTTTATGCTTGTTTGTGAGATTGTTTTGCTTATTCTGTTTTTTGTTTTGTGTTTTTGTTTGTTTTGTTTTTATTTTTTGCTTCTGTTTTCCCTTGCCTCACTTGATATTAGTTGTTGTTTGTAGTTTGCATTCATCTCTAGGTATTTGTTGCTGGCATTTCTTGGGATTAATGCTGTTCTATTGGAGTTTTCTCCCCATGTATATAGTTTGTTCCCCTTCTTTCTTATTCTCTTTCTTTTCTCTCTTACTTTCTTTTTCCTTTTCCCAATTTCATTATTGCACTTCTTTCTTTTCTTTTTTTTTTCTCTTCTTCTTTCTCTCCTATCCTCTAATTTGCCTTTCTCTGGTGGTCACCTTTATTTGGGGTTGTTAATATCGTGACTACATTTCTGTTCAGTGCCTTGTGCGTTGTGCCTGGTTGTGTTGTATTTTGTGCCTTGACATCAACGCAGGAGAGAGAACTACATAACCAGACACCCGGAAAAGAGAGACCATGGGGAGACAGGGAAGAAAAAAAACACACAAATCCAAGAAGTTCACAGAGTCCCAAACAAAATGAATCCCAAAAGACCGACGCCAAGGCACGTTATAATTAAATCGGCAAACACCAACGACAAAGTAAGAATCTTAAAAGCAGCCAGAGAGAGACAGAAAGTTACCTACAAAGGAACCCCCATCAAACTAGCGACTGATTTCTCAACAGAAACTCATCAGGCCAGAAGGGAATGGAATGAAATATACAAAGTCATGCAAAGGAAGGGTCTGAATCCAAGAATACTGTACCCAGCAAGGCTATCAATCAAAATTGAGGGTGAAATCAGGAGCTTCACAGACAAAAAAGGACTAAGGGAGTTTATTACCACCAAACCAGCAATGCAAGAAATGCTAAAGGGTCTGCTATAAAAAGAAGAAATAGGAAGCGAAGAAGGAACACAGGGGTAAAGAATAAAAATGGCGACAAATAAGTACCTATCAATAATAACTTTAAAGGTAAATGGATTAAATGCCCCAATAAAAGGCATAGGGTAAAGGATTGGATAAGAAAACATGACCCAAATATCTGCTGTCTACAAGAAGCCCATCTCAGAAAAAAGGAAGCACACAGACTGAGGGTGAAGGGGTAAAAAAAGGTTTTTCAGGCAAATGGAAATGAAAAAAAATTAGATCTCAAAGTGAAGGACATAAAAAGAGATAAGGAAGGCCACTTCATAATACTAAAGGGAGCTCCCATTTGACCCAGTAATCCTACTTCTAGGAATATATCCCAAGAAACTAGAAACACCAATTAGAAAGGATATATGCACCCCTATGTTCATAGCAGCACAATTCACCATAGCTAAGATTTGGAAACAGCCTAAATGCCCATCAGCAGATGAGTGTATTAGAAAACTATGGTACATCTACACAATGGAATACTACACTGCTATACAAAAGAAGGAATTCTTACCATTTGCAGCAGTATGGATGGACCTGGAGAGCATTATGTTAAGTGAAATAATCCAGGCAATGAAAGAAAAATACCACATGATCTCACTAATTTATGGAAAATAAAGAACATTATAACCTGATGAATAAAAATATAGATACAGAGGCAGTAAAGCACCAAACAGACTCAAATTACAGCGGGAAGGCTGTGGAGTGTTGGGGAGGGAGGGAAATAGATCAACCAAAGGGCTTGTATGCATGCATATAAGAACACCAATGGACACAAGACACTGCAGGGGTGGGATAAGGGCATGCGACAGCGGGTAGGGGAGGCTGGGGGAAGGTCAATGGGGGAAAAAAGAAGATATATGTACTAATATATGTAATACTTTAAACAATAAAAAAATAAAAAGAAATAAAAAGAAAATTCCCTGCATTGCACTGCTCTCAGTGTTGTAGGCCACAGTCCTGATTTTCAAGCAGGCAGTACTTCTCTGTTTCTTATACTCCTTTATTTGTGTTTACACAGAGTCAATTTGTGATTCAACCCCTGGGTGGCAGTGTTTCTGGATTGACCTCCAGGTCTATAGGTCCTCTCTAGCTAGTGTTTAGATTTTGTTTTCCTTGTGTCACTTAATACCGGTTAGGGGGAATGGGCTGCCCCAGAGCTGGTTCTCTGATCATTATTTCCCACTCTGATCCCCAGGTTCCACAAAAACAACTTTCCTCTGCATTCTCTTAGAGTGTCCCCAATTGGCTGATCCTATGTATTGGGCTTAGTAATCAAAAGCAAGGATTTAAAGAGGAAAAAAAAGAGAGAAAAAAAGAGCCAGAGTTAGTGTGTGAACTCTGAAGCTGAGGCGCAAGTCTGTGCAGTCTTTTTCCCCCATGGGTCTAAGCAGCCAGCACACTGTTAAAAAAAATTTTTTAGGCTGTCCTTTTGCGCTAGGTTCAGCTATGGGTTGCTTTTTAGAGTTCCCTTCTGTTAGCAGAGCTGCGGATCCCCTTCCACATTCGTGGATCACGCCAACCCCAAGTGCCATGGACTTTTCTGGATGCAGACTTCCCCGTATCTTCCAGCTCCCACGTGCTCATTTCTCTCTCCTGCCCAAACCACAGACCTCACCTTATCCCAGGCGAAATCTGACCTTTCCATGAGGAGGCGCAGAGCTCCTCCAAATCCATGTGCTCATGCCACTTGGGGACCAGTATTCCTGGGTTCGCAGCTATTCGCTGCGTGCCGTTGTTGTATATTCCTGGGATTTTCAGGCTTCCTACAACATCCACTCTCCCCTTCAAGATGGCGCAGTCTCTGCATCAGGGCCTGTCACTCCAGGAGGGATCCCAGCAACAGTGGAGGCTGCTCAGTCAGGGTAACCCCATCCAGCAATCCCCCACAGACCCCTGGAGTATAGCTGTCCCTCAACTCAAAAACAAACACTCCTCGTGTGACCACACACTCTCCCTTTGTTCTCTAGCTCACACACTATCTTTCAGTCTGCCTTCCCATCAGCAGCCATCTTCCTTCTTCCTTTTTTCTTTATTGATTAAGGTATTACATATGTGTCCTTATCACCAATTGCTCCCCTACCCCCCAACTCATGCCCTCACCCCCCTGTTGTCTGTGTCCATTGGTTAGGCTTATATGCATGCATACAAGTCCTTTGGATGATGTCACCCCTTACCCCCACACTCCCCTAACTTCCTTCTGAGGTTTGGCGGTCTGATCTATGCTTCTCTGCTCTAGATCTGTTTTTGTGCATCAGTTTATGTTGTTCATTACATTTCATAAATGAGTGAGATCATGTGATATTTACCTTTCTCTGACTGGCTTATTTCGCTTAGCACAATGCTCTCCAGTTCCATCCATGCAGTTGCAAATGGGAAGAATTTCTTCTTTTTTTTTTTTTTTTTTTTTACCACAGAGTAGTATTCCATTGTGTAGATCTACCACAGTTTTTTAATCCACTCATCTGCTGATGGGCATTTAGGCTGTTACCAAATCTTAGCTTTGGTGAATTGTGCTGCTATGAACATAGGGGTGCATATATCCTTTCTGATTGGTGTTTCTAGTTTCTTGGGATATATTCCTAGAAGTGGGATTACTGGGTCAAATGGGAGTTCCATTTTTAGTTTTTTGAGGAAACTCCATACTGTTCTCCACAGTGGCTGCACCAGTCTGCATTCCCACCAGCAGTGCATGAGGGTTCCTTTTTCTCCACATCCTCGCCAGCACTTGTCATTTGTTGATTTGTTGATGATAGCAATTCTGACAGGTGTGAGATGATACCGCATTGTCGTTTTGATTTGCATCTCTCGGATGACTAGTAACTTTGAGCATGTTTTCATATGTCTCTTGGCCTTCCTCTGTCTTCTTTTGAAAAGTATCTATTTAGGTCCATTGCCCATTTTTTTATTGGATCGTTTATCTTCCTTTTGTTAAGTTGTATGAGTTCCCTGTAAATGTTGGAGATTAAACCCTTATCGGTGATAACATTGGCAAATATGTTCTCCCATGCAGTGGGCTTTCTTGTTGTTTTGGTGATGGTTTCTTTTGCTGTGAAAAAGCTTTTTATTTTGATGTAGTCCCATTTGTTTATTTTTTCTTTAGTTTCCATTGCCCTAGGAGCAGTATCAGTGAAGAAATTCCTTCGGCATATTTCTGAGACTTTGCTGCCTGCAGATTCCTCTAGTATTTTTATGGTTTCCCATCTTATGTTTAAGTCCTTTATCCATTTTGAGTTTATTTTTGTGTATAGTGTAAGTTGGTGGTCTAGTTTCTTTCTTTTTTTTTTTTTTTTTTTTTTTTTTGCATGTATCTGTCCAATTTTCCCAACACCATTTATTGAAGAGACTGTCTTGACTACATCGTATGTTCTTGCCTCCTTTGTCAAATATTAATTGAGCAGAGTGGTTTTGGTCAATTTCTGGGTTCTCTATTCTATTCCATTGGTCTATATGTTTGTTCCTGTGCCAGTACCAGGCAGTTTTGAGAACAGTGGCTTTGTAATACAGCTTGATATCTGGTATTGAGATCCCACCTACTTTGTTCTTCTTTTTCAGGATTGCTGTGGCTATTCAGGGTCTTTTTTTTTTCTTCCAGATGAATTTTTGGAGAGTTTTTTCTACGTTTGTGAAATATGCCATTGGTATTTTAATGGGGAGTGCATTGAATCTATAGATTGCTTTGGGTAGTGTGGACATTTTAAGGATGTTGATTCTACCAATCCATGAACATGGCATGTTCTTTCATCTGTTTATGTCTTCCTCTATCTCTTTTTTCAGTGTCCTGTAGTTTTCCAAGTCTTTTACCTCCTTAGTTAAGTTTATTCCTAGGTATCTTAAGTTTTTTGGTGCTATGGTAAATGGAATTTTTTTTTAAATCTCTCTTTCTGTAAGTTCACTATTGGTGTAAAGAAATGCCATAGATTTCTTGGTATTAATTTTGTATCCTGCTACAATGCCAAATTTATTTATTTCTGCTCTGATCTTTATTATCTCCTTCCTTCTGCTCACTCTGGGCTTTTCTTGTTGTTCTCTTTCTATTTCTTTAAGTTGTAGAGTTAGATGATTTACTACTATTTTTTCTTGTTTTTTTGAGATAGGCCTGTAGAGCTATAAACTTCCCTCTCAGAACTGCCTTCATAGTGTTTCATAGATATTGTATTGTTTTGTTTTCATTGTCATTCATTTCCAGAATGTTTTAATCTCTTCTTTGATCTCTTTGGTAACCCAATCATTGTTGAATAGCATGTTATTCAGCCTCCAAGTGTTTGAATATTTTTTATTGTTTTTATTGTAGTTTATTTCTAATATTATGCTATTGTGGTATGAGAAGATGCTTGATATAATTTCAATATTCTTGAATTTGGAGAGACTTTGCCTGTGACCCAATATGTGGTCTATCTTTGAAAATGTCCCATGTGCACTTGAGAAGAACATATATTTCATTGCTTTGGGGTGAAATGTTCTGAAGATGTCAATTAAGTCCATCTGATCTAGTGAGTCATTTAGATTTTTGGTTTTGCTGATTTTTCTGTCTAGAGGATTTATCCAGTGATGTCAGTGGTGTATTAAATCCCCTAATATGATTGTATTGTTGTCAATCTCTCCCTTAATATCTTCCAGAAGTTTTTTTATGTATTTGGGTGCTCCTGCATTGGGTGCATATATGTTTACCAGGGTTATATATTCTTGTTGAATTATTTCCTTTAGTATTATGAAGTGGCCTTCCTTATCTCTTGTTATGGCCTTCACTTTGATGTCTATTTTGTCAGATATAAGTATTGCTACCCCAGCTTTCTCTCATTTACATTTGCCTGAAAGATATTTTTCCATCCCTTCACTTTCAGTCTGTGTGAGTCCCTTGTTCTGAGGTGGGTCTCTTGTAGACAGAATATATATGGGTTGTGTTTTCTTACCCATTCAGCCACTAAATGTCTTTTGATTGGAGCATTTAGTCCATTTATGTTTAAAGTTATTATTGATAGTTACGTGTTTGTAGCCATTTTTATTTTTTGTGCCTATGTTCCTTCTTACCTTTTTATTTCTTCTTTTTACACCAGTCCCTTTAGCATTTCTTGAATTGCTGGCTTGGTAGTGATAAACTCCCTTAGCCTTTTTTTGTCTGTGAAGCTCCTTATTTCACCTTCAATTTTGAATGACAGCCTTGCTGGATAGAGTATTCCTGGATTCAGTCCCTTGCTTTGCATCACTTTGTAAATTTCCTTCCATATTTTCTGGCCTGATGTGTTTCTGTTGAGAAATCATTTGATAATCTAATGGGAGATCCCTTGTATGTAACTTTCTGTCTTTCTCTTGCAGCCTTTAAAATTCTCTCCTTATCCTGAACATTTGCCATCATAATTATGACATGCCTTGATATGGGTCTTTTTGGGTTCATCTTGTTTGGGACTCTCTGTGCTTGTGTGACATTTTTCTTCCCTACATCAGGGAAGTTTTCTGATATTATTTCTTCAAATAGGTTTTCTAACCCTTGTTCTTCCTCCTGTTGTTCTGGAACCCCTATTATACATATGTTGCTTCATTTCATATTTTCCCAAAGCTCCCTTAGGCTCTCCTCATGTCTTTAAACTTCTTTTTCTCCAATTGTAGTTCAGTTTGGGTGTGTTTTGCTTTTATCTTCTAATTCGCTAATTCGGTCCTCTGCTTCTCCTAGTCTACTGTTGAAACTTTCCATGGTGTTTTTTATTGCAGCTATATCACTTTTCATTTCTTCTTGATTCTTACATAAGTTGTTGATTTTTTTCATCCATCCGGTTTGACCCTTATCCTGAATTCTTTTTCTGACATATTGCATGCCTCTGTTTCACTTACCTGTTTTTCTGGCATTTCCTCCTTTTCTTTCCTTTGGGTGTTTGTCTACCCATTTGTATTCTCACAAAAGGGGCTGCTCCTTAGGTGACAGTGGCTCCTCAGGCAGCAGCTGTTCCTTGGGTGGTCGTGGCAGCTGCTGCTCCTCAGTTGGCAGCAGCTCCTCTGGTGGGTGCTGTTCGCAGCAATGGTGGCTCCTCTGGCTGGTGGGGGGAGGCTGCTCATGAAGCTGCTGCTCCTCAGACAGGGCCAGGCTGCTTGTGCGGCTGCTCCTCATCAGATGGGGGTGGGCTGCTCGCACAGCTGCTGCTCCTCAGGCAGGGGCAGGCTGCTTGCGAGGCTGCTGCTCCTTGGACAGGGGTGAGCTGCACATGAGGCTGCTGCTGCTTGAATGGGGGGGAGGGTACTCACACAGCTGCTGCTCCTTTAATGGGGGTGGGCTGCTCATGCAGCTGCTGCTCCTCAGATGGGGGCAGGCTGCGTAGGGCTGCCACTCCTTGGTTGTGGGTAAGTTGCTCATGTGGCTGCTGCTCTTCGGGCAGGGGCAGGCTGCTCCTTGGACCAGGGTGGGCTGCTTCTCGGATGGGGGGAGCAGGCCACTTGCACAGCTGCTGCTCCTTGGATGGGGGCAGGCCATGCGAGGCTGCTGCTCCTCAGCTTGGGGCAGGCTGCTCACAGGGCTGCTGCTCTTCGGACGGGAGCAGACTGCTCACCTGTTTGCTGCTTGTGTAGTCACAGTGCCCTGGGCTAAAGTGTTGGGCCGGTCAGAGGGGAGCATGCTTCAGAACTTATAGGAGTCTGAGCCCTGGGTGGCTGGAGTCTTGGTGACCATGGGAAAACAACCGAGGTAACAGGTCCCTGGCAGGGGTGGCTGTAGAGTCCTGGGTGTTATCTGAGGGCACCCTGGGTGGAGGTGAGGCTGGGCTCCCAGTCACAGCAGCTCTCCCCTTCAAAAAGGTGAGGCCTCTGAGGAAGAGCCGGCCTCCTGGTACTGTTTGCAATGGTAGCAGAGGCTGCCTAGTTAGGCGAGGCCAGTCAGCCTACCCCCAAAGGTTCTGCTGGATCTAACTGTGCCTCACTCACACACACACACATACACCACACGACCACACATTCCTCTTTTTCTCCCTCCCTCCCTCACTCACTCATGCTCTCTCCCTCACTGCCACCTTCTTCCTGCCTCTGTAGTTGGGTCTGGAGTGTTATTGACCCATTCGTGGATGGAGTTTCCTCTCTGGGTGTCTGCTTATGTGGCTCACTCTCTAGCACATTGGCCAAACAAGATAAAATTCACCTCAACAAGACACAACATAAAGGGAACAAAACACAAATATACTCACAACACTGATAACCCCAATATAAGTGACCACCAGAGAAAAGAGAATTAGGGGAGAGAAAAGAGGGCACAAATGATATCGAAGAGAGAAAAAATGGTTGAGAGAAAAGAAAAAAAAGAAGAAAAAGGGGAAAAATATATATGGAGAGAACAAACAGGTTACCTCGGCTGTGGTCCCATGGTCACAAAAACATACAAACACCAAATTTACAGTAAAGAGGGTGGGGGCAGAATCTTATATACAGAAAGTAAGGTTAAGAATTGGATGAATATGGGGAGGACCTGAGTTCAGTATAGAGGAAGTAGAAAGAGGATGCATGGATAAGAAGAATGAGAAAGAGAAGAAAATAATAATAATAATAATAAACTTTTAAAAATTGATTTTAAATATAAGATAAAAAATAAAATAAATTAGAATGATGGAAAAATAATGCTAAAAGAAAATAAACAAATGAAAAAAGTAAAATGAAGAAAAAAAGAGATAACAAAATAATAATAAAATGAAATAAAATAAAAAAAGTGAAGTGTTGTTCCTTTGTCTGGTTTAAGATCCCTGACTTCTGTATTGTCTGTGGCTTCTCAGTTTCCTGTTGCTGGGACTGAAGGCCTCTCCTTAGGCCAATCCCTGTGGACTCTCGGGGACTATTCAGATTTTTTTTTCCTTTGTACCACTCAGGGCATAGTCTGGGTGTGGCTATATTGGTTGCTTAGAGACTTCAGGGAGGGGCTATCTCTTCAGGAGAAAATGGCTACCTAGGTCCCACATGTCAGGTATGACTCAGCACCAGACTCACAGCCACCTCTCCCAGGCCCTTTCCTCAACCCAGCCTCTCCCCAGACTCCACAAGTCCGCACTTACTCCTGCACCTATGGAGACATGGACTCACCGAAATCTACCAAATTCAAGTATATGTTGTGACATCCATTTGCCAGATTTGATTAGGTTTAAGTCCTCGGGGATTTACCCCTAATGCTGGCACAGGGAGGTGGATAACACACTGAGGGCATTGCTTGACACTTGGAGAGCCTGCTCTCGGGAAATATGGAGTTCCTTGTGCAAGGCAGAGGCATTTTGATGATGTATGGAATGCAAGGCCTGTGCCATGGAAAATGGAATGAACTCCTCTACTGAGGCAACAAGGCGATCTACTTCCACATTACCTGAAGCCAAGGGACCTGGAAGGCCAGAATGGGATCTAATTATGGCCAATAAAGCAGGGATATTGTCATTTTCAAATAACCTTTTGAAGGCTGAAAAATAAATGAAAGAGTTCCTCCGAATTAGTGTGTCCTATACTTGCTGTTTCAATAATTTTGGCCATACTTACCACATAAGCACTATCACTATAGGTTGATGGGCTCTGTAGCAAAATCTTTCAAGGCATAAATAAGAGCTTGTATTTCTACCCATTGTGCTGAAATATAAGGGGTTTGAAGGACCTTTGCTCCCCTGCTGCAGTAGATCCAGCCTTTCCAGAACTGGATCCATCTGTAAAAATGGTTAATGCCTGGGGTTAACATCTCCTTTAATGTGGCAGCTAATACCATTCCCTGAATGTAGGCTGGTGTTTTTATGAATAGTCATTTAATTTAATTAGCCAATTGAAATCAATCTGAAATAAGGTTTATTTTTAACTTTACTTGTCCTAGGTTATATCAGTTCTCCTACAGGTCTAGTGAGTCTGTCCCTGCCTGGAGGGGCAAGAGGAATAGTCCACATTCCCTATAGAGAAAGAGGGGATAGCCTTAGGGTCCAATCTTCGCAAAGCAGGAAAGAGCAGACAGACTCCTACAGATCTTGTTTCCCCTTGCATCCTTGTCTTTGTTCAGGGCCAGCATGTAATACATTCCTCCAGGATCAGTGTCCCATCCGAGGGGAAAGGGAACCACCTGCCCTTGTGGCAGTCCAACGGCACATGGGAAGCAATCGCTCTTGTTAATAGCCTGGACTGTAAATTTGACCCTTTCAACCTAGGGCAGTGGTTGGCAAACTGCGGCTCGCGAGCCACATGCGGCTCTTTGGCCCCTTGAGTGTGGCTCTTCCACAAAATACCACATGTGGGCACGCATGTACAGTGCGATTGAAACTTTGTGGCCCATGTGCAGAAGTCGGTTTTTGGCTCTCAAAAAAAATTTCAATCATTGTACTGTTGATATTTGGCTCTGTTGACTAATGAGTTTGCCGACCACTGACCTAGGCATTCATATCACCATACTGAGTTTCTATTTCTAGAGTCTGCCTTAAGTCTTTGATTTCAATTATCTTTATTCTCTTGGCCTGTAAGGTGCTAGTTCCTAACTTGATTCCTGAGTCACTGTATCTGGCAATAAAGCTAAAGTTTTTTTCTCAATTAACTGGAGGGCTAGTCTTCCTAAGGAATCCCTCCCAGAGAAGTCCCTTACTCCTAGTCCATCTACTCTTGTTGCTATCCTGGGTGCTTGGTCCAGGGCGGCTGGATCAGTAGCCATTATGAGTATAGGGTTACACTCCAAGTTCTTGCAGTTGTCAGGTGGGATGCCTTTAGGTATATGTGCTTAGGTTTTTTTAAGGGTGCTAGTTGGGAATTAACCTGTGGTGCATTTGCTGATACTGAGTGTTCCTCCATACTTGATTCTAACTGGAACAAGGGGGAAGGCCTCTATAGCTTGTTTCTGGTTCTGGACAAAGGTATTTGTCTTCTCCAGAGTCTCCTCTGATTTTCCAGATTTCCACAAGGTAAAGCTTGACCTGTATAAAATTTAATAGTCTGAGGGGAAGGGGTCTTGGTTATATTATGCACAAGCTTGATTGGATGCTCGTAATCAGCATTGCCCCAAGAAACCAAAGTATGAGAGCTTACATTCAGTATTATTACCCATCCAACCCAGAGCAGTTTCCAGCTCAACATGTTCTACGGACACTAAGCTCTTCGTTTCAGAACTATTCAGAGAGGTTTATCAGGGGACTCCAATACTTCCCACGGTTCTCCCTCCCCTTTCTATTTTGCCAGTCCTTTCACTCGAGTGTAATGAGTCCACCCTCTCTCAGCTGTCCGTATGGCATTCTCGGTAGCAGGAGTACTTGATAGGGGCCTTCCAAACTGGGTTGGAGCTTAACCTCCTTCCAGGTTTTGATCAGCACCAGGTCACCAGGCTGGCAGTGATGAACTGTGAATTCCAGAGGGTGTCTGGGCAAGGAGTCCTCTTAGCCTAAGGCAGTGGTCAGCAAACTGCCAAATTATCAACAGTACAACGATTGAAATTTCTTTTGAAAGCCAAATTTTTTAAACTTAAACTTCTTCTAACGCCACTTCTTCAAAATAGACTTGTCCAGGCCGTGGTATTTTGTGGAAGAGCCACACTCAAGGAGCCAAAGAGCCGCATGTGGCTCGCGAGCCGCAGTTTGCCGACCACTGGCCTAAGGGATGACAGGGTAGAAGATATGGCCAATATATACTCCCTCAAAAGTTGATCTTTAGCCCTAACCAGTTTGGCTCAGTGGATAGAGCATTGGCCTGCCGGCTGAAAGGTCCCAGGTTCGATTCCAGTCAAGGGCATGTACCTGGGTTGCGGGCACGTCCCCACTAGGAGGTGTGCAGGAGGCAGCTGATCGATGTTTTTCTCCCATCGATGTTTCTAGCTCTCTATCCCTCTCCCTTCCTCTCCTCTCTGTAAAAAATCAATAAAATATATATTTTTTTTAAAAGTTGATCTTTAGTCTCCCTGATAGGAAGGTCAGCAGTCCTGCCTAAGTATGGGAGCCCATATAACACTTCATAGGGAGACAATCCCACATCTTTCCTTGGAACCGTCCTAATCCTAAGGAGAGTCATTGGGAGATTTGGTCAAGGGCAGCTTAGTTTCTAGGATCAGTGGGTAATTTGCTTCTTAAGGGTCTTTTCACCCTTCCCGAAGATGGGGGATCCCAGAGGGTTATAGTCCCAATTAATGCTGGCAAGTCACACATCCCCACACACCTGTTTAGCAATGGTATAGACATCCACACACCCATAATTACTAAGTATTGCATTACACATGGCTTGGGGACCCCAATGACTCCTCCTATGCAGTATGGACATCAGCTCCCTCATCATAGGCTTGCTTATCATTTCTCTCCCATCAGGGAGCACCCATCTTCTATTTACTGTTTTAATTGTTTCTATTTTATCTAATTTCCTTTTTTTCCTTTTCCATCAAAAGAATCATCTTTACTATATATATATATATATTGATTTCAGAAGGAAGAGAAAAGGAGAGAGAGATAGAACTATCAATGATGAGAATCATTGATCAGCTGCCTCATGTATGCCCCCTCCTGGGGATCAAGCCCACAACCCGGGCATGTGCCCCAACTGGGAATCCAACTGTGACCTCCTGGTTCATAGGTCAACACTCCACCGCTGAGCCACGCTGGCCAAGGCAAATGTGGGTCTTGATGACAAGAGACATGTCGTCTCCTAGCTCATAAGAGATATTATGCATATAAATTTATATTTTATTTTATTTATTTACTTATATTTTTAAATACAAGCAAAAGTTTATTTAGAAAATCACAGAAATAGAAGTGAGCCATACAAGAATGAGCCAGCAGGGCTGTGGGGGCACAGGAAATAAGTTGCAGGAGCAAAAGAAGGGCCCTTGGAACTTAGGGGAAAGGAAGCTGGGATGCATGGGCCTCCAGGAAGGAGAGGGGAAGGTGAGGGCACACTGGGGAAAGAAGAGGCTGGGGAAAGCTCCAGCATTCTGGAGAGCCAGTGCTGGGTCCACCATCCTAAGGGCATTTATTCATCAACTTCCCAGGTGTGTCCTTTCAGAGTTCTGGTCTCCACTGATTGGTCAGCACCACAGCAGGGGTAATTAGTTATCTCAGCTGGTCCTGATGTCAGCATTGGCATCTTCCAATTATATATGTTAGAAAAGCTCCTGCAACCACCAGAAGCTAGAAGAGCGTGAATACATTCTCCCATGGGCCATCCAGTGGCAGTCAGCTCTGCTGACAGCTTGATTCCAGACATCTGGTCTCCAGGACTGAAAGAGCTTCATAGAGGATTCTTCCCTGATTGAGCCTCAGATGAGCTTACAGTCTGATGACACTTGACAACAAGCCTCTGAGCAGAGGATCGAACTAAGCTGTGTCCGGCATCCTGATCTTCAACACCTGGTTTCCCAAAGCAGAATTAAGACCAGGTCATCAAAGGCAAGAAACATCAAGACAGCTTCTCCAAAGATCTCAGAGAGACCACATGCTCCTAGGCAATGAGAGGCTCTGCACCCAGATGTCTTATAAAGCAGGTGTGTCAGTCCAGGTAGCCCGGGCCTTACTCTCCCTATTTCCAGACTGAAACAGGTGATCCATGCAAACCAGGGCAGCACCTTTTAAGAGTAAGCATATTTCTAGATCTATTTTGATCATCAGTTTATTTTGTTCATTGGATTTCATATCCAGAGACATAGAAGCATGGAACAGACTGACAAATTCCAAAGGGATGCTATCTTTTCTTTCTTTCTGTCTGTCTTTCTTTCTTTCTTTTCTTTTTTTTTTTATATTTAGTGTCTGGATTCTTCCTTTCTTTCTAAATCTTTATTGTTGAAAGTATTACATAGGTCCTCCTTTCCTTTTTCCCCCATTAACCTCTTCTAGCCCACCCCCATCCTCTCCCCCTGCCCCAGGCCCTCACCACCCCATTGTCTGTGTCCATGGATTATGCATACATGCATACAAGTTCATTGGTTGATCTCTTCACAACCACCCTCTCCTGCCTTCCCTCTGAGATTCCACAGTCTGTTCATGCTTCTATGTCTCTGGGTCTATTTTTGATCATCAGTTTATCTGGTTCATTAGATTCCACATGTAAGTGAGATCATGTTATACTTGTCTTTTTCTGACTGGCTCATTTCGCTCAGCATAATACTATCCAGATCCATCCATGCTGTTGCAAAAGGTAAGAGTTATTTCTTTTTTTACTGCTGCATAGTATTCCGTGGTATAAATGTACCACAGCCTTTTTATCCACTCATCTACTGATGGGCACTTGGGCTGTTTCCAAGTCTTAGCTATTGTAAATTGCGCTGCTATGAACATATGGGGTTCATGCATTCTTTCTGGTTGGTGTTTCTGGTTTCTTAGGATATATTTCTAGAACTGGAATCACTGTGTCAAATGGGAGTTCCATTTTTAGTTTTTTGAGGAAGCTCCATACTGTTTTCCACAGTGCCTGCACCAGTCTGCATTCCCACCAGCAGTGCACAAGGGTTCCCTTTTCTCCACATTCTCTCCAGCACTTGTTCGTTTGTTGATGGTAGCCATCTGGCAGGTGTGAACATCACTACTTTTATTTGTCCTTCTTCTGCCCCTAATCCTAGACCAAACCTGACAATTAAGTCTTTTAAACAATACATTTGTACACACCACTGGAACACACTATCTAATTTAGCCTGGTGTTAGTGTTGGAATGAGCTGCATAATGTGGGAGACATGTAGTAAAGTGAATACTCTTGGATTAATTTCTAACAAGCACGATTTGAGGAGGGAATAATGGCGGCGGAATAGACAGATGTGTTCCGAGCCTTGTCCCGGAGCAGAAAGAAAGAACAGCTGAGGGTCGCACAAGGAGTGTTTGTTGGCTGGTTGGGAGACAGCTGAATTCCAGAAGGAGGTGGGGGACTGCTAAACGGGGTTCCCCTGACCTGGCAGCACCAACTGCGGCTGGGTCCCCTCCCGGAGCTGCGGGCTTGGACGCGGAGTCTGCGCCATCTTGATCCGGAAAGTGGAGCTTATCGGAAGCCTGAGAATCCACAACTGTGGCACCCAAGGAACGACTGCGAGCCCCAGAACAACGCTCCCCAATTGGCGCAAACACACGGGTTCAGAGGAGCTCTACAATCCACCACGGAAAGGTCAGATTTCGCCTGGGATAAGGAGAGAGAGAACTACATAACCAGACACCCAGAGAAGAGAGACCATGGGGAGACAAAGAAGCAGCCCGCATATGAAAGAAAAGCAGGCATCACCAGAAAAGGAAGTAAACAAAATGGAGGCAAGCAACCATCCAGAAAAAGAATTCAGAGAAATGGTCATAAGGTGGCTGAAAAGAATGGAAGACAAATTCAACAATATGAGCAAGAACCAAGAGGAAATGAAGAAGAACCAAGAAGAAATGAAAAATGACATCGCTGCTGTAAAGAACTCAATAGAAAGCATCAAGAGTAGACTAGAAGAAGCAGAGGACCGCATCAGTGAGCTAGAAGACAAGATGGAAAAAAATACCCAAGTAGAGCAACTTCTAGAAAAAAAAATTAAAAGGCAGGAGGAGAGTCTAAGGGAACTTTGGGACAACACAAAACAAAACAACATCCGCATAATAGGGGTTCCAGAAGGAAAGGAAGCTGAGCAAGGAATAGAAAACCTCTTTGAAGAAATAATGACAGAAAATTTCCCTGATATAGGGAAGAAAAAACCCACACAAATCCAAGAAGCTCACAGAGTCCCAAGCAAAATGAACCCCAAAAGACCGACGCCAAGGCACGTTATAATTAAATTGGCAAACACCAACGACAAAGTAAGAATCTTAAAAGCAGCCAGAGAGAGACAGAAAGTTACATACAAAGGAACCCCCATCAGACTAGCAACTGATTTCTCAACAGAAACTCATCAGGCCAGAAGGGAATGGAATGAAATATACAAAGTCATGCAAAGGAAGGGTCTGAATCCAAGAATACTGTACCCAGCAAGGCTGTCGATCAAAATTGAAGGTGAAATCAGGAGCTTCACAGACAAAAAAGGACTAAGGGAATTTATTACCACCAAACCAGCAATGCAAGAAATGCTAAAGGGTCTGCTGTAAAAAGAAAGAAAGAAAGAAAGAAAGAAAGAAAGAAAGAAAGAAAGAAAGAAAGAAAGAAAGAAAGAAAGAAAGAATAAAAGAAAGAAAGAGGAAGCAAAGAAGTAACACTGGGGTAAAGAATAGGAATGGCGACAAATAAGTACCTATCAATAATAACTTTAAATGTAAATGGATTAAATGCCCCAATCAAAAGACATAGGGTAACGGATTGGATAAGAAAACAAGACCCATATATCTGCTGTCTACAAGAAACCCACCTCAGAAAAAAAGACGCACACAGACTGAGGGTGAAGGGATGGAAAAAGGTTTTCCAGGCAAATGGAACTGAAAAAAAAGGTGGGGTAGCAATACTTATTTCTGACAAATTAGATCTCAAACTGAAGGACATAACAAGAGATAAGGAAGGCCATTTCATAATACTAAAGGGAGCAATCCAACAAGAAGAAATAACTCTGGTAAACATATATGCACCCAATACAGGAGCACCCAAATACATAAAAAAAACTCCTGGAGGATATCAAGGGAGAGATTGACAGCAATACAATCATAGTAGGAGACTTTAAAACCCCACTATCCCCATTGGACAAATCCTCTAAACAAAACATCAGCAAAGAAACATCAATCCTAAATGACTCAATAGACCAGATGGAATTAATTGACATCTTCAGAACATTTCACCCCAAAGCCACAGAATATACATTCTTCTCAAGTGCACATGGGTCATTTTCAAAGATAGACCATATGTTGGGACATAGGCAAAGTCTCTTCAAATTCAAGAAGATATAAATCATATCAAGCATCTTCTCAGACCACAGTGGCATAAAACTGGAAATCAACTACAATAAAAACAACCCAAAGAAATCAAACACATGGAGACTAAACAGCATGCTATTAAACCATGACTGGGTTACCAGAGAGATCAAAGAAGAAATAAAAAACATCATGACAACAAATGACAATGAAAACACTACAATCCAAAATCTATGGGACACAGCGAAAGCAGTCTTGAGAGGGAAGTTCATAGCTCTACAAGCCTACTGCAAAAAACAAGAAACAATGGTAATAAATTACCTAACCCAACAACTCAAAGAGTTAGAAAAAGAGCAACAAGAAAATCCCAGTGTAAGCAGAAGGAAGGAAATAATAAAGATCAGAGCACAGATAAACGACATAGAGACCAAAGAAACAATACAAAAGATCAACAAAACCAAGAGCTGGTTCTTTGAAAGGATAAACAAGATTGATGAACCTCTAGCCAGGCTCACCAAGAAGCAAAGAGAGAGGACCCAAATAAACAAGATCAGAAATGAAAGAGGCGAAATAACAACAGATCCCGCCGAAATACAAAGGATTGTTAAAAAATACTACGAACAACTCTATTCCAACAAACTGGACAACCTGGAGGAAATGGACATATTCCTAGAAAAATATAACCTTCCAAAACTCAATCAGGAAGAATCTAAACAGCTCAACATGCCAGTAACTATGGAAGAAATTGAAGCAGTCATCAATGAGCTTCGGGCAAACAAAAGCCCGGGGCCAGACGGCTTCACAGGAGAGTTCTACCAAACATTCAAGGAAGAACTAAAACATATCCTCCTCAGACTATTCCAAAAAATTCAAGAGGAAGGAACACTTCCAAGCTCCTTCTATGAAGCCAGCATCACTCTAATACCAAAACCAGATAAAGACAACACAATGAAGGAGAATTACAGGCCAATATCCCTCATGAATGTAGATGCCAAAATCCTCAACAAAATTCTAGCAAATAGGATCCAGCAGTACATCAGAAAGATCATACACCATGACCAAGTAGGGTTTATCCCAGGAATGCAAGGATGGTTCAATATCCGCAAATCAATAAATGTGATACATCACATAAACAAATTGAGAGATAAAAATCACATAGTCATATCAATTGATGCAGAAAAAGCATTTGACAAAATCCAACACTCTTTCTTGATAAAAACTCTCAACAAGGTGGGAATAGAAGGATCATACCTCAACATAATAAAAGCTATATATGATAAACCCACAGCTAACATCATACTCAATGGGCAAAAACTAAAACCATTTCCCCTAAGAACAGGAACAAGACAGGGATGCCCACTCTCACCACTCCTGTTTGACATAGTACTGGAAGTATTAGCCACTGCAATTAGACAAGAAGAAGAAATAAAAGGCATCCAAATTGGAAAAGAAGAAGTAAAGCTGTCCTTATTTGCAAATGACATGATATTGTACATAAAAACCCCAAAAGACTCCATCAAAAAACTAACAGACTTAATAAATGAATTCGGAAATGTAGCAGGATACAAAATTAACACCAAGAAATCTATGGCATTTCTATACACCAACAGTGAACTTACAGAAAGAGAGACTAAAAAAGCAATCCCATTTTCCATCGCACCAAAAAAATTAAGATACTTAGGAATAAACCTAACCAAGGAGGTAAAAGACCTATATGCGGAAAACTACAGGACACTGAAAAAAGAGATAGAGGAAGATGTAAACAGATGGAAGAACATACCATGTTCATGGATTGGTAGAATCAACATCATTAAAATGTCCATACTACCCAAAGCAATCTATAGATTCAATGCACTCCCCATTAAAATACCAACGGCGTATTTCACAGACCTAGAAAGAACTCTACAAAAATTCATCAGGAATAAAAAAAGACCCCGAATAGCCACAGCAATCCTGAGAAAGAAGAATAAAGTAGGAGGGATCTCAATACCAGATTTCAAGCTGTATTACAAAGCCACTGTCCTCAAAACAGCCTGGTACTGGCACAAGAACAGACATATAGATCAATGGAACAGAATAGAGAATCCAGATATCGACCCAAACCAATATGCGCATTTAATATTTGACAAAGGAGGCATGAGCATACAATGGAGTCAAGACAGTCTTTTTAATAAATGGTGTTGGGAAAATTGGACAGATACATGCAAAAAAATGAAACTAGATCACCAACTTACACCATACACAAAAATAAACTCAAAATGGGTACAGGACTTAAATATAAGATGGGAAACCATAAAAATACTGGAGGAATCCACAGGCAGCAAAATCTCAGACATATGCCAAAAGAACTTTTTCACTGATACTGCCCCTAGGGCAATGGAAGCCAAAGAGAAAATAAACAAATGGGACTACATCAAAATAAAAAGCTTTTTCACAGCAAAAGAAACCATCAACAAAACAACAAGAAACCCCACTGTATGGGAGAACATATTTGCAAATGTTATCACTGATAAAGGTTTAATCTCCAACATCTACAGGCAGCTTATACAACTTAATAAAAGGAAGATAAATGATCCAATAAAAAAATGGGCAACAGACCTAAATAGAATCTTTTCGAAAGAAGACAGAAGGAGGGCCAAGAGACACATGAAAACATGCTCAAAGTCACTAATTATCCGAGAGATGCAAATCAAAACGACAATGCGATACCATCTCACACCTGTCAGAATGGCTATCATCAACAAATCAACAAACGACAAGTGTTGGCGAGGATGCAGAGAAAAAGGAACCCTCGTGCACTGCTGGTGGGAATGCAGACTGGTGCAGCCACTGTGGAGAACAGTATGGAGTTTCCTCAAAAAACTGAAAATGGAACTCCCATTTGACCCAGTAATCCCACTCCTGGGAATATATCCTAAGAAACTAGAAACACCAATCAGAAAGGATATATGCACCCCTATGTTCATAGCAGCACAATTTACCATAGCTAAGATTTGGAAACAGCTTAAGTGCCCGTCAGCAGATGACTGGATCAGAAAACTATGGTACATCTACACAATGGAATACTATGCTGCCATAAAAAAGAAGGAATTACTACCATTTGTAGGCACCTGGATGGAATTAGAGAACATTATGCTAAGTGAAATAAGCCAGTCCATGAAAGAAAAATACCACATGATCTCACTCATTTGGGGATAATGAAAAACATTATAAACTGATGAACAAAAAGATAGATACAGAGGCAGTAAAGCACCAAACAGACTGTCAAATTACAGCGGGAAGGCTGGGGAGTGTTGGGGAGGAGGGGAAGAGATCAACCAAAGGACTTGTATGCATGCATATAAGCAACAAGACACTAGACACAAGACACTGGAGGGGGGGGATGAGGGCATGCGACAGGGGGTAGGGGAGCCTGGGGGAAGGTCAATGGGGGGAAAAAAAGGAGATATATGTACTACTGTATGTAATATTTTAAACAATAAAAAAAGTTAAAAAAAAAATAACAAGCACGATTTGGGCACATGTTTTTTTTAAAGCACAGACTCTACTTAACTCAATGAAATCCTTACTATCTCTTCAATGAATGTTACAACGCATTCCCATAGTAAAAGGTATTTTATTATTTCAAAGGAGATAGCAGTATTCCACACACTAGGTTCTCCTATGTATTCCTTCAAAGAGTGAATTACATATATCCAAATTTTAATGTCTGTATTATTCTGATGTAACTGGTAATGAAAACAATTTTTAAGTGCCATATTTAATGTCTGTAAAAGCTACTAGCAAACTCTGTGTAGAACTTTCTCATCTTAATGTTTCAATGAGCTGTGCATTGTGGAAAACCTGTAGTGAAGTCTTTGAGTACTCTGAGAATTAATTAGCAGCAAGTGGGATTTTGGCAAATCTACACTAATAAAAGAGAAAGATGCAAATTGACCATACCTCCGTCGACATCCACCAGCCAATCAGGAGTGAGTATGCAAAATAACCCAACAAAGATGGTGGGTTAATTTGCATACACAGGTGCCGAGAAGCCTGGGTCCCAGGAACATCTTTGGGACCCAGGCCACTCCTAGCCTGTAGGCCTGCGCATAGGCCCTGAGCGGCCAGGATCCTAGAATGCCCCCAGCCACTCCAGGCCTATGGACGCAGGCACCAAGCGCGTGCTCCAGCACCAAGTGGCGGCCCGGGTCCACGCCCCCAGCCTGGCGCTGCACACCCACAAACAGGGCACCCACAACTCGGAGCTGCTGGCCTTGGGGGCGTGCCCACCCCCACTCACCCCCCCCTGGGGCCACAGGGACACACCCCTAGCCCAGTGGACACAACACAGGGGGTCCTCTGCACATGAGCTGCAGAGGAAACAACATTTCTTTTTTTTTAAAATATATTTTATTGATTTTTTACAGAGAAGAGGGGAGAGGGATAGACCAGTGGTGGGCAAACTTTTTGACTCGAGGGCCACAGTGGGTTCTTAAACTGGACTGGAGGGCTGGAACAAAAGCATGGATGGAGTGTTTGTGTGAACTAATATAAATTCAAAGTAAACATCATTACATAAAAGGGTACGGTCTTTTTTTTATTTTATTTCAATAGTTTTATTCATTTCAAACATTTTAACAAGAAGAATGTAAACACTAATTATTATAATTTGAAACTTCAAAAAATGGAGGAATCATAGCACAATAACATACCTTATATTGAAGATGGCAAAGGCAAAATAAAATTGCCTAACAAAGGAAAGGTACAGAAGCCTTTCAAATTAAACTTAAATATAATAAAATAATTTAAAACTAAAACAAATAGAAAAGAACAAAATGTGTAAACAGTAAATTAAACATTTTCTTTAGTGCAACTTCCAAATTATGCCCGGGACATAGATGTAGATGGCAATGTAGACTGGGTTGAAAGGTTTTTGGTCTTTAAAACATCAACTTCAGTGGGAACAGTGTTGTTGGTCTCCTTTTTAGCTAATGCTCTGATACTGTGCTCTCCAGGGTTGTGTCTCCCTACATCACCACGATAACGTGTCTACGCATTCCCAGGGTGATGTTGGGGGACGCGTCCGTGGGCATTACAAGGAGCCTCTGGAAGATTGAGTGGTTGTTCCTTCTACTGAATGGGCGGATTTAATTTAGTCTGGTTTAGTCTCAGAAGAAGGAGCTGCAGCCATGTTTCCCGACATTGCCATGTTAACACTGCTGCTGGTGAAGGAGCAGAGGGGAGAGCAAGAGAACCCTCCGCTCTTTCGGCTCCGTGGGCCGGATAGAACAGCCAAACGGGCTGGATCCGGCCCGCGGGCCGTAGTTTGCCCACGGCTGGGATAGACAGTCGAAATATTGATCAGCTGCCTCCTGCACATTCCCCACTAAGGATGTGCCCCCAACCAAGGTACATGCCCTTAACAGGAATCAAACCTGGGACCCTTCAGTCTGCAGGCCGACACTCTATCCACTGAGCCAAACCAGTTCGAGCGTAAACAACTTTTCTGACTGCTCATTGGCTAAGCTCCCTCTACGCCGCCACTTGCAGTGTTCTTGGTAACTTGGGTAATAAGAATCCAAGAAGGTGATCTAGGGTTTTTCCACCACACTCCTGGAGGAAAAAACAAAGGTCTGCTGCTGGAGGGCTAAGAAATGTCAAATCCTGTCCTAGCTGGTTTGGCTCAGTGGATAGAGCCTCAGCCTGCTGACCACAGGGTCCGGGTTCGATTCTGATCAAGGGCATGTACCTAGGTTACAGGCTCCTCCCTGGCCGTGCCCAGCTCAGGGCTCATGCAGGAGGCAACCAATCAAAGTGTCCCTCTCACATTGATGTTTCTCTCTGTCTCTCCCTCTCTCTTCCATACTCTCTAAAAATCAATGGAAACATATCCTCAGGTGAGGATAAAAAAAAAGAAAGAAAGAAAGAAATATCATATCCTATGAAAGACACATCTTGAAAATGCCTAAAGAAAGTTGTCATTTTTTCATGGTGAAGGGACTGGAGTTCATGTTGATGAAAACACCTTGGCGGTTGTGGTGGCTGGCAGTGGCTGCAGCAGCGGGGTGATGGGGCTGGCGCCTTCCCCTGATCAGCCTGGTTGCCTTCCACAGAGGGAGGCCAGACTGCAGCTTAGGCCCGCTCCCCCTAAGCTGTCAGTAGGACATCCCCTGAGGGTTCCCAGTCTGTGAGAGGGGGCAGGCTGGGCTGAGGGAACCCCCCCCCACCAGTGCACGAATTTTGTGCACTGGGCCCCTAGTTATTTTATAGAAGACTACAGTTAGCTAATGAAACTCCTCCTACTCACCCTGTAGTGAATGTTCCTATATGCTACCCCAATAAAGAGCATTTACATTTCACAGAAGACATTAACATTGCATGAAGTAGGTTCACCTATGTATTAATTCAAACTCTGAAACTTACTCTCCATATGTAATCACTCCATTTGTAAACACTGCTAGCAAATGCATTGGATCACTGTGCTACCTAAATGAAACTCCTGCTGACTACGTAAGAAATGTCCCACCATGCCCCCACAGTAAATGATGTTAGAATATTTCAAAGTTACCAGCAATCCACACACTAGGGCAGTGGTCGGCAAACTCATTAGTCAACAGAGCCAAATATCAACGATTGAAATTTCTTTTGAGAGCCAAATTTTTTAAACTTAAACTTCTAACGCCACTTCTTCAAAATAGACTCGCCCAGGCCATGGTATTTTGTGGAAGAGCCACACTCAAGGGGCCAAAGAGCCGCATGTGGCTCGCGAGCCGCAGTTTGCCGACCACGGCACTAGGGTGACCTGTATATTCCTTGAAAGAGTGAAACATTCCATCCCCAAAAGTCAATGCATGAATTATAAGCCTTTGACACAACGTATAAACAAACATTGGCAAAGGCGACTAGAAAATCTCTTGAGAACAGCCCACTTGTGTTCAACAAGCTGAGCCTTGTGTACAGCCTGTGGTGGAGTGCTTAACACTCAGACTTCGTTCTGACCAAGCAGCATTTGGCCCACTGTGTTTAGTGCTACCTGTCATTACTACTTACAACCTCTACTACCTTAGTCCATCCTGCTTCTCAAGTAAATGGTGTTATATTATATTTCTCAGAAGATATCAGCATTAAACAAACTAGGCTCACCTATGTATTCCTTCAGAATATGCAACATATTCCCCATCGGCCATGCAGGGTTTCATCTATGACATAAGACATAATCCATATGGTTATCAATGCTATTAGCAAACTCTTTCTGGAACAGTCTAATGCTCATGTTTTCAGGAGTTGCGCATGGTGGAAAAACCGTGATAAAGTATTTGAAAACCCTTAGAATTAATTCCTCCCCAGTTGGATTTCAGCAAACTGCTCCTACCACACGTTATCATTACTAAGTGATACATCTACTAATTGTGTTATGAATTTTCCAACATGCTCCCCAAGTGAGTATAATAGTATCACATGGAGGTTAACACTGGTCCACACTCTGGTTTCACCTGTATATTCCTTCAAAGTGTGAACCACATTGACCAATAGATAAAGCATGTATTTCTCTCTGACAACATATAATCAACATCGTATTTGTGAACATTACTAGCACGCTGTGTCTAGAGTTGTCTATTATTAGTATTTCAACGAGCTGTACATTGTGTAAAGGCTCTAAGGAATGGTTTGTTCCCTCAAATTTAAGTCATATAATGCTGGATTTTGACCAACCATGTTCAGCACAGGGTATCACTCCTAAAGGAAAAGGAAAACCCTGCCTCTTATGTAATACATTTTCCAACATGTTCCTCAAGGAAATGGCATTACATAGCAATATTCCAAAGAGGTTACCAGCATGCCACACACTTGACTTACGTGTGTATTCCTTCAAAGAATGAAACATATTCCCAAATCAGTTGCATATCTTGGGCTATGACATCACGTCTAAACGTCCACTTGCAGAACTTACTGGCACCGTCCAGAGGGCGTGTTTCAGTGACCTGTGTGCATTCTGTAAGACTTTAGCAAATGTTTGAAAACTCTCAGAATTTAATCATAGCAAGTAGGATTTTGTTCAACTGTTTTCCACCTACTGGGGAACATGTTCGAGCATTCATGCACAATTAACAGGAGTTACATTTAGTAAAGGTGGTCTGACCTTTACTAAATGTAACTCCTGCTAATTGTGCATCAATGCTTGAACATGTTCCCCAGTAGGTGGCATTGTAACATTGGACAGGAGACATCAATGAATTTTCCCTGTGTATTCCTTCAAAGAATGAAACCTGGTCTCAAAATTTAATACATATTAGTTTTTGTCTTAAGGTATAATCCATATATTTATAAATCGTACTAGCAAACTGTTTACTTTTAATGTTTCAATTATCTGCACACTGTGTGAAACTGCAGTGAAGTGTGTGATCACTCTTACAGTGAGTGGATTCACACTGGGCAGGATTTTGGCAAACTGTTTCTATCACAGACTATTACTGCTAAATGTAACTCCTACTAATTACAAAAACTTGTATACCATGTGCAGCTCACTGAAACAGCAAAAGTGGGCTCTTCTAGACAGAGCTTCCTAGTAGCATTTACACCTTTGGTTCCCATGTTCTGCCACAGACTCATTTGGGAAAGGTTTCACGCTTTCAACACTACCCCAGGGACCCCCATGTGCTTCAATTGGGCATCTTCTGTGAGATCGTGTAACCCCTTCCTGTGCAATCAGAATAATATTTCACTTTGCATGGTTATACAGTATGAATGATTAGCTCACAGTCCAAGACAGCTTTATACGTCTTGTTCTTCAACATGGTGTTAGTGTTGTAGGGAAAATAATTACATTTAATTTAACAAAATCCAGAACGATACCAGGCAGATTCCACAGTGGCTCCAAGCAGGCCACTCCCACCTCTCCCAGCAAAGGGATCAAGAGCTAAAAATGCCCAGAACCCTCAATGGCACCTGACACACTTTTATATAAAAGTCAGGCTTATAGATTATTCATCCATGATGCTCAAAAGTGAAAGACCGAGTAGAAGGCTAAGATCTGGAGAATCCTCATTTGCTCTTCTCTGTGGAACACAGTTTTTCTTCACGTGGGACCAGGCCAATCCCTTCACACTCCTTTGCTTCCAGGGTCAGAGGTGTTTTACAACATTAGGTCTGATGATGCCAATGTCTCCAGGCAGGGGCTCCCTCACGCTTTTAGCAGTTGTTGTTAGGACATTAATCTATCAGAAATGCCTCCTCTGTGTGCTGCTGGCTGCGGCAGAGTTCCGGTAGGAAGCGCTCACTCCCCCCAGGGTCTCCACGTTCCTCAGATCGCTACCCTGTCCATCAGGCCTTCTATCCTCTGCTGCATGACTTTTAGGATCAAGGCCAGCTCCTAGAGGGGCAGGTCCACACACACCTCAGGGCTCTGGACCTCAGAAGGCTTTTTATTTGCGGAGGACTCATCATTTCCTTAGTAGGAGTTCCATTTAGGAATTATAATCCGTGGTTAAACACCACAACAGTATAAAAAGCCCACCTGGCACTCACTGGAAAAGCACTCGCACACTTCTCTGCAGGTTGGACACAAAGCCCCCTGATTGAAACACTAACCCTAGGCTTCTCTAAACAGACTTTCCCAGCAACGTTACAAATGTGTTTCTTATACCCTAGTTCATAGACTGATCCAGGCACACCATCAGGGATATGTGTCACTGCATGAAGAAATGAACAGGTCAGCCTATTGTGTGTGCTGCCATTTGTGTTTGCCTGTGAAATGTTATAATATAATGTCTTTTACTGAGGGAGCTTGGAGCATTCATTTTATAGGCAGTTGGAGTTTCATTTATGAAATAGATTGCCAAACTCACCTTTGGTACAAATTCATTCTAGGAGTTTTCAAACTCTTCATTACAGGTTTTACACAATGCACAGCTCATGGAAACCATAAAAGTCCACTGTGTGGGACAAAGTCTGCTCTGAGGGTTGGCACATGTATTGATGTTGTACATTAGGCCACAGCTTCATACTTGTATTACCTATTGGGACTATGTCTCAGTCTCAGATAAATTACAAAGGCAAACCTCACATGTGGAATGCTGTGTATCCTTTGTGAAATCTTATCATTCCATTTCTTGGGGAAGTATTTTGGAGCACTCATTACATATTAGAAGAAATTTCTTGTAGTCCTGATATTGTACTAAGGATAGTTTGCCAAAATTGCATTTGGTACATATAAATTCTAAGAGGGGTAAAACACTTTTCTACAGGTTTTTCAAAATCCACAGCTTATTGGAAAACTACAGTGTGACTATTCTAGACAGAGTGTGCTTGTAGCGTTTACACCTTTATTGATTATACATGATGTGCTTGTAGCGTTTACACCTTTATTGATTATACATGATGGCATGATGGCATAGACAAAGATATGCATCAAAGATATGCTTAAAATTCGTGCACTGGATGGAGGGGGGGATCCCTCAGCCCAGCCTGCACCCTCTCGCAGCCTGTGAGCCTTCGGGGGATGTCTGACTGATGGTTTAGGCTCACTCCCTGCCTAAGCCATCAGTCAGACATCCTTAGTGCTGCCACGGAGGTAGGAGGGGCTCCCACCACTGCCACTGCGCTCACTAGCCATGAGCCTGGCTTCTGGCTGAACAGCACTCCCCCTGTGGGAGCGCACTGACCACCAGGGGGCAGCTCCTGCATTAAGCTTCTGCCCCCTGGTGGTCAGTGTGTGTCACAGCAACCGGTCATTCCACTGTACGGTTTATTTGCATATTACCCTTTTATTATAAACTAGAGGCCCGGTGCACGAAATTGGTGCATGGAGGGGGGATTCCTTCAACTCAGTCTGCACTCTCTCCAACTGGGGACCCCTTGTGGGATGTCCGACTGCCATTTTAGGCCTGATCCCAGGGATTGGGCCTAAACCAGCAGTCAGACATCCCTCTCACAATCTGGGACCACTGGCTCCTAACTGCTCACCTGCCTGCCTGATTGCCCCTAACTGCTTCTGCCTGCCAGCATGATCACCCCTAACTGCCCTCTCCTGCAGGCCTGATGTTGCTCCCAACTGCCCTCCTCTGCTGGCCAATTTGGTTCTGATTGGTCGGTGCCTATGCCAGCGTCAAAAGCTTCACCTCCTATGCAGCCATTGGCTCCCCACAGCACCCAGATTTGGTTCTCATTGTTCGGTTCCTATGCCAGTCAGCATCAAAAGCTCTGCCTCCTAGACAGCCATTGGCTCCCCACAGCACCCAGATTTGGTTCTCATTGGTTGGTTCCTATGCCAGTAAGCATCAAAAGCTCCACCTCCTAGGCAGCCATTGGCTCCCCACAGCACCCACCTTTGCTTCTCATTGGTCGGTTCCTATGCCAGTCAGCATCAAAAGCTCCGCCTCCTAGACAGCCATTGGCTCCCCGTAGCACCCACCTTTGTTTCTCATTGGTCAGTTCCTATGCCAGTCAGCGTCAGAAGCTCCACCTCCTAGGTAGCCATTGGCTCCCCACAGCACCCACCTTTGGTTCTCATTGGTCAGTTCCTATGCTAGTCAGCATCAGAAGTTCCACCTCCTAGGCAGCCATTGGTTCCCCACAGCACCCACCTTTGGTTCTGATTGGTTGGTTCCTATGCCAGTCAGCATCTCCAGGCCTATCTCTGGGCCTGATCAAAGAAGCGGGGCTTAACAGCAGCCCCCATGGAGGCCGGAGAGAAAGAAAAGACTGGCTGCTGGCGAAGATCAGAAAGAGGGAAAGAAAGAGAGAGGTAAGTACACTGATCAACAGCTTCCACTGAGGCTGCAGATCAGACCCTGACTCACTTTCTGGGTATCAGCCACCTGAGCAGTCAGTGTTGGGTCACCAGGGCAGTCGGACATCCCTCTCACAATCCAGGACTGCTGGCTCCCAACTGCTCGCCTGCTTGCCTTCCTGATTGCCCCTAACTGCTTCTGCCTGCCAGCCTGATCACCCCCTAACCACTCCCCTGCCAGCCTAATTGATGCCTAACTGCTCCCCTGCCAGCCTGTTTGCCCCTAACTGCCTTCCCCTGCAGGCCTGGTCACCCCTAACTGCCCTCCCCAGCAGGCCTGGTCACCCCTAACTGCCCTCCCCAGCAGGCCTGGTCACCCCTAACTGCCCTCCCCTGCAGGCCTGGGTCCCCCCCCCCAACTGCCCTTCCCTGCAGACCCAGTCACCCCCAACTTCCCTCCTCTGCCAGCCGGGTCACCCCTAACTGCCCTCCCCTGTAGGCTTGATCACCCCCAACTGCCCTCCCTTGCAGGCCTGGTCCCTCCCAACTGCCCTCCCTTGCTGGCCATCTTGTGGTGGCCATCTTTTGTCCATATGGGGGCAGGATCTTTGACCACATGGGGGCAGCCATCTTGTGTGTTGGAGTGATGGTCAATCTGCATATTACTCTTTTATTAGATAGGATAGAGGCCTGGTGCATGGGTGGGGGCCAGCTGGTTTGCCCTGAAGGGTGTCCGGATCAGGATGGGGGTTCCCTTGGGGTGTGGGGCAGCCTGGGCGAGGGGCCTGTGGCGGTTTGCAGGCCAGCCACAGCCCCCAGTGACCCAAGCAGAGGCCCTGGGATCTGGGATCTATTTACCTTCTACAATTAAAACTTTGTAGCCTGGAGTGGAGCCAAGCCTTCTGCTCGCTCTGTGGCGGCAGCCATTTCTGTTGGGATTTATGTATCTTCTATAATTGAAACTTTGTAGCCTTAAGCGGAGGCGAAAGCAGGCCAGGGCTGCAGAAGCTTGGCTTCCTCCATCGCCGCGGACAACCCTAGCCTCCTGCTCTCTCCAGCTCCATGGCTGCTGCCATTTCTGTTGGGATTTATCTTCTATCATTGAAACTTTGTAGCATTGAGTGGAGGCCTGGGCTGGCAAGGGCAGGCGGAAAGCTTGGCTTCCTCCATTGCCAGGGAAACCCAAGCCTCCCTCCTGCTCTCTGTGGCTGCAGCCATCTTGGTTGGGTTTATTTGCATATTCCCTCCTGATTGGCTTGTGGGCGTGGCTTGTGGGCGTGGCTTGTGAGTGTAGCGGAGGTATGACCAATTTGCATATTACTCTTTTATTAGATAGGATGATGATGATTTGTTCCACTCTTTGAAAGAATACACAGGTCAACCTAGTGTGTGGAACACTGCTGCTTTCTGTAAAATATTATAATGTCATGCCATTTGCATGGGGTCATGTTGGAACATTAAGTACATAGTGAGCAGGAACCTCATTTAGCAATGAAAACCTGTGCTGAAAACAGTTTGCCAAAATCATTGGTGAAATATTATCATATGATGCCCAATGGAAGGCAACAGCATTCCACACACCCGTTCACCTTTGTCTTCCTCCAAGGGGTGAGACATACTTCTGCAAGGTAACGCATGTATTCTTCTGTGACATACTGTACAATCAATACATGTGCAAACATTACTAGCCAACTCCCCCAGGACAGTCCAGTCTTAGTGTTTCACAGGGCTGAACACTGTGTAGAACCTGTGATGGAGGAGTGGTCACTCTCAGAATTCATTCATACTATGTGGGACTTGGCAAACCGTTTTAGCAACGACTCTATTAAAGGAAACTCCTCCTAGGTGTGGCAAGTGTGCTAACACGCTCCCTCATAAATGACGGCTGTAAATGCTGCCAGCAGAGTCTATGGAGAGAGGTTTGCAATAACTTTTCAACGAACTGTAGACCAGCGTGAGGTCTGAGCCTCTAAGGAAAGCTCCCATGAAGCAGGCTTTGGGACACTGGTTCCCCTTGTGATCGTGGGGTGCCCTCTGCAAGGCAGGTGACATGCTTTCCTGATGATGGTTGGTGGTCGCCAGGCAGCCCACAGGGGCCAGGTTCCCAGAGCAGCCTTTGGGTACCCTCCACACCTCCCAGGGGAGGAAGGGAGCGGCAGGTCATTCACTGGGGAGGGGGCGCAGAGGGGGGTTCACAGATGACGGGAAGGGGCAGGCAGGTGGCGGGCAACAGTACAACAGTGCTTTCTGGGAAATGGCCCATAGCCGGTGGGGGTGGGGGGAGTGGGGCGCTGGGGGGCATGGAAAAGTCCATGGGAAGCATGTTTGATCCGGCACCAGGTGTGTGTGCTTGTGTGCTTGTGGAGGCTGCAGGCGGCCATCTCTGGGGCACAGTGCCTACAGCACCCGGTGTTCCCAGGTGGTCTCCTATTTAAGTGCTAGCCAAGCCCGACCCTGTTGAGCCTCCCAAATCAGAGTTCTGGCGCGTTCAGGGTGGTGTGGCCACAGACGCCGGCCCTGCCTCCAGGCCCACTGCCCTAGCCTCTTGCTGATCTGGTGCTCCCCCTCCCCCACCCGCCTCCTCTGGGACAGATGTCTAGCTGAGCCTTTCTCAGCTTCAGAAGGGTGCTGGCGGGCACCTCCTTTGGGGCTCAGGCTCCCTGGATGCTTGGCAGGGGGTACTCCCCAAACTGGACAGGATGGAGCCCCATGGGGATGGTGGAAAGCAAATGGGGACACCGTCCTTTGGTGGGGGTGTGGGGCTCCCGTAACTGGTTGGGGGCCACCTCCCTCCAGAGCACCGAGGTTTCTTCAATTTCCCCTGTTTTGGGGTATTGGGTCCCCAGAGGCACACTGGGGGCTTCCACCCAGGTGAGAGACACCTCTCTAATCGAGGGGTGCCCTCTGTAAGGTGGCGATACAGTTTCCTGATTGGGTGCTGTTGTTGGGAAGTGGCTCACCAGGGGCCCTGTTGCAAGAGTCGCCCTGGGGTTCACTCCACACCTCCACGTGGAGGAGGGGAGAGGCAAGACGCTCACCAGTGTTGGTGGTAGGGGTGGGAGTGGGGAAGAATCGGAGAATGACAGGAAGGGACAGCAAGGTGGCCTGCAACAGCATCCACTACCCAGGACTGCTCGTCTCTGGGGCACAATGCCTCCAGCACCCAGTGTTCCCAAGGGTCTCCATTCTGCATGAGCCAGGCCGGCCCCATCAGCTGCAGGAATCAGACCAGAGGGGTGTGTTCAGGCAGTGGCAAGAGTCTCACTCACAGCTAGCCTCTCACCGTGTCCCGCTGGCCTGCCAGGGCCCGTGTACCCGTTTCCCATGCAGTTAGTATTAGCTCTGCCTCCTTCCACTGCACAGGGAACTGGACCATAAATCACAGGCCACCCTTGTATTTAAGCCACTTTCCAGGGTCCCGGGGACTCGGCGGTGGGCTGGCCAGAGCGGGGCCTGCCCCTCTGGCCAGAAGCCCAGGGGCCTGGAGGGCCCTGGCCTGGGCTGAGGTCGCTGGACCCGGTTTCCCCTGAAATGTTGCTTCCAGATGGGGAGGCAGCCCGGGAGCCTGCCACCTGGGTGGATCACCTGGCACCTCGGTGCGCCATCTGTTGGCAGAAGCCCATTGTGCAACCATCTGCTCCCTCTATGTCCTGCCCCTCAGCCCCAGAGACAAGGCACCTCCGCCTTTGGACTTGGCGCTCCCCCAAATCCAGACACCTGGACCTCTGCACGTGTACTGATGGAAATGCCCCTGCTTTGTGAAAGTTAAGGGACGATGGCTGTTCATCCTGTGGCGGAGTCCTGGGCGCCTCTACGAGGGCACTATCTGGGTGCTGTCTGGGCGACAGTCCTCATGGGCAGGATGCTGTGTTACCCTCCCCCACAGGCCCTGGCGATGCCCCACCCCTGTGTGAGCCTCCCCAGCCCGCGCCCTTGCTCGGTGCCATGTCTGTGGGATCCAGGGTCGGTCTGCCAGCACCAGCCCTGCCCGCTGCTCAGCACTCCCTTGCGGGCAGGATGCCCACAGCGGTGAGGAAGGCAGGGCCTCCTCCGTTGGAGCGATGGCACACAAAGCCGCTGCAAATACCCACTTCCAGGGTTCTGTGTGAAACGGGAGTTCCGTTTCTCTTGAGCAGCGTGTAGGCGTGGACTGGCCTGACCCTATGGGGAGCATTTTAACGTAACAAGAAACTGCCTCACTGACTTCCATAGGGGAGTGTCCCTTGTTGGCCTCTGACCCAAGGCCACACTGCCTGCCCTTTGCTGACCCCTTTGGGACTCAGCTCCCTACAGGCAGAGCCCTCTGAGGCAGGCACAGAGGGCGGGCTGCTGGTCTTCCACCCACCCGCACTGTCACGGCGCCCCTCAGCCCAGCTGTGCTCTCAGCCTCCTGCCTGGCCCAAGGTGGGCCAGACAGGCAAGTAGGGGGCAGGGGGGCATGAGCAGCCTGAGTCTGAGGGGCTCAGGTGGGGGGCCCAGAGCCTGCAGTCTCATAGTGTCCAATCATGTGCCCCTTGCCTGCCACCCGCCTCAGTGAAGGCCCTACCACCCTCCAGTGCCCCCATCTCCCCCTCCTGTCACCAGTTCACCATCCTCCTTCCCAGCCACCCGGCCTCCCTGCCCTCTGTGCTGCCCCCTGAAGGTTCTGCCTGCAGGCGCTGTACCTCAGGGGTGGCCAGCTACAAGGGCAGGGCGTTGTGGCCTTGGGCAAGTCACTCACCTCCAGGCTTCTGCTATGAAGCCCACTCTTGCCTGGACAGAGCCCAGCCTCCCACTTGCCTGTCCGGCCCAAGTCCCCCTTTCCTCCTCGTCACCACCCAGGCCTCACCGTGCCCGTCCTCCACAGCAGCCGGAGTGAAGCCCATCATCTCCCCAGGTCTTTCTTGCTCCCACACAACTGGAGTCAGTTGGCCCAGGCCCAGCCCAGCCCAGGCTCTCCTGTGGGGACTCTGTCCTCAGGCCCTCCCCTCATCAGGCCTCCCTCCCGGCCAAGCGCTGCCAGTTCTCTGAGCCCATACCCAGCTCCCTGCTCAAACAGGACAGTCTGTCCCTGGACATCCAGTCACGGGCCAACCTGCTCCCCCGGACGTCTGCTCTGGACTCTGGGTGGGGCATGAACTCCAGGCAACTCTTCAAAGCTGCCCAGCAGGGCCTCTGTGTCGGGACCCTTTCATTCAACATTGTGGCTGTGAGATTCACCCAGTGTTGCCTGCATTCTTTTTCGTGGCCACATAATGTTGTGTGTGTGCACTTGAGGTGTATGTGTGTTTGTGTGCAGGCTGTGTGTCTATTAGTATGAGGCTGCATCCCCTTTTCGTTGTCCTAGCCCATCAGTGGGTTCACAAGAAGTTGTGAGTGTCTGTTGACACCGCCCCATCTGTGCCTCCTGCCCCTGTGATCCCTCTCTGCATGGGAGCCCCTTCCCACTGAGCCCTGTGGCTCTTCTCCAGAGCCCTGCGGCCGTGAGGAGGTCATCATTGCTGTCATGGGTAGATGGGGAGGGCCCCCTGGGTTGTACAGTACACAGTTAGGGCCCCCGCACTGCCCCAGGCCTCCTTGGGGGGTAAGCACCACCCTGGCCAGGAAGGGGAGGGGAAGGGGGAGGAAGGGGGAAAAGGGAAGGAGAGAGGAGGAAAGGGTCTCTAACACCTGGACCCGCACCGCCTGCCCAGCACTCAGCCTTCAAAGAACATCACTTCTCATCCAGACTGCACATGGGGAAACTAAGGCCCAGGAGGGGCTGTGGCTGACAGTCAGGAAGGATGGAACTAGGTGCCAGGTCATTCATTTGCTCCTTCTTGTCCAGCCAAACTATTTGCCAGAGCAGCCTCCAGGGACCCATCCTGGGTAAGGGCCGAGGTACAACCCAAGGCAACACCCCCAGGTCCTTTGCTGACGCGAGTTCTCTGACTGTGGAGACAGTGTGAGCAAGGATTCTCTCCCCGTGGCCTCGGCCAGGAGGCCGCTGAAAGCTGGAGGCTGAGCCCTGGTGTAGAGGAGTCTTTCCCACCACTGGGCCTGCATGTCTTCCTCCCGCCTGTGCGGGACCCTGCCAGCAGCCTCGTCTGGCCTACACTCCCACTCGGCTGCAGCAGGGGCATCCAGTCCTTCTCGGTCCCAGCTTCCTCTTCCACATCGGCAAGAACCAGACTGTAGCCTTGCTGGGGCCTCCCAGGGCTGTGGGTTTGAGTGAGCCTCTGCTCTCCTGCAGGAGGCGCACATCACATCTTTGCAGAAGGAAGGAGAGGTGGGAGGCCCAGGCCCAGAGGGGACAAGGCCATGGCAAGGTCACCCAGCGGGGGAGGGTGGCACAGTCTGGGTGGATGGTCTGGCTCCTCAGGGCCTGAATGGGAGAGGGTCTGGGGGAGGGGAGGGGCCACTGAAAGGGTGTGCCAGGCTCTGCGAGGAGGGGGCTCTGTCCTCTGTCCCCAAGCTGCTGCCCTATTCCACTCACCTCCACCTGTATGGCCCCCGGGAGCCCCCCTGCTGCAGACATGGGGCTGAAGGAGCACAGAACGGTGGTGCGTGGCAGAGTCGGGCAGGTCCTTCACACACACGCCTCCACAGGGTGGCACTCCAGGGGGCCAGGACCCATGTAACAAGGACTAGTCCCAAGGCCCACGCCTCCAGACAGTGCTTGGCACGAAAGTCACATGGAAGTTTACCACTTGAAATATATTTGAAATTTTGCTGTCTTACAAAGGGCAGACACCCCTACGCAGGGGGCTCCTTCCTACCAGGCCCCAACCCCCCGGGACACCGTGCAGACAGGAAATGGGCAGCACGGCACCACAGGGCAGAGAGCTGCATGCAGGGCACACACCTGGACACATGGCCCCTGACACACATACACACATACATACCGCCCCAGCAGGCAGGCCCCTGCTCAGAGCCTGGCACAGCTGCCACACAAACATACCACATGCATGTACATGTTCAGAGGGACAAATACACACGTGGCCTTCCACACACAATCACTCACTGCTGGAGGCCAAGGACTCATATACGTGTGTAGATATCACCTCACACCCAGGCACACGGAAGCCTCACCCACACATACGACGCATGGCCATGTGGACATGCCCAGGGCTGAGGGTCCATGGGACTCCTGTGCCAGCAGTGCTGACGTCTCTGGCCAGTGTCCGTCCTGAGCTCTGTGCCCAGCCGTACAGCCTGGTGAACATTCAAACCAATGCCCACATATAAAACACACACACACCTCTACAGGTAAGCACACACATAACTATGCGTGTGTGTGTATATACCTGCACACATACATACCATGCATGTATCTATGTTATCATTCCAGATCCACACACACAGATTGTCCTATGCACACATCTGTACAACAGTCCCGTGTATGACGCACCCACACGTTCATGCGCTTACTGGCAAAGCAATCACTGTATGTCTCATTTGAGCACAGATGAGACATCCCACATGAACCCACACACTTGACGCCCACTCTCTCAGCCACACACATTCCTGCCGGTGTGGCCTTCCCACAGGAGGCCCGAGGCCAGGTCTTCAGCCACCCCCACCTCTGGGCCTCCTGGTCCAGGGTACTGAGAAAATTCTTGGAAATTCCACTGCCTGGGAGGGCGAGGGTAGGAGCAGTTTGGAATACACACCTGCTCAGCACAGACCACACACCAAGTACACACACATGCATGCACACACACACACTTGCCACACACACTCACATGTGCACAAGCACCCCCACTCTTCTGTGTGCAGAACGTTCAGTGGGTTAACACGCTCTCCACACACCATGCGTGGGCACACCCCCTCACACTCTCCCAGGAGCCATATGAACCATGCTCTGCACACACCATAGCCCTGCCCAGCCACCCTCCATCCTCAAGTGCATTAAGGAGGGAGACTATTTTGGTCTTCAGCACAGGCAATAAATAAATAAATACATACATACATACATACATACATACATATATAAATAAATAAATAAATAAATAAATAAATAAATACAGGGAGGGAGGAGAGGGCAGATGAGTGAAAACACAGCCCCTACCTTTGGCAAGAGATGACAGGCAGCGAGGGGCTGCTCCCTGAAGGATCTGGGAGCTAAGCCGCCTGCGTGGGCCCCAGAGGGAACAGCTGAGCAGAGTGCACCTGGCCACCCCAAACCACCAGGACCTGGATTCCAGGGCCTCTGGCCTCGGCGCTGGATGGAGTGAGTGGAAGGCTGGCCCACCCAGACCCCGGCTTCTCCCTGTCCCCAGAGTCGCACTCCCTACTTGCATGACCTTGCATGCTGCCTCAGTTTCCCACTTGGGCCCGAGTCCCTGGTGCCTTCAGGCTGTGAGCTCTCGTGGAGGCACAGGTTGGAGCAGCTGGGGCAGGCAAGCCCAAGAGCCACTGGCTCTCTAATACCGACTTCCTTACGGGCCTGGTCACTTGGAGTGCAGCGCGCTAAGCTGTCCTGGGAAGGGGCCTGGCTCTGTCCTGAGGTCCAGCCCCCCTCCTCCTCCTCCCAGCTCGCTTCTCCACAAGAAGCAGCCTGCACTGGGCAGCTGCTGGTCCAGGTGCCTGTTTCTAGGCCAGCAGAGCCCACAGCCCCAAGCCCTTTCCTGGGTGTGTGCCGCTCCTGACCCCTCAGTGAGAGGTCACATCTCTCTGAACACCTTTCCTCTCCATTCAGGCAGGATGTGGCCTGTCTGCCACTCATGGGCTCCACCCTGCTGCCCGGGGTCAGGGGGAGCACCATCAGCCTGGTCTCTGCAGAGGGGCTGCGGGGACTTCATGGTGGAGTCGGGGAGGGGGTACAGGGGAGTCCTAGACCATGAGGAACTGAGCCAGACCCACGGTGTCTCTAAGGCACAACCCCTCTAGGCCCCACAGGGTGGGCTGCCAGGCACCCTCCCCAGGAACACCCACTCCTGCATGTTTGCAGCGGCCCATCTCTGTGGAGTGGTGGGGGCCACAGGCCAGCAAAGAAGAAAACAGCAAACACGGAGAACCCAGGGCGCAGGGGGGAGGGGCCCTCCGTGGCAGGCAGGGCTCACATCAGACCCTGAGGGGCACCTCTAAGGTGCAAAGTCTAACTCCAGAAACCGGCTTTCTCTTGCCCCAGCGCCCGCGTCCGTGACACCGGAGCCTCATGAGCATTAAGGGGCCCTGGTTTTCCCACCACAAATGGGACCTAACCCAGCTGTGAGCGTAGGGGCCACAGCGAGGGATGCATGGGCGGAGGTGGCCCTGGCCAGGCCTGGCCCTCACTGTGCAGCCTGGGCCCTCCAGCTTCGGGGAAGCTTGCGGAGCCTCCGGCCACAATATAATTCTGTGTCTTTTTTTTTTTTTGTAGCCCATGAATTTAAAAAAGGTTTAATCACATGTTAATTTTTTTTGTAGAGTCTTCCTCAAGCTGAGATTGAGAAAGTGGGGACCCATGATTTCTCCCCGAGTTAAAACCAGCGGGTGCCCTGCAGCCAGTGGCCGCACCCGGGGCTGGGCAGCCATGGAGCCCTTTGGGCGGACGGCAGCTCTTCCCTCAGGCAGACGCACCAGCCCCTGCGGCCCGGCCTGCATGGGCCTCTGAGGCCAGGACTGCCCGCTCCCGCAGCCCACGCTCCTGCCAGCCTCCCAAGGCCACTGTGAAGCACGAAACAGCTAATGTGCGACTGAGTCGGCCACCAGGGCCCCCGGCCCCTTCTGTTCTGCTCACACCCAGGGCCTGTCCCCGGTGATGGAGGCTGCTCCATGGCCCACGGCCACTCAGATCTCCGACTCCCGTCGGTAGGGCCGTGGCTCCAGGGCACTGCTGCCAGCAGGGGGCCTGGCGAGGCCAAGCCTGGCCTGAGGGCAGCCAGCCGTGTCGTCCTCGGCCACGTCCTCCTCGTCAGGGCTCACGAAGGCCAGCTCGTTCTCATAGCAAAAGGAGCTGGTGCCGGGCAGCAGGAACTTGTTCTCCGCCAGGTCTCTGGCGCTGCAGCGGGGTGTGGCGGGAACCTCGTAGGTCTTATGGAAGCGCGAGTAGTCGATCTTGTACTGGTTCTTCTCCTCAAAGAGGACGGGCTCGAAGCGGTGGCCCCAGAGGATCTCACTGGCCAGGTAGGAGCTGCGGGCCTGCGTGGTCATGGCGGTGGCCTCCACCATGCCCTCCAGGATCACCACGATCTCGAAGTCGTCCGCCTCCAGGTCCTGCCGGCTGATGCCAAACAGCGGGCTGGCCTCATCGATCTCATGCAAGATGGTAATGGGCGACACCAGGAAGATGCGGTCCAGGCCCTTGTCAAAGCCCACGTCCATGTCCAGCTGGTCCAGCGGGATGTATTCGCCCTCCTGCGTGACCCGGGGCTTGATGAGTTGGGCCCGCACATGGGCCTCCACGATGTGGCTCTTGCGTAGGTTACCCACGCGCCACATGAGGCAGAGCCGGCCGTCCCGCAGCGCCACTACCGCATGGTGGCTAAACAGCAGCGTCTGTGCCCGCTTCTTGGGCCGGGCCATCTTGGCCATGATGGCGCCGATCATGAAGGAGTCGATGATGCAGCCCACGATGGACTGCGCCACCACCATGAAGACGGCCACGGGGCACTCCTCCGTCACACAGCGCAGCCCGTAGCCAATGGTGGTCTGTGTCTCGATGGAGAAGAGGAAGGCGGCCATGAAGCCGTGGACTTGCAGCACACAGGGCGGGCGGCCACGGGCCTCCGCCGGCTCCAGGTCGCCGTGCGCCACGGCGATGACCCAGAAGATGATGCCGAAGAGCAGCCAGGAGGCGAGGAAAGCCAGCGAGAAGAGCAGCAGCATATAGCGCCAGCGGATGTCCACGCAGGTGGTGAACATGTCGGCCAGGTAGCGCTGTGACTTCTCATCCATGTTGGCGAACTCGATGTTGCACTGGCCGTTCTTCTTGACGAAGCGGTTCCGGCACCTGCGCCGCGTGTGCACCTTGCCGTTGCCAAAGCCATTGGTGCCCGACATGGTGACCAGGTGCAACCCGTCCTCCGACAATGACACGATGCTATATGGGGTGGCCTGGCCAGCTGCAGTCATCCCGGGCGCGGGGAGGTCCTGGCTCCTTGCCCCCACGTCGGCTCCCGGAGGGGTGGCTCCTGCAACAGAGGACAGTGGACGTCCCACACGGGCCCGGGAACTCTCCCCCTCTTGCCCCCGCCCCGCCCTCGATGTGGCTGGCAGATAGTTTGACCCTAATTTACCCCCAACAAAGACCTGATCTTCTCCCAGGGCCACTCCCACCCCCACCCCCACCCTCCTTGCTGTGAACAGTAGCAAGTGGGAAGCACTCAGCAGCGTCACCATCTTCCACCCACGCAGGGGAACCGTGGACCAGGCAGCCATGACGCACCCAGCACACTGGGTGGCCTTGGGGCCTGCACCCAGCACCACAGCCACACAGACACAGCTCCCACAGCTGGCAGCATCGTCAGCCCCTGGACACACAGGCCAGTGGCCACCCCTCCCCCAGTGCCCTGCAGGCATCTGCAGGCTGGGAGCCATGGCACCACCTGGCCCTGTGGGCATGGAGACCATCTGGCCACTTGCACTGGGGACGCGGGTGCCCAGGATGCCATCCTGTCTCAGCGTGCTGAGCCAGAAGGAGAGGAGTACCCGGCGGTGGGCCTGGACAGGGAGACCAGAAGCCGGGCAGGCACAGTCCTCCCACCAGCGAGGACCCCCAGCACCCTCACCCCACCTGTACTATGAGGTAAGAACTAGACAAGGCTGGAGCCCTGACATGTCCAGAAGACAGTGAGGCCCAGAGGGGAGGCCCCAGGACAGCGGGCTAGGAGCAGGGGCAGCAGGCGACTGGACACCCACCAGAGGCTTGGAAACGGGCAGTGACCCAGCCAGGAGGAGGCAACGCGGCGGTCAGCCCTGGCCTACTCCACACACCTAGGAGACAGGTGAGAGTGGAGCCCTCAGGCTGCAAGGCTCCACACTCCTCCCCCCACCGTCTCGGTCCCCAGGTGCTGCTGGATCCCATCTGAGCTGGCACGTGCAAGGTGCTCACACGGTACTTACTGCCTGCGTGAACCACTCCTCACACACAGGGAGGGCAGGCCACACGCTCAGCAAATACTCCTAGTCATCCAGTCAACAGCCCAGGAGCAGCTGCTCCCTCTGAATGGAGGTTCAGAGAGGCCACGTGGCCTCCCCTAAGCCACGCAGCCAATAAGCAGGAGAGCTGAGGTTCAAACCATTCTTGTCTAATGCAGGGCCTCCCGTCACGGGGCCCAGGTTCTGCTGGGGCCTCGTCTCCTGCTGCCCTCCCCCCCGCCCCCTGTGCTCCACCTGCCACCTCGCCATGGGTGAGGAGCTGCGGCCGGAGGCCACAATGGTGGGTGCTGCTTCTGTCTGGGCCAGGAGGCAGGGAGCCGGGGATGGGGACCCCAGCGGGGAGGTGCCGGGGTCAGGGTACACAGATGCTGGCAGGAGGCTGCCAGATTGCTAGGGGTGTGTTTGTGTGGCCCGGAGGCCTTGAAGGACGTCCAGCAGGTCATGGCTACTCCAGCTGGGGCTCCGAGCAGCTCAAGGCCTGCATGGGACAGAATCTCAAGAACAAAGGCCAGAGAGCCCAGCCTGGTGCTGCTCCTGGCCGCTGAGCGGCCTCACACCTGGCCGGCGCCCAGGTAGGTGGGCACCTGGGACCCACCTCAGCCATGCCACACAGGCCTGGGAACCCCTCAGTTGCTGACGTTCCTCCTAAAGCCACACAGAGAACATCAACAAGGCCCTGTTCACACCCACCCCCTTCAGAGCTGGAAATGGGGACGCGGAGCCAGGTCGCTTGTCCAGGTCTCCCTGACGCTAAGGAGCGGAGACAGCGTGGACGCCCAGAGTCCAATCTGGTCCTCAGCCTTCCTGCCCTCCTGGTGCCGTGTGTGCACATGAGCAAATGTGTGTGAGATGCTCAGGGGGGAACCCCTCACAGGCTCTCGGTAAACACAGCACACAAAGCCCCAGAAGAGGACCTAAGAATAGAACTCAGCACCACAAACTTGCCAAACGGCCCAAGGGCACTCCTCACACACAAACACAGGCTTGGCAAGAAGGCTGGGCCGTGCTGTGGTTGTTACAGACTCCATTCAAGAAATGTGGGACAATCCCTGGCCAGTTGAGCAGTGGTTAGAGCATCAGCCCTCTGCTGAAGCGTCTCGGGTTCGATTCCGGTCAAGAGCATGTATTGCAATTGCAGGCTCCTTTCCCGGCGTCCACTGGGCTGTGTGTGGGAGGCAACCAATCAATGTGTCTCTCTCACATAGATGTCTCTCTGTCTCTCCCCCTCCCTGCCACTCTCTAAAAAATCAATGGAAAAATTTCCTTGGGTGAGGATTAACCAAAACAAAAATCAATGGAAAAATTATCCTGGGTGAGGATTAACAACAACAAAAAGAAATGTGGGAGGCTATCCTCACCCAGAGCTATGCAGGCCTGAGTGGCACTTGCTCAGTGGGGGCACCTAGTTAAACCAGTAAGAAATGAAATTAGATTTGTTTTGCTGAAAAAGGCCTTAGCAAGCAAGGAAGCTAGCTTCCCATTTTACAGATAGGAAAACTGAGGCTGAGATTAATCCCAAGTCACAAAGCAACTTACAGACTGGGATGAGATGGTAAAGAGAACAGGACCAGAGCCATTGTTGGCAGATGCCCAGGTTGGTCAATGAGGGTCTGAGCATTGCTGGGAGAAAATGGGGGCGAGACGCTGGGGTGTGATACCTGGACCAGAAAAGGTGGGGTGACTTCCACACCAGAGACATCTGTGAAGCGTGCTTAGCAGGCAGAGAGGGGGCAGTGGAGGACATGGACCCAGAGCCCTGAGAGGAGGCGAGGCTGTCCCTACCAGCCCCAGCAGGGTCAAGGTCAGGGTCAGCATCAGAACACGGTCTCTGAGCACCCAGCACGCTCAGCTCACTGGTCAGGCCTGGGCTGGGGTTTTAGAGAGGCAGCTACCATGACCCATGGGAGGGGCCCAAGAGCCACTGGGAGGGGCCTCTGGACAGAGCAAATCAGGCCACGCCCCATCCCCTGAGGCTCTGGACACCTCCCTCAGGTTAGATGGCAGCTGGGAGGAGACCAGGACAAGGCCTGGCCCACACTCTCAGATGCCAAGAAAGCAGTGACTCTAAGGGCCAATGGAGGAGGCCCCAAGGGGGCAGGCTCAAGGTTCCCACCCGCAGGGCCCCTTCAGAGGTGCAGGCATAGTCATCAATGCTTACCCAGTGTTTACTACCCACTAGGCACTGCTCTGAGAGCTCTAATCCCTACAGCAACATTATGACTATCACCCCATTTCCCAGGTGAGGATACTGAAACTCAGAAAGATTAATCCACTTGCCCAGGGTTACAGAGCCTTCAAGCGGGGTGTTCCCTTGAAATCCCATGTGGATAAGACTCACAGACAGCCCAAATCTCAGCACTGACCAGCAGGGGAGGCCCAAGCCAGTCCCCCTGCCCACAGCCATGCAGCTCTGGTTTAGAGTGTCCGGGGGTGGGGCACTCACAGCCTCAAGTCCTGCAACTGGAGGAATCCTTAGAGGCCACTTAGTTCAGGGAAAGCCAGCGTGTGACTTACACACACCTCTCCAGCCTGTGCCTGTGGCAGCAGGCATCACCAATCCATCACGACCTGTTTCTCAGTGTCCTGGAGCAGCTTCAGACTCTCCTGGTCCATTCACTGGGTATCAGACTTGGCCCAGGAGCTTAAAAAATCCAACCTTCCATTTGAAGACGGGGAGACTGAGATTCTAAGAGAGGCTCCCTTTCCCAGTCACACAGGAAGTGAGGCCAGCAGGTGCGGGGAGATGGGGGTGCAGAGGCAGGGGAGGGCATTCCAGGTGGGAGAAGGGGCAGGAGGGGACATGCTGGCACGTTCAGGGGCCGTGAGGAGGCTGAGGCTGGCTGGGGATGGCCAGGAGTGGGCCTGGAGGGGACAGAGGCTGGAGGGGGCATTCCCATCCTCACATCTGGGAGACGATGAGCCCTTGCACAGAATTACATTTGCAGCCAAATGCCCAGCCCTCTGCTTTTGCCCACCGTGCACACCCGTGTCCTGCAAACATTCAGGTGAGCACAGTGTAGGCTTCCTGTGCCAAGGCCTTGGGAGGCCCAAGGAGAGAAGGAGCAACGTTGTGCTGCATGTGCTGAGGCTAGGGGTGGCCAAGGCTCCACCCATTCCCCGGGCCTCACCATTCCAGGGCCACTACCCAATAGCCAACCTCCATCAGTCTTTCTGCCCAACAGCTCTTGGCAGACAGGAATGAATGCTCAGAGCAGCCTTCCATCAACTGGCAGGGCAGCTCCCTGCCCCAACGCATACTCTGCAGGGCCTGCTCCACGATCCTCCACAGGCTCCTCAGCCAGACTGAGCTCCCGCTGCCCCAGCCATGACTTTGTCGAAAATACACCCCACAGTGACTCCTGCCCTTCCCGGTCTCACTTCCTCACTCCCCTCTAGTGCTTCCTAGGATCCCCAGCCGCTAAACCACCGGCACGGAGCCTGGTCCCTGAGTTCTCCCTCGCAGGCTTCATTCAGGCGGCGTGCCCTCCGGGATGTCCCACAGCACCAATGGCCAACATGGCTCCTCTCCTCTTCAAAACCTCCGCCTCCCTTTCCTCTCCCACTTCTCTTCCCCTCCTCACCTCTTCTTCACCCTCCTCCTCTCTTCACCATCACCTTTCCCCTCCTCCTCCCACTCCATATGGGGGGGTCCGTTGGCACCCTGACCCCTTCTCTAATCGCCCCAGACAGAAGCCTGCCTCCTCCCTCTCCTTCAGTCCCCAGATCTACTCCCTCGCCCAGTTGGTCCTCTGTATTTTACCTCCTGAATTCCCAAAGCCACCCACCATCTCCTGGCCCACGGCCACCCTCCTGCCCAGGCCACTCCTGCCAGGACACAGCAACAGGCTCCTGATGGATTTCCTTGTGGTCACCCTCTACCCCATGTGATCGAACCCCCAAACCACAGCTAAAGGGAATGTTTAAAATCTTCCCATCCACCAGTGCCCGACTGAAAGCTACTACTTCCATGAAGCCCTCTGAGTGCTCTGGCCCTGGTTCTCCTGTTAGGGTCAGAAGGTCCCATCTCTGGCCAACCTCAGAGGCCCAGAGGGGCTGATGCAGGCCCGGCACAGAGAGAGAATCCAAGAAATTCTCACTGACTAGACAAAGGAATGAGGGAATAAGCAGCTGAATAGAGACACAGATGAGGAGATTGATGGATCAATGAATGAGGAGACAGATGCATGTACAGACAGGTGGCCGAGCATATGGATGGATAAACGGGACTGACAGATGAGTGGATGGGCGGGTGGGTGGTAACCAGAGAGATGGAGGAGTTAGGTGGGTGGAAAATTATTGGATGGGTTGGGTGGATAGATCAGTGAGTGGAGAAATAGGTGGATGAGTCAATGGATGAAAGGATACATGGGTGGTTGGCGAGTTGATGAGTGGCTGGGGGATGGTGGGGAATGAATAGTTGAGAGAAGAGTGAACACATGGATAGAAAGATGGCTGAATGGGCTGGGTAGGTGGTTAGATGGCAGATGGAGGGAAGGACATGTGGAACTAGTGGATGGGTACTGGAGGAATGAGAGGCTGAGCAGGTGCATGGAGGGATGAGGGAGATGGATAGATAAATGAGTGGGTGGGTGGGTGCACAGATGAGTGTTAGGCTGGAAGACTAGATGGACAGGTGCACATCCGTGACCTTAATCTTACCTCTTAATTCTATCTTCTAAGTAACAGTGCTGAGTGGGCATGTGCTATCTCCAAGGCTGCATTAGCAGCAGCTGCCATTTTCCCAGCATCAGCTAGAGAAGAGTCAGTGGCTAGAAGACCCTAAAGGTAACAAAGCAAAGCCAAGTTACTGTAGATGGTGCTACTCTTCTCAGAGAGGCTTAGAAGTCAGGAATTTCCACCTGCACCCACATTCCTGCTTGCTTCCCCTAGGGCCCCTGGGAGGAGGAGGGGGCCTCCCATGCCTCTGGTGCCCCACACCTTCGCAGCAGGTCAGCCTGTCCATAACAAATGTTCAGAACCAGAGAAGAGCAGAACAGAATAGTCCCAAGACAATGGCAGCGGATAACTGCTGAGTGTCTATGGCATCCGAACACTGTGGGAGGTGCTTTGCAGACATCAATTCATGTCCTCCTCACAACAACCCCACAAGGTTGAAACCATTGCTGTTCCCATACCTGAGAGGTAAATAATGTGGTCACACTCCTAAGACACAGAGGAACTCAGGTCCCTAGCCTGCGCTCCTAGCCACCACCGAAAGGGTCTTCCCAAAGTCAATCACAGGGCTAACCTATCAATGGATGGATGGAGGGATGCATGGAGTATGTATGTATGTATGTATGTATTGATGGATGGACGGATGAATGGACAGATGGATGAATAGAGGATGGATGATGAATGGGTAGATGGATGGGTGATGAGTGGATGGATGGATGGATTATGAATGGATGGATGATAGATTGCTAAGTGTATAAATGGATAAATGAGAGGGTGGGTGGATGAATAGTTGGATGAATGGATAGATGGATGGATCAATGGAAGGATGGATGATGGATGAATGGATGGATGGGTGATTATAGATGGATGAATTATGGATGGCTAGGTGGGTATGTGGATAGGTAAATGAATGGGAGGATGGATGGATGCATGGATGGCTGTATGATGGATGGATAATAGATAGATGAATTATAAATGGATGGGTAGATAATGGATGGATGGATTATGGATGGGCAGGTGGGTGTGTGGATGGATAAGTGAATGGATGGGTAAATGGATGAATGCGTAAATGGATGGATAAATTATGGATGGGTATCTGAGTGTGTGAATGGATAAATGAGTGGGTGGGTGGGTGGATAGGTAAGTTGATAATGGTGGATGAGTAGGCAGATATGAATAGGTGAGTAGGTAAATATATTTTTAGGTGAATGAATGGATGGCTGAATGAGGTGGTTGGGTGGGATAAATAGCTAAATGGGTGAGTGGATATATGACTCTACAGATGGTTGCACACCAGTAACTTGTCAGAGATTTACCTTGAGCATACACACATTCTGAGTGGCTTCTGCAATCCCCAAGCCTTGGTTTTCCCATCTGTCAGTCTCCTGTGTGTTGGGAAGAGACTCTGAATTCCCAGAGCCAAGCTGACTTTGGATGCCCTTCTCACCTTCCCCCACCTGCCAGCCACTGAGCCCAGAGCCCTACTCTCACACCGAAGGGTGTCTGTAGTCCACGGTCACACTGGTTTCCTTGACTGGATTAAGGCAACTGCTGGTGAGTCACCCCCACATTGTAAGCCTCTTGGAGAGGCAACAGCAATGGGTAAACAGAGAAGGGTCCAAGTTCCAGCTCTGCCCCTCACAAGCTGTGGCCCTGGGGTCAATCCCCTCTCTGGGCCTCTGTTACTCTGCATAGAGATGGCTTGTATGGCCCCTCTTCACTCTCCAGACTTTCACCCCCTGCTTCCCCACCCTTCATTCCCTGAGCAGCTGCCCTGGGCCCTGCAGTACCTCTCTTAGGTCTTTCACTCTCAAAACGAAGGGGGAAATTGAGGCTCCGAGAGGCTCTATCCCTGACCACCACCCATCACTGGGACTCCCCACAGCATGGACTTGTGTCCAGGCCTCTAACCTTACCCCCGCCCCCCTGCAAGTGGGCCCACACTGTGCCCCACCCTGGGAGCTCAGCTCCTGGCTTCAGTTATTCCAGTCTTTGCGGCCCCGCCCTGCAGGAGAGGTGAGTCTCCCTACTGAGCAGAGGGAGACACTGAGGCTGAGAGGGTGCCACTTCCAGGTCGCCTGGAGCGGGGACTCTGAGCAGAGGAAGTGTCCCTCACAGGGTAATGGGAGAGAGAGGTGGGGCCAGGGACCAGAGAGTCCTTGTCCCAAATTCAAGACCTGTCCCCGCCCCCCGCCCCCCATGGCTCACTTTGGGCCTCTCCCTGTTCCTCAGCCTCCTTGTCTGCAGAATGGAGAGACCCCACCCACCTTGGGAGCCTGTCAAGAGGTAAACCGAGGCCCTGCCCCAGTGGGTGCCAAACTGCGGACCCAGAGTGAGTGCCTGAACTCTGCGCAGGATTGTCTGTCCAGGTCCGGGAGAAGGGCCGAGGGTGGAGTTATGGACAGCCTGCCTCTCCCCACTTCCGATTGGTTACCTGCCTGTCAAACCCATTCCCGACTCCATTTCCTCACGTTTCCAGACACACAAACCCTGTCCGTCAGGTCTGTTCTCACCGTGAAACTGAGGCGCAGGGAAGTGACTTGCCCGAGATCATAAAGCAAATGAATGAGTGGCAGCTTGAGATGAAAATACAGGCCTCTGGACACCCTGCCCGGTGCCTCCCAGGCCCCTACATGTGTGCACGCAGCCCCTGGCACCTCTGGGTCATGGCCACAGTCCTGGACGGGGTGGTCTGGGAGTGGGGCAGGGCTTGCACACAACAGAGAGGCAGCCGGAGCCACGACGGACCAGACTGGCCCTTGGCGTCCCAGCAGTGAGGGCAGGGCCTGGGTGGGCTCTGGAGCCCCCCATGCCTCCCTGCCAGTGCCAACCTGTCAGCAAGGCTGGGTGACACCCCCGGGGACAGGGCAAGGCACTTCCCCTTCCTGGGCCCACAGCATGGACTCCCCACAGCATGGACTTGTGTCCATGCTGCCCCGCCCTGCAGGAGAGGTGAGTCTCCCTACTGAGCAGAGGGAGTCTCCCTACTGAGCCTCCTCCACCACAAAATGGGCTGAAGACCGGCCTCCTAGGGGACGTGCCAGTGCCATTCACTGCGATGGGGGGGAGGGTGCTCTGGGCACAGGGCCTGGCACAGCGTGGCTCTGGGACAGGCAGCTGTCATCACAGCATCACGACACCAACCTTCCTTGGAGGGCGGGGCCCAAGGGGCCAGAAAGCCCTTGTCCCAAATCCAAGCCCTACCACCCTTCTACCCCTCCCCACCCCCGGCTCCTGTAGGCCTCTCCCTGTGCCCCAGCCTCCTCATCTGCAGAATGGAGAGACCCCAGCCACCTCAGGAGACTGTCAAGGAGGTAAACCGAGGCCCTGTCCCAGGGGGTGCCACGCAGCAGACCTAGAGTGAGTGCCAGGACCTCCCCATGCCCTCTGAGAGGGGTTTCCAGCTCTAACACTGGCACAGGCAGCTCCAAGCAGAAATAGGATTCCCAACGGGATTGGAGCGGCACATGCCTGACCTCCCATCCAGCCCAACAATGCCTTCCAAACACCACGGCAGCAGCTGAGCCAGAGCCGTGAAGTCCACCTGCTCAGCAACCTCGCCGGTTGCTCCTGTGCCTAGGCTGGTGCTGGCCACGCAACCACAGCGCCCACGACCCCTGGGCCCTGCACCGTCTGGGGTCTGGGGAGCGAGGCTGGATATACGAACCCAGTGACTGGCTGTGCCACGTGGCCAGGAGGGTGGACATCTACCCTGCGCCCTGAGGGGAAGCCAGGTCTGGCCCCAAGGGCAGACAGTAGGTCGGGCCAGGCACCAGGGAATGTTTCCGGGAGTATTTTTATCTTGAGAACATCCTACTCTGAGGGCGGGGCAGGGAGAGACAGGGTGTCCCTGGCCCCAGGCCTCTGGGAGCAGCAGAGGACAGAGCCGCTTGGTGCTCTCCATTGAGTGGCTGTTACAGTGTCTCCCCGCCTCTGGGCCTTCCTGTTCCTATTTGCCAACGAGGGGATGGCCCTTCCAAACCCAATGTTTCAGGACTTAAAAGGACTAGGGGGCGAGATGGGGTAGAGAAACAGAGGGGGCACCCTTGCCATCAGGGTAACAGAAGGAGGAGGTGTACTGTGTGTGTGCGCAGGCCCTGGGGCCAAGGCTGACAGACAGGGAAAGGAACTGAGGCTCTGAGAGGCTCTGGATGCATGTTAATGAGCTTAAACTTGATCCCAGGGAAAGTCTGAAAGTGTGAGCTCTGGGGCAATATGGCTGGAGGTCCCATCTTGTCTCTGTCTCTTCCTTGTGTGACGTTGGGCAGGTCACATAGCCTCTGTGAGCACCAGTTTTCTTACCTGTAAAATGGGATCAATCATGGTACGTATCTCAGAGGGTGCCGATGGAGTTGCAGCAATTAATACAGGAAGCTGACCAGTTGGGAACCTCCTGGCCCCCACCCCCTTGCATCATCTCATCTCTGAGCCTGGCTTGTGCTGGGGAGAGGTCAGGCCCTGGAGGCCTCAGCTGACCCTCCCTCCAGTCAGGAAGGGCTGAGCAGATGGACAGAGGACTCCCGAGGAGGAACCCAGTGAGCAGAGGCAGCGTGGCTCCTATTTCCCTTACGGTAGCAATTTTTCAAGCTGCACCCTGATGTGAGGCTCAGACATTTCCTAAGCACCAGCATGTGCCTGGGAGAGCAAAGACCTGAGACTAAGGAACAAGAAACATCCTGAACCAAAGAAGACCATGAGTAAATAGGCTAGAAAAGTTGCCAACATAAAAATACATATGATGTTGTTTATCAAAACCCACCATAAACTAAATAAAAGGTATCAATGTTTTGTTTGATGTGTTATAAAAAAAAGATTGATGTACTTAATAGACAAAGGGTTCTTACAAATCAATGAGAGAAAAGGACACACAGGAATAAACAGAGGGCTAGGGTTGGGCTCCCCACTGAGGGTCATGTGACTCTCAGGCAGTGATGTCTCAGGAACATTCACACTTTAGAGCCTCGGTATAAGCGAGTCCCTCACCGGAAACGCCTTGTTCTGCCTTCCAGAACTCCATGCATCCTTCAAGCACGAAGGATGCCTCCTCTATGAAGCCTTCCAGGATTTCCTTGGTTCCCCAGTACTCCTTGCCAAGTCCCCACAACATGTTTCTTGGGCCCCTAGAACCAGTGCTTGGCTCCAGTGAGTACCTGGTACTGCATCAGAGATTATCCCAGGGTTGGGGGGTGGGGGCCTAAACACCTTGGACAGAGGAGGAAATCAGGCACAGAGATGGAATGGTGTGCCCAAGGCCTCCAGTCTGTGAGCCACCCCCGAGGGCCTCCCCACTGAGGTGTCCCGCCTCTGGTCCCTCCACGCTCCATCTGCCTCCTCCCTAAGGAGCCCGCCAGGCCTGCCTTGTCCCTGATAGGAAAGGCCCCCGCCCTTCGGGCTGCATTCTATATAATACAAGCCTAATATGCTAATTAGGCTAATATGCTAATTGGTCTCCGGTCAGCAGTTCAACCAATCAAAACATAATATGCTAATGATATGCTAAGGTCACTCAACTGCTCCCTATGACGTGCACTGACCACCAGGGGGCAGATGCTCTGACCAGTAAGTTAGCTTATTGCTGGGGTCCGGCCAATTGGAACTGAGCGAGACTAGCTGGAAATGCCCTGGAGCCCTCCTGTGGTCCCTCCCCGGCCCCAATCATGCACCAGTGGGGTCTCTCGGCCTGGCCTGCACATTCTCACAATCTGGGACCCCTTGGGGGATGTCAGAGAGCCGGTTTCAGCCCAATCCTGCAGGCCAGGCTGAGTGACCCCACTGGTGCACGAATTCATGCACTGGGCCTCTAGTGTCTTTATAATGGGCTGGGCCCACTGGGAGGCCCGTCCAGGCCAAGGTCAGGCAGGACCAGGCCTGAGCCCCAGCCTCCGTCCCCCAGTGACCCAGAAGCTCTGCTGAGGGAACATGGGGACTGTTGGTTCAAGTTCCCTATTCCTTTCCTCCTCATTTTGTAAATTTGGCTTCATTTGGGGGCAAGGAAATCCACTGGGAGAGCTGACAGGCCTCTGAGGGCCCTGGGCCCACCTGCGTGGGCAGGAGGCTGAGTTCTGCCATCAGGAAACCAGGAAAATAGAGTGACCCGTCGCTCCCCTAGGGCTCCCGGGAGAACGACCAAGGCCACCACCTGCTCACCAGAGCCACACTCACAGCCACGCGCTCAGCAGATGCCCACCCAGCCTCTGTTACATGGGGACATGGTGTGGGGCCCACATTCGATGGGGCCAGACAGACAGAAAGCATGTTGAAGAGGAAAGAACCCAAGTGATTCTGAAGGCAGGTGGGCACTGTCCTGGAGGCAGGAGACCTTCCTGAGGGAATGTGGGAAGTGTCTCTGGAACAACAGGGGCGAAGGCCCTGAGGCTGCGATGCTGCTGTGTTCAAGAAGCTGAAGAAAGCAATGGCTAGAGCGGAGGGTGCCCGGGAGGGGAGAGCAGGTGAGGGAGCAGCGACAGCCCAGAGGACGTGGGATGCACAGCCAGCCGGAGCCTGCCGTGCCCCAGGAATGACACGCAGAAGAGACGCCGCCCCCTTCCTGCTTTGCCAGATGCCAGCCCCTGCCCAACACCCTCTCTTCCTCGTCTCCCCTCAGGTTCCCACGCTCCTTCAACCCCACTCCAAGCCCCATCCTGTGCTCACCTTGGTCCTAGACCAGGTCATTCTGGGGAGCAATCACCTATCCCTCCGAGTCTCCCCTGCGGGCCAGGGCCCCCCAGGCCAGGGCTCAGGTCTGAAGGCCCCAGGATCCTGCCACTCTGATCCGAGAGCCCCAAGGCCTGGCTGCGAGGTGGCGAAGGGGCTGCATTCCGGCCCAGGCCGCTTCAGGCTCAACCTGTCGTGGTCTCTGGGTCCTGTTCCACTTGTGCCGGGAAAAGGCTGTAGCTGGTGGACTGGACATCCACGACCTTGTTCCCTTAGTCACTGCTCACAGCAAGGGTGGGTGCCCACATCATCTCAGAGCCCCTGGAGTCCTGGGGAGCCCAGGGGGCAGGACAGGTTGGAGGAGCCCCTGGCCACGCCTCAGGATGGTAGAGTGGCATGTACCCAGTGCCTCGGGGTTGGAAAGGCCTGTGGGGAGGGGTCAGCGTGAGGCAACTGTGGGAACATCACCCTACCACCCTGACTGGACCCGCTGCGGGACATAGAACACCTGCCTGGGTGCTTCATCCTGAAGAGCCAGGTGGTGGCCTGGGGGCAGCTTCACCCAGCACAGCCAGGAAACTGAGGCACAGGCATAGCCGAGTGGCCTGTGCTGGCCCAGGCACCATGAGGGCTGCCCAAGGAGCCTGGAGGCAAAGCCTGGGGGTGTGGGTGGGTTCGGCAGGTGGTACAGGGCAGGGTGGGGCTATGGGTCCCCAACACAGCTTAGCATATCCTGGGGCCCAGGACAAAGCCCAGGCTCTGAGAGCTTGATGGGGAGACACGGGAACCCCCCTCTGCGCAATGCGCTTCTCCCTCTGTGATGGAGGGAGGCAGCAGAGCCCACAACCTGACACAGGACGGCAGCCAGGCCTCTGCTTGGTCTCACTGTCAAAGGCATTAGTGGGCAGCAGCACACTCATCGCTGCATCACACGTTTGAAATGTTGTAGTAAGTATTTCACGTTTCTGGTTCCCTTTGTGGTCCTAGGCAGCTTCTCTCACGCATTCAAAGCTGAGCAGACAGACATCAAAAGCTGAGCAGATAGACATTAAAAGCACCCACAGCCGAGCAGATCGAGGCCAGGCCTCACCGTGCAATGGGGGGTCACCTGGGCCCTCTCACTGATTTGTTCGTTCGTTCGTTCATTCATTCATTCATTCATTCATTCATTCATTCCACAGCACCATGTCCACGCCAGGCCCTGGGTAAGGTACAGTCTGAACAGGTGGGAAGCCCCTGCCCCTTCGTGCTCAGGACAGATAGGAGGGAGACAGACATTTCAGAAGAAAATGAGAAAATGAAGAAGATGCGGCTGCAGGGGCACTGTGGACCATGGGGGGAGTGGGGTCCTGCTGGCAGGAAGAGCCCAGGCCTGGAACAGGAAGCAGCTCCAGCAAAGGCTGTCGGGGAGGAGCTGTGTCCGAGGGGAGAGGGTGAGCGGGAAACAGGGGAGATGAGGTCTGAGAGGGGCAGGATGGGGGCAGGCAGTGGTCTCGCCTCTGACCCTTCTAAATGTCCCAAGTCAGGCCCCGGCTGGTGTGGCTCAGTGGATAGAGCGTCAGCCTGTGGACTGAAGGGTCTCAGGTTTGATTCTGGTCAAGGGCACATGCCTGGGTTGCAGGCTCCATCCCCAGTAGGGGGTGTGCAGGAGGCAGCCAATCCATGGTTCTCTCTCATCATTGATATTTCTCTCTCTCTCCCTCTCCCTCTGAAATCAATAAAAATATATATTTAAAAAATAAAAATGTCCCAGGTCAAACCCAAAGAATCTTGGGAGTCTTCCCAGGGCCCAGGGCAGGAGCATGAACCTGAGGAACTTTCTGGAACACAAGGGAGGGTAGTGACGGCATCACCTCCCTTTCCTGAGGAGGTGCCAGCTCTTCTCAGCGTAGTTTAGGGTGAGAGACACCCTCTGGTTGAGGATGATCGGAGTGAGGCTCTGAGCCCACAGTTGCCTCGCGCTGACCCCACCCACAGGCCTTTCCAACCCCGAGGCTGACACTGTACCCCCATCATGGATTAGACACACCCAGCACTGAGCACATGCCACTTCCATTCCTGCAATCGTGCCTGTCAACAGAGGCAAGAGACTGACTCAGAGAAGGTGAGCACCTTGCCCAGGGCCACACAGCCAGTCCACAGCAGGGCTGGGATGGGAAATGGGAATAGAGACCTGGACCACCACACCTGCTCGAATGTCTCCAGGTGGCTCAGGACCACCTCCTCCAGCCTCCCCAGCTGAACGGCTCCACCCCGCCCACTCGTGGCTAACTGATGCTGTGGGGGCAGGGGCTGCAGAGAGCCCGGGCTGGGGGGTGACGGCCTAGTGTTTGGACCTTGTTTGTCCTTGCTGTGCTGTGTGACCTTGAGCCACAGGACCTCTCTGTGCCTGTGCCCAGGAGAACAAGGTAAGTTGGGGCACTGGTCTGGAACAAGGGGTCTGAGCAGCAGGTCTCTGCCCGGGCAGTTGGGTCGCTGCTGAAAGTCCCGGGAAAGCCTTCTCACAACAACCCCATGAGAGGCTGCCTCCTGTGCGGGGAGGTGTGTGAGGGGGGGGGGGGGGGTGGGGGGGGAGCAGGCATGGGTTCCTCCTGTGTGGGGAGGTGTGGGGGGGGGGCAGGCATGGGTTCCTCCTGTGTGGGGAGGTGTGTGTGTGGGGCAGGCATGGGTTCCTCCTGTGTGGGGAGGTGTGGGGGGGGCAGGCATGGGTTCCTCCTGTGTAGGGAGGTGTGGGGGGGACAGGCATGGGTTCCTCCTGTGTGGGGAGGTGTGGGGGGGGCAGGCGTGGGTTCCTCCTGTGTGGGGAGGTGTGTGGGGAGGCAGGCATGGGTTCCTCCTGTGTAGGGAGGTGTGGGGGGGGCAGGCATGGGTTCCTCCTGTGTGGGGAGGTGTGGGGGGGGCAGGCGTGGGTTCCTCCTGTGCGGGGAGGTGTGGGGGGGCAGGCATGGGTTCCTCCTGTGTGGGGAGGTGTGGGGGGGGGCAGGCATGGGTTCCTCCTGTGTGGGGAAGTGTGTGTGGGGGGGGGCAGGCATGGGTTCCTCCTGTGTGGGGAGGTGTGTGTGTGGGGGGGCAGGCATGGGTTCCTCCTGTGTGGGGAGGTGTGTGTGGGGGGGGGCAGGCATGGGTTCCTCCTGTGTGGGGAGGTGTGTGTGTGGGGGGGCAGGCATGGGTTCCTCCTGTGTGGGGAGGTGTGTGTGGGGGGGGGCAGGCATGGGTTCCTCCTGTGTGGGGAGGTGTGTGTGGGGGGGGGCAGGCATGGGTTCCTCCTGTGTGGGGAGGTGTGGGGGGGGGGGCAGGCATGGGTTCCTCCTGTGTGGGGAGGTGTGTGTGTGGGGGGGCAGGCATGGGTTCCTCCTGTGTAGGGAGGTGTGGGGGGGGGCAGGCATGGGTTCCTCCTGTGTGGGGAGGTGTGGGGGGGGGCAGGCATGGGTTCCTCCTGTGTGGGGAGGTGTGTGTGGGGGGCAGGCATGGGTTCCTCCTGTGCGGGGAGGTGTGAGGGGGGGGCAGGCATGGGTTCCTCCTGTGCGGGGAGGTATGGGACAAGCATGCGTTCCTCCCAGGTCTGGTCCCGCCTCCATGTGCTCCAGCTCGCCCTGCCTCCACCCTGAGGCACACAGTTGTGTTGCTAATCCAAGCCTTGATCCACGCTGGTTAAATGGGTTTAATCACGTTGTCTCCCTGGTGCTGCTGGGAATGAATGGAGGTAGCAGAGCAAGGTGACCAGATTCAGGTCCAGCACCCAATAGGTGCTCACGTGTGCACCTTCCTTTCAGGAACACGCCACGGAGGTGTGATTCCTGCTATGCTAGGAGGGCCAGGGGTGTGTGTGCGCCTGGCCCCATGTGCATTTCCCCAGAAACAGACTTGGGAGTCAAAGATTTGGGAGCAAGTCGTTTGGGAGGGGACCCCAAGGAGGCTGAGGCAGGGGACGGTGACAGCCAGTCCTGGGTGTGCTGCGGAGGGCCTCTCCACGGTGGGCACTGAGCCTCCCGCCCACTGGTGCCCACACCTGCGCATCTTCACTACCCCCTCAGAGTGAAGCAGCTCCTGGTGCTGGGGAGGGCACAGTGGCCCAGTGTCCACTAAAGGCAGGGGCATGGGTAGCAGCTGGCAGAGGTGCCATGCAGAGATGAGGTGCAGGGTGAAGTGGCCACCCGGCAGCTGGCATCACACATGTGTGGTGTGTGGGTGTGTGTCTGCATGTGCAGCAAGTGCCAGCTGTGTGCTCCTATAGAAACACATGTGGCATGTGTGTGTGCACACGGGCTGAGCCTGTGTCCTCACCAGGACAGGTCTGCACCTGCCTTAGTCCTGGTGCCAGACACTCTGGGCCAGGTCTCTGTGAATCTGCTTTTGCACAGATGTGCATGTTCAAGCTGTGTGTATATAGCTTGGCACACACACATACACATGTGGTATGGCACATGCATACACATGTGTCCAGGCTGTGTGCATGTGCATGTACCATACTCCCTCACCCAACCTGGCAATGGAGATGGTCTGGTCACCTTGGCAACAAGGCAGGAGCTGGCTAGGCTGGGTCGGCTTTGGTCCAAACCCTAGAGCCCACGGAGGCTGAGAAAGAAAAGGTGTCAGAGGGCAGGGTGGGGCAGGCTCAGCCCCTGGCTATGCTTATGCTGCCCCCCACCCACTGCACCAGCCCCTGCCATTCTTGTTCAAGCTGAAGGCCGCTGGGATCTGGGGCGCAGGCCTGACTGGCTGAGTGTCCTCAGTGTAGGATCCACCTCGGAGGACAAGCAGGGATGGGGTGCCCCCCACATTCCCCCAACCCCATCTCCCTGACTCTGCAGGATTTGAAGAGGGCCTATTCCCAGACTCACTGAGCCTCAGAAAAAGGCACCCCAGACACCAGGCTCCTGGTAAACCCGAAGTCACCTTCCCTTGATCATTAACGGACTAATTGCACATGCTGCCCCCTGGCTAGTCCATTAGCCCAGATCTCTCAATGATTTATTCACGAGCTTCCATCTCCCCGACCCCACGGCCAGTTTATCAGCCTTGCTGCCTCTGCCGGGAGGGCCAGGCCCACAGACACTCCCCCTTCATCTCACTTGAAAACGCTGCATGTTATTTATATTCATCAGACAGAGTGCGCGAGGATGAGAGTGCTGTGCCTGCGGCCAAAACTGACCCCCGCGGCACACCCCGTGGCTCCGGCTTTTGAGGCAGAGTCCGTGCTGGAGAGCCTGGGAGGCCCCCTGCTCCTCGTTATGAGGGCTTCACCTTGACCGCCTCACTGTGTCCTGAGAAAGTCTCATAGGAAAGAGTTGCTATTATTCCCATTTGTCATATGAGGAAATTGAGGCTCAGAAAGGTGCGGTGAGTTCCCCAAAGCCAACAGCCTGGAAGAGGCAGAGGTGGGGACTGACACTGCGCAGATGGTCCCGGAGCCTGTGCCTTCACTGCCCAGCATGTGGCCTCCTGGCTGAGTCCCAAAGCAGCCCTCTGAGGTATCCCCACTGTGACCCGCATCACAGATAAGGAAACTGAGGCTCAGAGAAGCAAAGTGCCTGGCCCAGGGTTACACAGCCAGGAATTGCAGCCAGACAGATGGCCTGACTGACAGTGCGCTCCCACATAGGGCCTGGGTGACTCATGATGTGTTCAGGGAGCAGCTCAGGCCATGAGTCCCCCTCTACCCGTCCCCCCTCCCCCCGGTTACCTGCAGACACGGCACGTGGGCCCCCTCACCCCACCTCTTCCATGCTTCAGTGCTGAGTGGAGACCCAGGTGCCAGCTCCACAGACCCAGCTGTCTGCACAGAGACAGCGTGAAGGGCCCTCAAGCCACAAAGAAGGGCCTCGCCCAGCCGGATGGGGCCCAGTCACATCGACGATGGGCTGGGCTGGGTATTCTGGGAACCCCCACCAGGCCCCAGGGCATCCAATCACTCCAGCTTCTTCTCAGACACAGCCCGCTAGAACCCCATCCTTGAGGCCTCAGTGTCCTCGTCTGTAGGATGAGCGCTGAACACCCCTCCAAGCACAGGCTGGGCGTGGGAGGGCTTGGTGGTCGTGACAGGGTCTGCAGGCAGCAATCACCCTCAGTGGCTGCTGTGACTGGTGTCCATGGCATTTGCAAAGCCCGAGGCAGCACGCTTGCCTGAGTACAGGCTGCACAGGCTTGGCTGCGGCTGGCTCTGAGTTCAAGCTCTAGTTCTATGACACCTGGTTCTATACCTCAGGCGCCCAGCCGGCCCTCGCTGAGCCTCAGCTTCCTGACCTGTGGCCTGAGGGTTGTAGGGACAAAGCAAGCCCAGGTGTGCACAGCACTCACCTCCAGCTCAACAAGCACTGAGAGTTGACCAGCCCTCACACCAGCCCAACTCGGAACTGAGGACCCAGAGCAACCCTGTCATGCCTGGCAGGGACCCAGAACCAGCAGAAACATAGCCCATGGGGTGTCCCGGGCCAGTGGTAGGGGCCCAGGGCCCAGGGCCCAGGGCCCAGGACCAGGCAGGGCAGGGAGCACTGTGAATCAGAACACCCTGCCCTCTTTCCAAGCCAATCCACACTGCATGCCTGGGCACCAGCCGCTTCAATCACAGGTCTACTGCTCAGACATAGCGAAATGCTGGGCACGTCACCACCACTCTGAGCCTGTTTCCCAGCTGTACATGGGTGCTAAGCTGTGATTCTTGTGAGGATCAGTGGCTTCATAAATTGCTTAGAACTATACCCAGCGGAGAGAAACACTACCAGCATCATCAGTATCACTGTCATTAGCACTATTAGCATTTCTGTGCAGACGCTAGAGCTCAGCAGGAAGTGGCCCGGGGGATCCCAGTGCCCACACTGTGGGCTCACAGTCAGAGCCCAAGCCTGACAGCTCCAGGGGTCCTCATGCGCCACCTTTTCTGTGGCCCCAGCAAAGCCTGGGAAGTGTTTCTGGAAGAAAATGAATTAGTATCTTCTCATGGCCCAGCTCTGGCAGCACTGCCCTCCGGCTGTGCCCCCAGCCCTGCCCCACAAAGGGTACCCAGCTCCTGGCTGTCCTCTAGCGTGCCCTTTCATCCCCAGGCTGGGCTGGGGCCTCCCTCAGCCACCTGCAGCCTCTGGGCTTTCCTCTGTCAGGGCTGTGACCACACCAGGCAGCCCCCACCCCAGCCTCAGGGCATCCTGATTCCTGCCTGGAGGGCCCAGCGCAGGCACAGCCCGAGGGCTCCCCTGCACCCAGAACAGCCGTCTATGACAAGATCCAGTTCCCTGAGCAGGTACTGCACACCAGGCCTGCCCCAATAACTCCCCCTGGGCAGAGGTTTGGCTAGGGACTCGCCAGTTCTGCTAATGGTGTAAAACTCTGTGCTTGGGGCTTTGTGGGAAGAATGACTGGACTTACCTATAAGCTGTCTGAACAGGACTCCACACTTCCCTTCCTCTGCAAGTCTCATCTCCTCAAAGTCTCCCTGCCATCAAGAGGGGCTCTGTGAGCAGGTGTGAGCTCAGAAAGTTCACTGAGGCCAAATATCCCAGGAATATTGAAAACCAAATAAAACGAAGGCCCTCTGATTGGATTGGTGCCAGAAAAAGAGAGAAAAGTCCACTATGATTTAAAAATGCAGTCTGACCCGGCTGGTGTGGTTCAGTAGTTAACCGTTGACCTAGGAACCAGGTGGTGGTTCAATTCCCGGTCAGGGCACATGCCCGGGTTGCAGGCTCGATCTCCAGTGGGGAGCATGCAGGAGGCAGCTGATCAATGATTCTCTGTCATCATTGATGTTTCTCTCTCTCCCTCTTCCCTTCCTCTCTGAAATCAATAAAAACATATTTAAAATAAAATTAAATTAAAATGCAGTTTGAGTCACCTTCATTGGACTTGCAAAATGAAGCAGGTAGAATCAACCACATGTCTGTGTTTTGAGTAACAGAAGCCAAAAGGGTGGGCTTCCCAGCCACATGGTGTGGGAGGAAGATGGAAAGGACACGGGGAAGTGAATTGCTTTTAGTCTGATGGAAAGTTTGTTAAACACTTTAGAGACAGGCCCATAAGCAAGTGGAATAGAGAAACTTAGGTAAGAAAATTAAACAAGGCCAAACAGTTTGGGCAGCTTACAGCCAGCTCGTGAATTGCAAGACCTTATCTTCTCCAACCAAGGACACTGAGGGCAAAGGATTGTTAATACCTCTCCTCCCTAACCAGGGGACACATAGTGTAAATCACTCTGGAACAAGGTGGGGGGGGGGGGGATGGTGGAGAAGGAAAAAGAGAAAGTTTTATCTCACCCACTAGACAAAGAAGTCAACCATCTTAGGACCTGCCAGACAAGATGACCACGTGTACGCACAAACATCCCAAGAAAAGCCACACCCAAGTACAAGGGGACTCTGAGACCTAGTCTCTACCCAGGGTGCCTGGCAGAGGAGCCTTGAGACCTATGGGGGAGGGCACAAAGCCCTTGGCCCACACCGGGCAGGTGCTCAGGCGAGCCAAGGATGGCCCACTTGTGCCATACGCCGAGTGTATTTTTAACAATGCTATTGTCTGTCTGCCACTTATTTGAAATCTTTCTTATGAGACTGACGAGCCAAGGAGGGGACAGCCCTCTCCCTCTCCCATGATATCCGTCAGAGTGCCCCGTGTCTGCGTGCACAGGTAGTGTATAGTCAGGGAATCTGGCACTTGCAGTGACTAAAAAGTAAACTTGAACAAGGACAATTCATTACTATTGAAACACCTATGTCTAGCTGTCCTGGGAGATGTTAAAAAGTGACTGACCAGCTCCCTGCTCATTCATATGAAAGAGTGTGTATCTGCAGTGATGGTTGTGAGGTCCCTGACCTGGGCAGGTGCAGGTGCCTTCCCTGTATCAGAGTCCAGGCAAGTCCAGAGACTCTGTTAGCCCGGTCGCTCCTCCAAAGCCGTGGGGTGGCTGGGGGTTGGAGGGCAGGGCAGGTGAGCGAGCTTGCTGTCTGGACCCACAGGCAGGATGACATGCTTCTAAGCTGTGTCTCTCCTTGGGGACTGGCCCCAGGTGGCCTGGGCACAGGCCTGTGGCTTTGGGAGTCTGCTGACAGCAGAGGAAAGGGCTCCAGGCATGTGCCCTGCAGTGGAAGCAGCAGGTGAGCAGCCAGGGCTTTGTCACGGCAGAGGCCGCGGTGGGGGTGCAGGAGCAGACACTGCACAGAGGTGGGAGCTGAAGGGAGGCAGGAGGGAGGAGGCCACACCACCAGGACCTTCCTCTGGCAGGGGGGTCTGGACGGTGGCAGGTGGGCCACGCTGTGAAACCAGGCACACCTGTGAGCAGCCCCTTGTGGCATCGCTGATTCTCCTCACCCTCCCCTCCTGTTTCATCACAACCTGCGCCCTAGCCATTTCCTGTCGTCACGTTCAGTCTTGAGCCCCCAATGTTTCCAATCTGGGAACAAGGGGTGGAGGAGCATCTGTGAAGGAGGGAGCCTGTGGGTTGTAGAGACTCAGGGGACCTGCTCAGCGCAAGGCTCCTCCCAGTGCCCCCTGGGCAGTGGGTTGGGGGACAAAGAGTGGGGCTTCCTCCGTGTCCTGGCTTTCTGAAGGGCTACAGGGTCAGAGCTGCCGCTGTGCCGTGGGCCAGCTGGGCTGGTGTCCAACAGGACGTCTATCACAGAGGGCCTCGTGCCATGTGGCCTGGACAGCGTGGCCTCACCTGTTTGGCCTCACCCTCCTCCTATGTGTAAGTGTACGCATGTTCACACACACGCTCACACACTCTCACACACACTCTCGCACACTCGCACTAACACACACACTCACACACACTCTCTCACACACTCTCGCACACTCACACTAACACACACACACACTCACACATGCTCACACACACACACTCACATACACACACTCACACACACACTCACACATGCTCACATGCTCACACACTCTCACACACACTCACACATTCACACACTCACGTACTCACACATGCTCACACGCTCACAAACACACTCACACACTCACACACTCACACATGCTCACACGCTCACAAACACACTCACACACTCACACATGCTCACACGCTCACAAACACACTCACACACTCACACATGCTCACACGCTCACAAACACACTCACACACTCACACACACACATGCTCACACGCTCACAAACATACTCACACACTCACACACACACTCACATACTCACACATGCTCACACGCTCACACACACTCACACTTACATACTCACACATGCTCACATGCTCAAACATACACACATGCTCACACACACACTCACACACACACGCTCACACTCACATACTCACACACACACACAGCTTGTGCTCCGGGGGTGCCTCCTGCCATCACAGGCCTTCTCTGTGGGGCACTGTCCCAGGAGAGCAGGTGCGAAGGGTGGGGTCAGGACCACCTCCCGAGCTGCCCGCCCCCCGAGGCCAACGTGCCCTACGAGGTGCAGCTCTCTGCTCGCCACATGGAGGCATCACTGTGCCTGAGGAACCTCGGGACACTGGCTGGCTACTGTGTAGCTGGTATCCTCCCCCAGGACTGCTGTGCTTCGTCCACGGTCCCCCTTTCTGCAGAGTCACTTCCTGCCCAGATCCCGCCTGTCCTCCAAAGGCCTGGAGCGCGATAGACCTAGAAGCTCGCTCTGAGTCCTGAACAGAAACCAGGGCTGGTGTCCTGGGTCACATGGGAAGAGGCTCAAATAGGACAGCTCCTCCTTCCCACCCTTGCTGGCATCTCTGTCCTCAGGAGGCGGTCACTCTGGCCACCTGTGAGAGTTTTGAGGGCAGGGTCTCTTGTCTCCTTGATTTTTCCCTGCTTCTGCCTCCCCTCTTATGGCTCATGGCTCCTGTCAGAGTCGTGCTCTCTGCACACTCCTGTTCTCAGGAGCCCCAGAACCTAGGGGACCCCAAGACTCCCAGAAGTCAGGCAGCCAGAGAATCTCACTCCTCTAACTCAAAGACATACTTCAAGTTCAGCAGAAGCAGTTACAGAAGTGTGACCCTCGTCCCATTCCCACAAGAGTGAGGATGTAAAATCTCAGGAGGGACTGTTAGACAAGGGCCTCGAGGTCTGGGCCATTCTCACCAAATGCTATTCTTGCTGAATGTTAACATGCAGTAGTTTGCAGACCAGCTGTGAACAGAAGCTTGACAGGAACCCAACCTGATAAGTGTAACCAACTGCAAAGAAGAAATCAACGTGCAATTGACCAAATAGTGCAGGTAAGCCATGGCTGAGCCTCCCTTCCCACAGGCAGAGCCGTGGGTGTGAATCCGGCCTCAAGTGGCTGTGAGTAAATGAAACTACCTAAGGACAGCCAGGTCTCGTTTCTCATAGAGCCAAGTGGGAACCCCTGAAGAGTTGGGTAACAATGTCCCACGTGCCCTCTCCACTCCACATGCACAGCCTCCTCCATTATCGACATCACTCACTCGTGTTTCTCATGTGTTACAACCTAGGAACCCACATGGACACATCATCATCACCCAAAGTCACCTTAGGGTTCACCTTAGGGTTTGCTCCTGGTGTTGTATTTTCTATGGGTTTGGATAAATGCATCCTTGTAATCACCAGGACAGTATCACACAGAGTAGTTTCCCAGCCCTACTGTGCTCTCCCCATTCATCCCCCTGGCAGCCACTGACCTCACTCCCACAGCTTTGCCGTCTCCACAATGGCCTCTGGTTGGACTCACACAGGGAGCAGCCTTTCACTGGCTGCTTCCCTCAGGGATCTGCATCAAAGGTCCCTCCTGTCTCTTCAGGTTTGTAGTGCTGAGTAAGATTCCACTGTCTGGATATAGTAGTTTACTCACTCATCTTGGTTGCTTTCACATATAAATAAAACTGCTATAAACATCCTTGTACAGGTTTTTGTGTGGACTTAGCTTTTAACTTCCTTGGGTAAACACCAAGGAGTGTACTTGCCGGATGGGAAGAGGGTGTTTAGTTTTGTAAGAAACCACCAAACTGTCTTCCAAAGTGGCGGCACCCGTTTGCATTCTGATCAGCAAAGTGTGAGAGGAGTCCTGTTGCTTCACATCCCTCATTGCACTGGGCGATCCGGGCCATTCTGACAGGCGCGCGGTGGGGTCTTGTTCTAATCTGCATTATTTACCTGAGGATACATGATGCAGAGCATCTTCTCATAGGCTTACTTGCCACCCATGTATCTTCTTTGCTGAGATATTTGTTCAGGTCTTTGGCCCATTTTTATAATCAAGTTGTTTCCTATTGTGGAGCTGTAAGAGTGCTTTGTGTATTTTGGATAACAGCCCCTTCCTTTATCGAAGGTGTCTTTTGCAAATATTGTCTTCCAGTCTGTGGCTTCTCATTCTCCTGACAATGTCTTTCAAAGGGCAGACATTTTTTATTTTAAAAAAGTCCCGCTTATCAATCATTTCTTTCATGAACTGTGTCTTTGCTATTCTATCTAAAAACTCATGACTATACTCAAGGTCATCTAGATTAACTCCATTCTCGCTTTAAGTTTTATAGTTTTGCATTTTACATTTAGGTCTGTAATCCATGGAGGTAGTTTTTGTGAAGGGTAAGAACTGTGTCTGATTCCTTTTTTGCATGTGGATGTACAGACGGTCCAGCACCGTTTGTTTCCAAGACTGTCTTTGCTTCATTGTACTGCCTTTGTTCCTTTGTCGAAGATCCACTAACTGTGTGGTTCTGTTTCTATGCTCTCTATTCTGTTCTATTGATTTATTTGTTCTTTCACCAATGCCACGCTGTCCTGATTGCTGCAGTTTCACAGTGAATCTTAAAGTCGGGTACTATCAGTATTCCAACTTGGTTCATCACCTTCAATACTGTGGTGGCTGTTCTGGATCTCTTGCCTCTCTATTAACTTTAGAATCAGACAATATCTACAATATAACTCACTGGGATTTGGTGGATTGAATTGAATCTATAGACATCTTGACAATATTATCTCCCTATCCATGAACATGGAATATCCCCCCATTTAATTAATTCTTTGGTTTTCTTTATCAGACTCTTGTGGGGTTTTCTTTTCTTTTAAATCCTCACCCGAGAATGTTTATTGATTTTAGAGAGAGATGAAGGGAACCTTAGCTGGTGTGGCTTAGTTGGTTGGGTATCATCCCACACACTGACGGGTTGCTGGTTCAATTCCTGGTTGGGGCACATGCTCAGGTTGCGGGCTTGATCCCAGTAGGGGACATGCAAGAAGCAGCGATCAATGTTTTGCTATAGCATGGATGTTTCTTTTTTCTCTCTCCCTCTCTAAAAATCAATTTTAAAATCTTTAAAAAAATAAAACAATGAGAGAGAGGAAGTGGGGGAGAGAGAGAGGAGAGAGAGAGAGAGAGAGAGAGAGAGAGAGAGAGAGAGAGAGAGAGAGAGAGAGAGAGAGAGAAGGAGAGAGAGAAACATCGATGTGAGAGAGAAACATCGATAGATTGCCTCCTGGATGCTCCCAACCAGAGAATCGAACCCAAACCTTTTTGGTGTATGGGACAACGCTCCAATCAGTTGAGCCACCTCCGACCAAGACCTTCATCAAACTTTTGTAGTTGTCCTCATGTAGATCTTGTACATATTTTGTTAGATGGCTAAGTGTTTCATTTTGGAGGGGGCTAATGTAAATATTTTTATCTTTAAATGCCACCTGTTCATTGCTGGTATATAGGAAAGCAATCGATGTTTTTATATTCACCTTGTATCCTGCAACCTTGCTATAATCGCTTATTTGTTCCAGGGGTATTTTTTTCTTTTTGTTAATTCTTTCAGATGTTCTACATAGACAGTTATATCATCTATAAACAAAGATGGCTTTATGTCTTCTCCCCAATGTGTACACTTTTTATTTGCTTTTCTCGTCTCACTGTGTCAGCTAGGACTTCCAGGCTGACGCTGAAAGGGAGTGGTGTGATGAGACATCCTTGCCTCATTTCTGGTCTTTGTGGGCAGGCTTTGAGTTTCTCATTATTAAGTGTGATGTCAGCTGCACGACTTTCGTAGATACTCTTTATCAACTTGGAAAGCCCCTGTATTCCTGTTTACCAAGAGTTTTATCATGAATGGGTGTTGGTGGGGTTTTGTTCTGCTCCCTGGGTTGTCCCGTGCTTGGATAAGTGCCGCCCATGTGAGCCCTTAATGATGCCTGGGGAGAAAGGGGTGAGGGTGTGGAGAAGTGTCCTGCAGAGAGGGGGCCTTGCACAGGGATGCACAGGGTAGGCCAGAGGATGGGAGCCCAGTGCATAGGCAGGGGTAATCATCCACCCACAGGAAAGGGAGAGGCATGGCAGGGGCACAGGTGCCGGGACGTGGGAGCTGTGGTGGGAGCAAGAGGAGGCCACACTGCAGGCTGAGGATCTGGGACTCTGTTGTGGAAGGTGGAGCCTGGACTGGGGACAGGCTCTGGAACAGGGAGGAGTGGGTAGGTCTGGGACCAGTGCTTGGAGCTCAGGAGCAGGGCAGAGAGGGAGAGTGGTCTGGGAGCCAGTCGGCCCCGGGGGCAGCAGAGGGCTGCAAGGACTCAGGTGTCATAACCTTCAATTCTTCCTCCCTGTCTGTCCAGGAGGGCTAGGGCGGCCTCAGGAGGCAGGTGGCAAGGGACCTCTCTGCCCCGGCTCAGGCCCACGGGTGGCTCTGAAGGGTTTTCCAGTGTCTCTGGCAGGACAGTCACCTGGGAGCACTGGTGCCACAGCAGCCTCCTGAGGGGCCAGGGGCCAGGGCCCCTCCCTGGGGAACCGTTTCTGCTCCGCCACCCTGTGTCCCTGCTCTCTCCGGAGCCTCCTACTCAGGCCGCTTTGGATCCAACGTTAAATAAATAAGCGCATGAACAAGTGACCAGCAGCTCCGTTCGTCCCCTCCCCAGCAGCCAAGCTGCAGCCACACGTCCTGGGCATCACACGGTATGTGTGGGCAGGTCACGGGCAGCCAGATGTGCCCGCCTCCACATTCACAGGAGCTCAAAAGTCAGCCACGGGGAGGGGAGCTCGGGACTGGGGGCCAATGGGGAGACCAAGCCCCATCTATGTCTAAGTAATAGATAAAGGGGTCGTGACCCCCACCCTGAGAGCTTTAGCAAGACCTTGGCCGAAATCTTTCCCCTGCAAGAGCCTCCCAGCACACAGCAGGCGCTCAAGCAAAGATCTTTCCTTCTAGCCTCATCCTGTGGGGATAAGAGCAAAGGAGCTGGGACCAGATCCACGTCTAGGCACAGGGATGAAGGGCTGCAATCATGCGGTCTGGGCATCAGTTCTGCCTCAGTTTCTCCACATGTAAAGTGATGGGACTCTGGAGGCCTCTGCCATCTAGATTCTGAATTGGTCCTCACACGATCACAGTTTACACAGGGCAGACGGCCCATTCCACAGAGCAGGGGAGTGAGACTCAGAGAGCGAAGCTGCTGGCCTCTAGTCACTCAGCAAGCAGAGGGGACCTGTCCATTTAAGACCAGACGTGCCTGACTCATGCCCAACGCCGCAACTCCAAGCCAGAGACAGCTCCCGAACAAGACACTGCCAGACGCTTGGCGCAGGGCACCTCTGCCCCCTCCAGGGAAGCCCCAGGGCTCGTGCACCCCTGAAGGCCCGTGCCTTTGGAGGGACCCTGAGGCCTGTGCACAGGGCTCTGGTCTGAGTACAGATGCAGTTTGGCACCTGCCTCTCCCAGTGACCTCCTTGCTCAGGCTCTGCTCCCACCACCAGGAGGGTCTGAGAAGCAAAGGGGTGTCGGGATGACCGAGCACGCACCCGGCACCAGGGCACTGGGGAGTGGCATGTTCACTATTATTTCTGAGTGCCGGTTCTCAGCGAAACGCCATGCCACTTCCTGAGAAGTAAAGGCACCCAGTGTCACCACAGGCTTCTGAATTCACCACGGAAACATCCCAGCAGCAGTCAGGAGCCAAGGGAGGAGGCCTAGGACACCAGGCTCCCCAGGCCACACAAGACCCGGCCAGAGTGTGGCAGCAACTCATCAGCACATCCCCGTCTCAGGAGGGACACTCGGCAGCCCAGGGAGGAGGCTGGGGCTGGGGCTAGGGCTGGGGCTGGGACTGGGGCTGGGGCTGGGGCTGGGGCTGGGGCTGGGTTTGGGGCTGGGACTGGGACTGGGGCTGGGGCTGGGTTTGGGGCTGGGGCTGGGGCTGGGGCTGGGCTGGGTTTGGGGCTGGGGAGGGGAGGGGAGGTGAAGGCTGTGTGGAGACAGAGGCAGGGAGCAGAGGACGTGTCTACAAACCAAGGACACCAGGATCGCCAGCAGCCCCAAGAGCTGGGAGAGAGGAGAGCCGGTGGGTGGTGGCCCCTGCCAACACCTTGACCTTGGCCTCGGTCCTCCAGGACTGCTGCTTAAGCCTCCAGCTGTGGTGCTGACTTGGCAGCCACAGGGAACCAACACAGGGGCTGACTCTGCTCTACCTCCCTCACCTCAGCTTTCTGGGCCCAGCTGGTTGCCCCCTACCCCCAGAATGCTGCCCTGCACTCCTTCCAACACAGCAAGCATGTGGGTTCATTCAGCCCATCTCCCTGTGCTCCGATTCCTGATGAGGAACAAGCCACAGGCCCACCAGGTCACCGTTCCCAGGGTGCTGCCCCCAGCCACTCCCTGTCTGCTGGCCCGCGACCTGGGGCAGGGTGAGTGGGGATCCCTGAGGTGTCCAGAGAGCAGCTGAGTTAGGATTAGCCAAGCCTCCAGGGCAGGACATCTGCTGCCCGGCCGGGCTAGGCCCTGGGGTGCCTCAGAGGCTGGGCTGGCAGGGCCAGCAGAGGAAGGGAGGGCAGCCAGGGTCTGTCTGCTCCACTCAGGAGGCCTGGCTGCCCCAGGGACTGCATGTCCTGGAGGCTCTCAGGGCCCAGGGAGGGGCCTGGCTGCCCCAGCCGGGCAGGTGCTACCGGCAGCTTGAGGCCCAGCAGGCCAAGGGGATGGGCACAGCTGAGCCTCCTGCCCACGAGGCTGGAAGAGAGGAAGCTGCCGGCTGCCCTGCCCGCAGAGCCAAAGCCGAGAAGAATGAAACATAAAACCCCCGACTCACACGTGGAAACACTGAGGCTCAGGAAGGAGAGTGCCTGGTGATGGAGCCTCTCAGGCTTGGTCTCTCGGGTTCCTCTGCAGCAGCGGCCATGGCAGGGCCTGGCGGGGACTGTCCTTCAGACCCAGCTCCAACCAGGCTACAGGGATGGCAGGGCTGTGCCTCCAAACAGCCGTCTTCCCCCCACCTGAGAATAGTGAGAGGGCAAGACGTGGAGGCCAGTGTCTTCCCTGAGGTGTCCAAGCAGAGTGGCAGTCTCCCACCCATCTACACCGCACCCTCCCACCGTCTACACCTCACCCTCCCACCCATGTACACCGCACCCTCCCACCCGTCTACACCGCACCCTCCTACCTATCTACACCACGCTGAGTGGGAGCTGCAGTGGCCCGGGTCCCCTAGGCCCCGAGAGTGGGGCCTGCCCCAGGTCAGGAAGCTTGGCTGCAGGTGACACCCTGCAGGGGCTGGGCCGGGGCTGAGCTACGGGGAGACTGAGAAGTCCAGATTCCCAGACTCTGTCCCAGACCTTCCAAACCAGGATTTCTGGGGATGAAGCCAGGAGTTCTGGATCCTCCAAATGCTCCAGGAGGGTCTGCTACACTTCACGACCCAAAGAACCCCTGACCCATGCATTTCGGTGGCTCCATGGCTAACAGTCTGACGCAGCCTCAACCCAACGCCTGTGAAGGAAAGGCCTAGGGCACTGGCACCTGCAGGAGCAGCAGGTGCGGAGGAGCCCATGGGGGGCAGGATGGGAGCTGTAGGTGCTGGCATGTTGCTATGACCACATTCACACGTCTGCATGAGCACTCAGACGATGCCGAAGGTTCTCTAATGAGGTCACCTCAGGAACATCGAGCTCTGGCTGGAGTGAGGGGAGACAGGGTTTGAAAATGAGGAATGCACTTTCTACCCTTACAATTGTTTCCTACTTCACTGTGAGCTGCAGCACTCCTGTTAAAAATTCTAATAATTAACAAAAAGATAGGACACATCTATACTTCCTTACATATTTGCTTCCTTGTTTCTTTTCTCCTCCCTCTCTGCCTAGACCTCACCCCCAGCCCTGGCACAGGGCAGGGCACTTGCTAAGAGAGAAGGGAAGAGGAAGGGAGGGGAGGGGAGAGGAGGGGAGGGGAGGGGAGGGCAGGAGAGGGGAGGGCAGGGGAGGGGTCAGGAGGACAAAAGAGGCCGGTGTTTTAGAGGGGTTCCCAGGCCCTTCCACACCCTCCTTCCACAGGCCGACTTGTGGGCTCCCCACCGGCCCCGAGGTCCCAGCACCTAGGGAACCTCAGGAGTCCACCCGCCTCTGCCCTCCATAACCCAGGCAGGCCCCGTACGTGCTGGGCCTGGGCCTCCTTGGGCCTTCACAAGTCTGAGTAGAAATCTGGCCTGAACTTGGCCTGAGACCAGGACCCAGGGTCAGGGCAACGGGTGGCATGCGCTGGCAGCTGCCGGCACAATTACTTTCTGCTGTAAGGGACAGAGAAGTGCAGGCCTGGAGCCACTGCTCAGGGCACAGGCTACAGCTGGAAGGAGGGGGAGGCGGACAGGGATTGGGGACACACATCTCTCCCTGCCCTCCATTGTCCTTGGCCTTGAGACCTCTCCATTTACACACACAACACACATGCAAATATGCACACACGTGTGCACACACACACACACACACACACATTGCTCAGCACCTCCCCATCTTCACACACTCCCTCCTCCAGCCCAGCTCCCCAAGTAAGTCTCCACATAGCTGCTAGGAGGCTCTGGGGGGACAGAGGGTTTTGCTGCTAAGGAGCTGTGCCTTGTCTGGCTGTGGTTGTCCCTCTCTGGGCCTCAGGTTGCCCCCTCCCACAGTGGGGATCCCATGTCTCATCCCACCTCCAGGACACCCCTCACGGGGTGAGGACAGTCAGAAGCTGCCTCCGAGGTGAGCCTGCCGGGTCGCAGCCCTGAGGGACCTGGCCAGCCCCTGTGGCACCCAGCAGTCCGCAGGGCCCCTGCCCCTGGAGCCTGTCAGCTCAGAAAGCCCGACATGGCTCAGGCAACGGCGAGAGAGACCAGAAGGGGGAAGCATGAAGGCTCTTTTTAACATGGGGAGCTGCTCAAGTTGAATATGGCAAATCATAAAAAAAAGAATACTGAACGTAAACGTCACAATGCAAAAAGAGACTGGACAGGGGAAGTGAAACCCACTGACACAAGATACGAATGGCCAGTGGACACCTGGAATGCTTAGCTGGGCAAGAAATGGAGATACTGGGCCCTGGGATGCCCCAGTCCTGCAGCTATCCGCCACCCACTCTCCCCCCCCCCCATACACACACACACACACAGGTTACTGCAGGAAGGTACAGAGATTCATGGGCAGGAAGTGGGAAGCCATGAGAGCTGAGTAGTGGGACTCCCTGAGCCTCAGTAAACTGCACGCAGGCTCAGAGCTCGAAGCAAGTAAGGTCACAGATGCCACTCAGCACAGAGGAGGGGCCTGAACTGAATGCCAACTCCCTTCCCCTGGCACAGACAGATGGCAGGCAAGGGCCCAGAACAAAGGTCTGAACGCCAGCTCTGCCCCGACAAGCTCCACAATTCTGGGACACTGATGTCACCTCTCTGAGGCTCAGTTTTCTCATCTGCAGAATGGGACAGTCATTCTGGCTACTGAGCACTCACAGCATGTCAGGCAGCATGCCTGATTACTGAGCACCCACTCACAGCGGGCACCCCTGTAGCACTGGGCATCAGCGGTGAGCACATCGGACCAACACCCTGCCCTCGAGGAATGTGCGTTTCAGAGGGGACAGGCAGGAAAACAAGATGAGCAAGTGAAACATGACGTGGCAGATGGCATTCCGTTCTCCACAGGACAAATGCACAAGGGGGAGGCTGACGAGGGTATAGGGGATACGTGGTGATGGAAGGATGATGTACTGAGAATTGTACACCTGAAAGTTATGTAATCTTATTAACCATTATTACCCCAAATCAATTCAATAACAATTTTTTTTAAAAGAAAAGAGAAATACAGGAGAGTAATGTAGGGAAGGGAGGCCATGGTGCTATCCAGGAGAGCCTTCTGGAGGAGGCAACATTTGGGCAAGACCTGAGAGTGGTGAGGCGGGGGCTGTGCGGAAATCTGGAGAAGAGTGTTCCAGGCAAAGGGGGCAGCAAGTGCAAAGGCCCTGGGGGAGGCAGCCCAGGGGGAGGAGAGAGGGATGGGAATGAGGCCTGTAATGAGGACCAGACTGTGCAAGGCCTGGGACCATGGTGAGGAGGGTGGCTTTGTTCAGAGCGAGAGGAGCCCTGTGAGGGTCCTGAGCCCAGGGCTGTCCCGAGACGACAGTACCCACAGCGCATGCAGAGCACTTGGAGCTGCAGTGGCCACACGGGGGGCCTGCCAGGAGCCCTGCTCTGGCAGCTTTATTTGTTGCACCCTGGCCCCCTCCTACGGAGTCCCAGTCCTACGGAGTCCCAGTCCTACGGAGGCCCAGACCCAGGAAAGGGGAGGAGGGAGCTTCAGCTGCCCAAGGGGATGGAGAGCCCAGTCCAGGCCATGGGGAGAGGGGTCCCGAAGACCTGCTCTGAGGCCCTGAGAAAGAGCTCCCCTCCTCTCTGGCCACACAATGGACCTGCATCCAGTGCTAAGAGCAGAAAGCCAATTAGGGGGCTGGACCAGGGGCCCCCAGGTCCCCACAGCCTGGCACTACCCTGCAGCCTCCATCTCAGCAGCCAGGCAGGGACCTGAGCTGGGGCGCATGAGCTGGGGCAGGTGTAGGAAGCGGGGAAGGGACAGCAGGAGACAGCCTGGCCTGAGGTGTCTAGCTGCAGCAATCACCTGCCCTCTGGCCTCCCATGTCCAGGGGAAAGCTGGGATGGAGGACAGATTCCCAAGGCTCTGGCATCACCAAGGCTCCCCCTCCTTCACGGAGCCCCCTTTCCACAGCCCCGTTTTCACTGAGACCCCTGCCCAGAGGCCACAGAGAGGCTCATGGTCCTACTCTCCCTTCCTGGGGGCTCTCAGCCGCCTCCCAGCCGGGTCCTCAATCCCACTTGGCAGACGATGAACTAAGGCCCAAGATAAGTGACTCAGCCTCAGTCACACCGCAGGCCTCGCTCGCCTCAGAAGTCTGCCCAGAAGTCTCCTCCCAAACACCGAGGTCCTGGGGGCAGGGCGGTCTCTGTGTACCCATCATCATGTATGAAGCACCTCTGTATGCACACACTGAACTGGGCCATGGGCATCAGAATGCCAACCAGCCACGCACATGCCAGCACAGCAAGGCCCCACGAGGTCCCTGTGGCCAGAGAAAGCAGCCCAGACCCTGACCAACACTTTCTGAGCACCTGCTGTATGCCAGGCCTTCACGGGGCCCCAGGCCCGCAGCACCTGGGAGCCAGGATGGCGAGCAGACACCAGGGCCTGTGTGGGCCCAGCCCCAGGTGAGGGGTGGCAGGAGGATATGCCACGCTGTGCTGGTGGCACACGGATGCACCTGTGGGGTATCTGGGCAGCTGGAAGCATTCAGCTCTGTCCCTGGCAGAGCACCAGTCCCTCCCAGCGCTTCAAACCTCCTGTCTGTACCACAGAGCGAATGCCACCCTCTGCACCAGTAGACCATTCGAAAATTAAATTAGAGTGTGGCACCCTCAGCCAGTGGTACTACAGGCCCGGGACAGGAAGCTTGGCCGCGGAGAAGTCAGTGGAGGCTTCTGCTCAACCCCTTTCTTGCTGTGTGGCTTTCAGCAGGACTCTGCCCCTCTCCGGGCACCTCTTCCTCCCAGCACAGCACAGCTCAGTGGACGTCCCTCCCACCAGCCACTCACTGAGCAACCGGAAGCCCCATGGGGGTCTGACATGACAGCTGGGCATGGGGGCAGCGTCCTGGGGACAGGCTGACAAACTCGGGCTCTGGCCCCTGCCCCAAGAGAAGGGCCATCCCTTCAGGCAGCGGAGGAGGCTCTGCTGTCCTCTCGCCTGGAGAGGGGGACAAAGAAGCGTTAGGGACCCAGAGTTCATGTCTGCCAGGTCCATGCCAACACCCATTACTAAGAGTGCCATGGTGTACACTCGGTGATGCACCAGGGCCCCTGCTGTCCAGCACCCAGAGCCCCCTCTTGTCCCTAGGTGTGCTCAGCACTCCCCTCCCCTCTGCACCTGCTGTCCCTCAGGAGCTTATAACACTGATGAGAGTCCTTCCAAGGTATCCCTCATGGAGCTGCCAACATCTGCTGAGAAATCTCTCAGGAGTCAGAATAGGGGTGGGGGGGTAAGGGGTGTGGGGGGCATGGGGGAGGGATCTTCTACTCTAAGCGCCCCCCCCCCCCCCCCCGCAGCATCCAGGGCTGGGGTCCCTACCTGACCCTCTGTGCCACATGGCACAGTCCAGCGCTCCAGCAGCCTGGCCCAGGTGAGGCTGGGGTTGGGGTAGGGAGCAGCCAGGAGCCAGGCTTCCTTTGGCACCTGGGGTGGGTAGGGGCGGGCCAGAAGGCTGCGGATCTCAGTGGCAGGGGGTGCCTCTGCCTCTGGGGAGACAGAGCCTGAGAACCGGGTTTCAGGGTTTGGGTCTGGAGGGCAGAGTCCCCAGCGCATTATCCCAGGGCTCCCACCTGAGCACAGGGAGCAGCAGAGAGTAGAAATGGTCACAGACAGCACAGACTCCAGGTGGGCCAGCCCCTAGGAAATGGGGGCAGGTGGCCCTGGTCCCGCAAGTCCAGGCTGTTGAGAGGCAAAGGAACCTCCTAGAACGAAGACCTCCTCCACAGAAACACTTCTTTGTGACCCCCACCCCGCATTCCTTGCGCAGGTTTAAAGTATTCACATGCCCTGAGCACCTTCCATCTGGACCCCCCCCCCCCACCCCAAATCAGAGGGACAGGAGCACTTGGCGGGGAGTCTGGCCTGAAATCCAGGGGCTCTGGGCTGCGGGGCCATCCTCTCCGCGGGCAAGGCCTATCTAAAAACAAGCAGCTTTGGCTGGAGTCGTCGGCTCGCTCGCCAGCAGAGAACACCATTTCCAGAATATTTTCACTCCATTAGCACGGGGAGTGAGAAGGAGAATCGACTCCGAGGACCACAGATCTTGTGGGGGAGGGGGAAGCATTTTCAGGGCCGCTCATGGACTGCGACCCCATCCCACCTCCCAACCCTGATCCCGGGGTCCCCGGGAAGGTCAGGCAACACGCGCAAGTGCCTCCCGAGCCCCTCGCGCAAGTCTGCCAGGGACCGAGAGCGCCTCAAAGTTTCCCGGCGCTCCCCAGAACGGAGGTGAGCAGGGAGCAAAGTTCCCGGTGGCGTAGCAGCGGGAGCCATGGCAGGAGCAGGCAAGCCTGCAGTCAGCATTGCCTCCGATGGTTCCCCAAACTCTCCCACCCCCTTCCCTGTGGCCCCACCACCTCGCGCTCACCCCGAGCCCTAGAGGGCCTGCGCGGAGCGGACGTCAGGCCCCCGGAGGCCGCGCGCGGGTGGCCTCGCACTTACCTCGGCGAGTGTCCGGGGCGCGGCGCGCTCCGCGTCCTCCGAGCTCCTCGCGGCCGTCCCTAGCCCCGGCCGCCGCCGCGCTGGCCGCATCGCCGCCGCCGCCGCCGCCGCCGCTCAGGGCAGCGCCCAGGGGCACTCCAGGCCGAGGGGCGCGTTGGCTCCGAGCGCGGACCGCTCGGGGTCAGCCATGGGTCGGGGGCGCGCGCCTGCACGGCGCCCCCGGCGCAGGGCGCTAGCTCCGGCCGGCGCGGTACAGTCCGTCCCTCCGTTCTCCAGTGAAAGCGGGCGACGCGCCACCTCCCCCGCCCGCTGTTATCTGATCCCAGGCCGGCTGGGCACGCTCCCCACGCCGCGCGACCCGCCCCGCCCCGCCCCGCCCGGCGCCTACCTGCGGGGTCCGGGGCCCCAGACCCTCAACCCTGGCTACCGAGATGAGGGAGAGGGCGGCAGCAGAGAGGCCGGGGAGGGCGGTGAGAGGATGAAAGGCGAGGAAGCGGCGGGAGGCAGAGGCACGGCGCGCACCCAGCTCCGCGCCCTGCGACCACCAGAGCACAGCTCGGCAACTCTTCCAACTCCCCCGGGAGCACGCTCCCAGCGCGCCCCGCCGCAGCCCCCGGGGGCCCCTGGTCCAGCCAACGCCTCCCCAGCCCTGGGAGGTCCCCCCCGCCCCATCAACCACATGCGCACTGGGAAGCGCGCTTGCTCACACACACACACACACACACACACACACACACACACACACGCATGTCCTCCAGGAACAAGCATAAACAGGTGCATAGAGAGCACACACACAGTCCAGGGAATCTTGCATGCAGCCGATACACAAGTTCACCCACACATGCAAAATGCATACCCTGACTGCATGATGGTTGCAAGTGCACAGGGACATACACACTCATACATGTACATTCAGGGTAGTATGTGCACTTGTGCACCCAGATCCCGGCTTGTACACCCTCAGAATCCTTCTCCCTTGCACACCAGGCATGTACACTCACACACACACACCATCTTCCCTCTTTAACAGCTTCTCTCAGATCCTGCTTTCCCCTCTGTGCTCCCCTTTGGTTCTCCCTTTTTGCAGACCTGCCTCCACTGTGACCCCCTTCTCCTGTCACCTCTGCCTCTGGAGGCTGGGCTTTTCCCAGCCTGTCCCCAGGGACCCTGCCCTCCCAGCCTCCTGGGCCCATTGTCTGGGCTTCTGATCTCAGCCTCCTGCAGGGCCCAGGACTTTCATCCTGGCAGACAGACCTGAAGCTGGGCCTTGGCCTGGGGAGACCCCATGTTATCACCAGTCTGACCCCTTGCTCCACCTTGGAGCCACAGAACTGGGCCAAGGAGGTGGGTCTGTGCCCAGAGCACAAGCCTGAAATGAATCCCAGGCCCTGGCCTCCAGCTGCCTCTTTAATGTGGAATGCAATTATGTGTCTGAGCAGTGGGGAAGCTGGCTGCAGGGCGGTAGGAGGAGGATGCTTCCCGGCCAACGCCCAGGTTGCTGGACGCTCAGACAGAGCAGTGCAGGCCTACCTTCCCTGGGCTCCTGCCCAGGCTCCGGGCCCCAGGAAGCTGGTAGCCACCACCTGGCCTAGGCCATCCAGAGAGTTCCCCAACCTCAGGCTGTCCTGGGTTGAATTCCGCCACCTCTACTGACCAGCTAAGGAAACAGGTCATGTCGGCTCTCCAGGCCACGCTTTCCCAGGATCAGGTTGGGAGAGTGAGTTTTCCCACCTCCTGGGCCTGCAGTGAGGGTCCACAAGTCCCTCCACCCAGGCACCCAGCGCAGCGCCAGCTGCTGAAGAGCCTTCCAGGCCCGCAGAGCTCGGTGCAGGCCTGGCTGTGACCTTGTCACTGCAGCCTCTGCAGTCACTGCCCTTTTTACACAGGAAGGGTGGGCAGGTGCCTGCAGAGCTGCTGAGGGCAAGTGGGGGCTCAGAGCCAGGGCTGTCCCCGCAGGAGAGCTCTGTCCCCACCAGGATGGCTGTCCAGCCTGAAACGGGGAGAGGGACACCCCAGGAGGTTCCAGCCACTCCCCCCACCCCCCACCCCCACCCCACAGCCCTGACTGGCACAGCTGTCCTGGCTTCCTCCTCCCTTCGGAGACCAACCTCCCAGGGGGCCAAAGGCTCTCAGGAAACTTCTCCTCCTTTTCCCTCCAAATGACCAAGGAGGGAAGTGACTCAGCTCCCCACCGTCCCCTCCCATTTCCCAGAACAGGGAGGCCACAGCTTCATCACAGAAAGAATGGCTCCAAGCCACCCCGCAGGAGGCCTCGTGGTGTGCCCATATGGGAGTCAGCGCATTCCCTCAGCTGGGAAGTGGGTCTTGGCTGGGAAAAGGATAGAAACATCTGGGGTACCTCTGTGTCTAGGGTTCTAACAGCTCCTAGGACAAGGGGGTGAGCCCAGGGCATTCTCCACTCGAAACCCACCTGCAGACAGAGCTCCCATCCTGCCGTTCAGGGAGCCAGTGGGAGGCAAGCAGTTCTCCCCAGGACTCCAAAGTGCCCCAGGGCCGCTCTCCGTCCTGTCACAGACCACACCAAGCGTCCTGCCCAGGTCCCTGAGCACAGACTGTCCTTGCAGAGGCCAGCCCTTCAGGCTCCGCATCCCACCCTCCTGGCCCACCTCTGGCACCAGAATTCAGTTCTCAACCACCATCATATCACATAAGCAGCTGCTAAGGGCCCGGGTGCATGGCTCTTTGCTGGGCCCCATGCGTGCCAGCCTCCCTCCAGGGAGCACGTCCATGTTCCAGATGCAGAGACTGAGGCGCAGAGGGCAGGATGTGTGCGGGCGTCTCTCTGACCAGCTCACACGCCTGCCCCCTGGCTTCTTGTCTGTGAACAAAGGGGCTCACAGCCCTCCTAGGGCAAGGCATACAGCCACTGCTCCCTCTGGTGTTGAGGGGATGCCCCCATGCAAGGCCAGGTGTGGGGGACCCAGACAAGTCCCTGCTGAGGTCCTGAGAAGCCAATGACACGAAAGGGAGTTGGTGTCCCACACACAGTAGGAGTTCTAGCAAAAAAACACCTTTCCAGCCTGCTGGTGTGGCTCAGTGATTGAGTGTCAACTTGTGAAGTAGGAAGTCACGGTTCGATTCCCGGTCAGGGCACATGCCCGGGTTGAGGCTAGATCCCTGGTGGGATGCTTCTATCTCTCTCTCCCTCTTCCTTCCTCTCTGAAATCAATAAAAATATATTTTAAAACCAAAACATACCTTGCAAACCCCTCTGATTCTGCCCAGTGCCCAGCTTCCCCTTAATCTGAAATTCTCTCTCTTCCCCTGGGCCTGGCACGTAGTAGCCATTCAAGAAACCCTTGCTGCCATGATGCCCTCAGAGCGCAGGCAGGAAGGCCCATTGGGGACCGCTCCTTCTGCTGAGGAAATCGAGGCCCAGGCAGGGAAGGTGGCTCCCAAGGCCACCAAGCCATCTGGGCACGGAGGAGCAGCCTGCTGCTGGGATTGCTGGTCTGAGGAGCAGCAGGCTGCCTGCCGGCTTCTGTAATATTTATGTCTTAATATGACGATGCCAGCGCATTTGTTTCAGTCATAAATTAATCATGGGCTGAGACATGAAGACCAGACGGTCCCTCACTGGTGCCTGTCTGGTACCAAGGCAGCTCCACCGGCAGCCCAGAGCCCTCCCAGCAGCAGAGTGCTCGAGGGCACCTCCTCCCAGGAGCCCACCGGGTTTCTCACCACCCCCTGGGATTTCAGCCCAGCCCCAGCTCCAGCCCCGGAGTCAGGAGACCCTTGAAAATATACAATGGCCTATGCGTGCCCAGCTCCCTCTCCCAGGGCAGCTGTGAGAGCCAAAGTCCCCAGGCCCAGGCCCTACGCCCCTCATCTGGCCCAGCCCCCTCAGCCTTCCTGTTCCAGACACACTGGCCATTCAGCCCTCGGATGCCACCAGCTCAATTCTGTCACTAGACTTTATCCCTAAACTGCTCTACCTTCCAGGACAGCCCACCAGGGCCTCCCCGTCCCATCTCACTCCTTCCCATACCAGTCACTCTCTGAGGCGTCTCATTTACTGTGGGTCTCCTACAAGGCATGTCCATCTGTACAGACAGGGACAGATCTGTCCGGAGTGTTCATAACCCAGGCCCAGCACACAGGCACAAAGGAACACGGGATGGAGAGACCCCGGGGCTACAGGGCAGCTCCTGGCAGAAGCCTGGCCTTCTCCCTCCAGCAAGTGTCCAGGGCCTGGGCTCACCCTCCTTTCACCTCCACCCCACAGGCAACTCGTGAGAGCCACACCCGGCTGGTCCAGGACCTGCCTTTGCTGGGTTACAAAGCCCGTGGCCAGGAATCAGGGGCCACAGGATTGTGTCCCACGGGACCAGGGGAAAGGAGGGCCCCAGCACGCAGGTGGTGGAGCGGAGCAGAGCCCAGGCCCAGTCCCTTCCCTCAGCGCCATGTTCCCACGAACAGCAGCAGTGGTAGTGACAACGTGCATTTGCCTGTGCCAGGCTCCGTGGACGCATCAGGAAGGATGATGGGCAATCGCCTGGTCGACAGGTATATAAACGCCACCCCGGGGTAAGTGAAGAAATGAGACCTGGATGGGTCTGAGCTCGCAGTGAGAGGGGTGCCTGGGAGGGTGGCCCTTGCGGGTGCTACAGAGGGGTCAAGAGAGTGATTGCCTGGCTCCCACAAGGCCACACTCCCCTGCCTGCCCCAGGGCACCCACAGGCTCAGGCTGACCCTGGGGCATTGATTTGAGGAGAGCAGAACATGAGGCATGGCTGGTGGCCTGGGAAACAAGACACTGAGCCCCTCCCGCTCGGTCAGGAAGCAGCATTGATTAGCTCCGCTGGAGCCGGCCACCCGACAATTTCCCTCATGAGCAGGCTCTGCCCTCCCCCACAGCCTCCCTGTCCTCCCTGCCTCCTGGGGAGCTTCAGCCATCAGAGGTGGGCCTAGGAGCCAGGAGGGCAGCTCCGGGTAACCTGGCCTCTCCTGGGTGCGAGGAGGGCACTGTCCTGGCTGCGCAACTTCACAGGCATCAGTGGTCCATGTTCTCCATGATTTAGGCCCTTCTTTGGGGAGCCATGCTCCCTGGGGACTCACCACCTAGATCTAATCTATCCTACCACCTGGTGCCTGGGCACAGGGACCATTCCCAGGGCCCATGGGTAGGCAAGTGGCCCCAGCATGCCTGTGAGCTTTACTGTGATAAGTTGAGATATGGGCATGTGATTGAAGCCAACCAATGAGGACTGGCCCTAGACTGGTTGAATCAGCTGGAAAAGAAGGAGCTCTATCTTACAGGGGCAGCTGGGGACCCCTTGGCTGCTATATGGGCTGAGCCCCCCTAAAATAAGACCCACTCAAATGAGCGGAAATGCTGAGAGAATCAAGAGTCCAGACAGGCTCCTGTGGGGCCTTTCAATCTAGCCCTGGACTTGTGAATTTTGCAACCTAAACCATCCCTTTTCTAAATGGAGGTTTTTGAGACGGGTTCTGCACTCTCTCCATGTCCCTGAGAGGCTGCTGGTGGCAGTGGTGGGTGTAATATGACCAGCAAGGACTCAAAAATGTCCTCAAGCCTCTCAACCCTCTCCCTTCTGTCTGCCGAATGCATGAGGGCTGCCTGGCAGACCTGGGGGACAAACGGGGTCTTCCCCTTCCTTCCATCTCACTGTCTCCCTCCCTCTAAAGGGACAGAGCTCCCAGGAAGGTGGGCAAGGCTGGCTGGTCCCAGGATGACAAAAATAAAGGACAATAAAGGGAGGGAGGTAGTCACTCCAGCCTCTCACAGTTAAAAATAGCTTCCCTCCAGGAGGCCTCCTGCTGAAATAATCCAGCCAGTGACCCGCCACCCTCCACCTGGTGGGCACTGCCTGCCTCCTCCCATCCCCATCAGAGGGTCCCAGTAGGGGCCTCACTCTAGGGATGGGGACTCTGCCCCCAACACCTGCCCCATGACCAGCCCCTCACCCTTTCTTCCTCACAAGGAGGCAGGCTGAAGCCGGGCCTCAGTGTGCTCATCTCTGCAGTGGGCCTGGCCATGACACAAGGAGGTAGGCCAGAGGCCTGACAGTGGGGAGGTGATGGACCAGGACACACTGTCGACCCTCCCCTGCTGCCCAAAAAGACTCCAGAGGCAGAACAGGGCCTAATGCATGGCCCTATTTATGTGAAGAAAAACTGCCGATCTATTTGCATTAGCAAAGAAAAACCTGCGGAAGTTTGGAGGTGAAACTGTTAGTGGTATGCCCTCCTGAGAGGGGACCTTTCCTTGCTTCACTTTTGTGTGCAGCCCACACCTCACCTTCTCCCTGAGTGCTTGGGGCCCCGCTGCTGGCCTGGCCTCACCAACCGGGGGGACCTTGCAGCTTCTCAGGCCTCCAGCCTGGCTGGTGGACCGTGAGGAGTGAGAAGCGTTTGGGCGTGTGTGACCCATGGGCACATCCGACTGCATCGGGCTCTGAAGTCCATACAGAAAGAACTTTATGTTTTATTTATTTATTTTTTTTTAATATATCTTTACTAGAGGCCGGGTGTCCCTCAGCCCAGCCTGCACCCTCTCCAATCTGGGACCCCTCAAGGGATGTCTGACTGCCCGTTTAGGCCTGATCCCTGTGGACAGTCGGACATCCCTCTCACAATCTGGGACTGCTGGCTCCTAACCACTCACCTGCCTGCCTGCCTGATTGCCCCTAACCACTCCCCTGCCAGCCTGATCTACACCTAACTAACTGCTCTCCTGCAGGCCTGATTGCCCCCAACTGCCCTCCCCTACAGGCCTGGTCACCCCCAACTGCCCTCCCCTGCAGGCCCGGTTGCCTCCAACTGCCTTCCCCTGCCAGCCATCTTGTGGTGGCCATCTTTGACCACATAGGGCAGCCATCTTGTATGAGGGCATAAGGGTCAATTTGCATATTACCTCTTTATTATATAGGATTGATTTCAGAGAGGAAGGGAGAGGGAGAGAGAGAGAGAGAGAAACATCAATGATGATAGAGAATCATTGATTGGCTGCCTCCTGCACAGCCCACAACCTGGGCATGTGCCCTGACCAGAATCAAACCCAGGACCCTTCAGTCCGCAGGCCAATGCTCTATCCCCTGAGCCAAACCAGCCAGGGCCACTTTATGTTTTAAAGTCCGGTTATTGTGTCCGCATGAGGAAGTTTGACAGCTGTGGGGGTGGACAGGCTCTCTGGTTGCGCAAGTCATTCCAGGAGTCATGGCCAAAGCTCCTCTCCACAGAGACTCCCCAGCCTGGCCACTCAGGGCAGGGCCACTCAGGACCAGCATGGGGAGAAGGCAAGTGGCTTTCTGGGCCTCGGTCCTTGCTCTCCACCTCCAAGCCTTGGCCTCAGCAGCTGAATCAGGCACCTGCTCTCCACCCCAGTGCCAGCACCTGGGGGCTCTGCTCCACCCCAGTGTCAGCACCTTGGGGCTCTCTTTCACCCCAATGTCAGCACCTGGGGGCTCTCACCCACCCCAGTGTTGGCACCTGGGGGCTCTCACCCACCCCAATGCCAGTGCCCAGGTAGGGTCTGGGGTAGTCACTGCCTGGTAGGTGGGCGGGCGATGCAGGTCTCCTGAGGGATATGGGGAGGGCCCAGGGCAGCCCCAAACCTGTGGCAGGGGCTCAGGGAAGGAGCCCCCTCCTGCAGCCTCACCGATGCTCTCCCTCCCAGGCTGGGTCCCACCCTCTTCCGGGCACCCACTGCCTCCTGGGCTGCCTCAGCACAGCTTGCCCAGGTCACTGTTCCTCTCTAACTCCAACTTTGCTCAAGCAGAGGGCTTCTGAGGACTAAGGGGTATCTCTGCTCTCCTTCCTCAAGCCTATCCCAACACTGGCTCCACCTGACTCAGTGCCACCTCCAGCCAGTCACTCCCTGCCTCAAACCCAACCCTGGCCTGTTAATCACAGCCCAGTGACAGCCAGCCAAGCTAAAAGAGCACACCTCTCATCCCAGGAGCTCTGTGTCTAGGAGCATATCCCACGAGCTGCTCATAGGATGTACATCCCGAGTGTCTCCCTTCAGAGTAGCAACAGCCTGCAAAGCCTTCCACACATCAGAGCAGCCATGAGAAGGTGAGGATGGTGTGAGTCAGTGTCCACGGGCCCAGCCAGCCCTAGGCCCCAAGAAGCCCTGGCCCAGAGACAGCAGCGAGGCAGCGGTGGCCATGGCTGGGGGCTGGGGGCTGGGCCTGGGGGACCCAGGCCCAGGGAGACCCACAGGTCCTAGTGCCCAACAATTCTTGTACGAGGTGCCACCCTGGGTCATGTGCCGCTTCTACAAAATGATGGACGCCCTGGAGCCCAGTGACTGGTGCCAATTTGCCGCCCTGATTGGGCGAGACCAAACCGCGCTCCTGTGGCCCTGGATCAAATGAAATGCCCGCGTGGCCGACTTCATGCACATCCTCGCACACTTGCAGCTGCTCTGTGCGAGGGACATCGAACCGGTCTGGCACCCTACCGCCCTGCTCCCACCCTCCAGCACCACAGCCCCAGGACCCGCTCTATCTCTGCACCCTCTGAGGCCAAGGTCCCAGGCCCCTGAAGTTGCAATCGTCAGCGTCCACCCTCCTCCCCTCAGCTTTTCCATGCTCCCAGAACCATTCTGGGCCTGAGTGCTGCCCTGTCCGAAGCCCTGCTGCCCTCCGGCCACCACCACCATCTCTAGAATCCTCTTCATCAAGCAGAGCCCAGAAAACCCAGGGTCCTTCCTGCACGGGAACCCCCTCTCCATTCTGCTGGCCCCTCCATGAGGATTTCCAGGGCACCCACGGCTTCTCAGAGGAGCTGAAGGTCGGGGAGGGTGGCCGCGGACGTGTGCACAGGCGTCCAGAGGGACACAGTGAGCGCTGTGGAGAAGATGAAAGAGGAGGCAGGCCTGGGGCGGCCACTGTGGGGCAGAGCTTCCTGACTACGTGGAGCAGCTGTCAGTTTTGTCGTCAAACATCGTGGACTTTGCTGGCTGCTGTGCTCAGAGCGGCTACCACTGCCTTGTCTGCGGCTCCCTGCTTAACGGCTCCCTGGAAGGCCACCTCCACTTCCAGTCCCAGGCCTGCCCCCTCTCCCGGCCTCAGTGCCGGGCATCCTTCTGGGCACAGCCCGGCTAGTCAGTTTTACATCAGGACAGCCCCAGCCTCATTTATGGAGGTGTCAAGAGCTTCAGTGTCCTTCTGGATGATAGACTGATGCCCAAACTGGGAGACTTTGGCCTGGCCCATCTCAGCCATTTTGCAGCGGCCACTGGAGGCAGAGGCCGCAACCCCCTTCCCCACAGGAAAACTCCTACATGTCCACAACCAGCAATGCCAGTCCCTGGCAGCCCCTGGCAGTGCCCTCAGAAGCCCCAGCCCTGGCAACAGAGCGGCTCCAGAAAGGCCCCACCCAGCCTGTGGAGAGTGATGAGAGTGTGTCTGGCGTGTCTGCTGCCCTGCATTCCTGGAACCTGACTGCGGGCTGCCCCCAGGCCCAGCCCTGCCAGACAGCCCTGCACAGGGGGCTGCCACGTGGACCCCTGCACCCCTCAGACAGGCTGGCTGTACTCAAGGGGGTGCCACCTGAGAGTTATGGGGGAGTGGACCAGAGCCCCAGCCCACAGCAGTGGAAGGATCACACCTGGGCAGTTCTGCGTCATCACGTCCACCACAGATTGTCATCAACCCAGCCTGACAGAAGACAGTGCAGAAGCTGGCCTTATGAGGGTCCTAGACAGCTGCCTCCCAGACGTGGGCCTGGACCACCGACCCAGGTGGGGCCCGGAAGAGAGTGATGACTTTCAGAGCTGATTTCTTCACCCGGGCAGGTCCCCCAAGCCCAGATGTCAAAGTCCTCATGGTTGGAAGTTCTCAGAGCACACAAACCCTCAGGAGCCTGTGGTCAGTAGGGGTGGGCCCCAGCCTCACAGGGCAGGGCAGGTGGTGGCCCCTGTGCTGTAGGGGTGTGGGCACAGGCCAGTCTCAGAGCTGCCTGGGTCAGCTGCCAGAAGCCAGCTGTGGGGCAGGATATCTCCAAGGCCTGCCTTCAGCCCAGCACTTGGGGGAGAGGACAGCCACTGCCATGGAAGGTGTGTGGGGAGGAATGCATGTCTGAAGGCTGCTGGCTGCCCGGCCAGAGGAGAGGGGGTGGGACCCACAGTGGGATACAGCAGGGAGCCGGTGCCCCTAAGGGCTGGGCAAGGCATGTGCAGCCTGGCCCACAGCAGCAGCCAGTAGCCCTTCCCTTTGTCCTTGGCTGAAGCCCCGCGGAAAGCAGCCACTCTGTGCAATAGTGCAGGTGAGGCCCAGGGCCCTCCCACTGCTTGCAATGTGGAAAAGTTGCCCTATGGTTCAGTCCACTAGCTAGAAGTGAGGGTTCTGAGGTACCCCAGAGAGTCCAGCAGTGCCCCACATCAGGCCAGTGTCTGTAGGCTTCTCTGAGGAGCTGGGAGCTTGCCTAACGTGACTGCCTGCCAGCCAGGCCACCCCTGGATGCTGCAGACAGGCTCCAAACCAAGTCACCTCCAGAGGCTGCAGGCACTGGTGTCACAAAGGGGTCACTTCCCAAGGTTGGCGTAGGCACGAGGCATGTGTTACCCAGACAGTGAGAAGCCCCAAGGCGAGAAGTTGAGATCAAGGCAGAGAAAGGAGGGAAAAAATGGGCCTCACAGTTTTAGAAGCAAGTGAAGTTTCATGAAAAGGAGTATCCTCAAAAGTAGCCCAGGGCTGAGGCACAGGCTTACAATGATTTTGTGTCCACAGTCAAAACGCACTACATGCCTCACAAAGCTAGGTATTGGTGAAGTCCAAGTTGTACTAGAGCAATAAAATCTTATGTTTTGAGAAACCAAGATGGCGGCATAGGTAAACACCTGAACTGCTGCCACGCACAACAATTTCAAAACTACAACTAAAAGACAAAACGGACATCATCCAGAACCACAGGAAGGCTGGCTGAGTGGAAATTCTACAACTGAAGGAAAGAGAAAAGCACACTGAGATTCAGAGGAGCTGCAGGAGGCAGAGGTACTGAGACGCACACGGAGAGGGCAGGCAACTGAGTACGCGGCTGGCTTTCTCAAGCGGGAGGGAGACAAAAGATCCCAACTGCTCTGAACTCCAGTTCTGGGCAAGATTCTGGGGACCCAGACTCATTCAGGGAGAAACTGGACTGTCTAGCAGCGGGCCAAACTCAAGGGTGGCTTTCTCTCAGAGGTGCTTGCAGCGATTACCACGGGACACTGAGACACAGGGGCCTATTAGGGCAGGGCTGATGGGAAGCCATTGCTGTCTGCTCCGCCCTGAGACTCCACCCCATCCAAGCTGAGCACAGAGGCTTTTGCAAGTCTTCTCCCATAAGGGTGTCTCCAGCACAGAAGTTCTCCTAGTGTAGACACAGCTGACCCTCAAAGCCAATTGACCTGGAAGTCAATTCCTGCCAGTGATACCAACAACAATCAAGACTTAACTACAACAAGACTGTGCACACAGCCCACAAAGGAGTGCACCATGAGTGTCCACCTCAGGTAACTGGGGAGGCTGAGCCACTGGGCCCTATAGGACACCTAGCACACAAAGCCACTCTATCAACTCAGGGAAGCAACCAAAATGCAGAGACAAAGAAACAGGTCACAAATGAAAGAAATGGAGGCAAGCAAATGACTGGATATAGAGTTCAAAACCATGCTTATAAGGTTTTTTCAAGAATTTTCTAGAAAAGGCCAATAAATTTAGGGAGACCCTCCAGGATATGAAAAGGGACCAACTAGAAATTAAGCATACACTGACTGAAATAAAAAATATTATGCAGAGACCTAACAGCAGACTAGAGGATCGCAAGAATCAAGTCAAAGATTTGAAATATAAAGAAGCAAAAAACACTCAACGGGAAAAGCAAAAAGAAAAAAGAATCCAAAAATATGAAGATAGTGTAAGGAGACTCTGGGACAACTTCAAGAGTACCAACAACAGAATTATGGGGGTGCCAGAAGAAGAGAGAGAGAGCAAGATACTGAAAACCTATTTCAAGAAATAATGACAGAAAACTTCCCCCACCTGGTGAAAGAAATAGACTTACAAGTCCAGGAAGCACAGAGAACCCAAAACAAAAGGAATACAAAGAGGACCACACCAAGACACATCATAATTAAAATGCCAAGAGCAAAAGACAAAGAGAGAATATTAAAAGCAGCAAGAGAAAAACAGTTAGTTACCTACAAGGGAGCACCCATACGACTGTCAGAGGATTTCTCAACAGAAACTATGCAGGCCAGATGGGAGTGGCAAGAAATATTCAAAGTGATGAATAGCAAGAACCTACAACCAAGATTACTCTACCCAGCAAAGCTATCATTCAGAATTGAAGGGCAGATAAAGAGCTTCACAGATAAGAAAAAGCTAAAGGAGTTCATCACCACCAGACCAGTATTATATGAAATGCTGAAAGGTATTCTTTAAGAAGAGGAAGAAGAAAAAAAAGGTAAAATAACAATTATGAACCACAAGTACATATCTATCAACAAGTGAATCTAAAAGTCAAGTGAATAAAAAAATCTGATGAACAGAATAAACTGGTGCATATAATAGAATCAGGGGCATAGAAAGGGAGTGGACTGGCAATTCTCGGGGGGGGGGGAAGGGATGTGGGGGGTGCGGGAAGACACTGGACAAAAATCATACACCTATGGATGAAGACGTGGCGGGGGCAGGGTGGGTAAGGGCAGAGGGTGGGGTGGGAACCTGGTGGAGGGGAGCTATGGGGAAAAAAGAGGAACAATTGTAATAATCTGAACAATAAAGATTTATTAAATTTTTAAAAATCTTATGTTTCAACCAAGAAAAAAACAAAAGAAAGAAAGTGAAGATAGAGATTTTGTGAGAACAGGGGGCAGGGCAGTCCAACTACAGGGGAATGCTCAGTAAATATTTGTTGAGTGAACCTAACAGGGAATATTTTCTGAGACAGTGAAAACAACACAGGGCAAGAGAGAGGGTGCTGGGTGCCGTCAGGTTTATTCTGAAGTAGGATATGCACATACATGCACCCATGCATGTTTGGTAGAATGTTCTGGAAAAATATACCAGGAACTGGCTGCCTGGAGGACTGGGAGATTGGGGGAGCAGGAGGTAGGAGAGCTGTTTCTGTGAGTCTTCTGCATCTTTATCCCATGTGTCCCCAACATTAATTAATGTTTAAAATAACTCAGAGATCAGGGAAGAGGGAGTCTGGGAGGCTGGTCCAGAGAGCCTGGCCGTCATGCCCGTCCTGACTCCCACCCTTTGCTCCTTTCCACATTAGCTTCCTGCCTGCTCCCCGTCCCTGCGGAGCTGCCCAGCCCACCTGTGACTGAGAAACACTCTACAGCAAGCATATCAAATTCATAGCCCATGAGTATTTTTGTGGCCCAGTCAATATAACAGTATGTAAGAAATGTTTTAATAAAAATTTTATAACTTAATTTTTACAATATCCTGTTATACATAATTATTAATAACTAGTGGCCTGGTGCATGAAATTCATGCACATTAAAAGAGGATTAATTAGAGGAAATATTTTAATATTGCTATTTGCCCTTTCTCTGTAATAGAAGTGTCAGAGATGAAAGAAAATTAGTAAAAAGTATATAAAAATCTTCCTCCTGTCAGAGTCTGGGGCATGCTGCAGGACCCAGAGTCAAGTCCCTGCCCACCTGCGGCGCCTCAAAATCATGTGAGACCCAAACCCAGCTGGCCCCACCCCCACTGGGCGAGGTCCAGACCTGGCTGGCCCCACCTCCATCAAGCCCTGCTAGGAGGGGGGTGCAGCCTCAGGGCCCCCATCAAGCCCTGCTGGGCAGCGGGTCGCAGCCTCACTTTCCCCAGCACCGGGGTGGGGGACGTGGCCTGAGGTCCCCCAGCCCAGGGCAGGGGGCACAGCCTGAGGTCCCCAAGCCTGGGGCAGGGGGAGCAGCCTGAGGTCTCCCAGCCCAGCACCAGGGTGAGGGAGCACCTTGAGGTCCCCCATCAAGCACCGCCAGGTGGAGGGTGTGGCCTCAGGTCCCCCATCAAGCCCTGCCAGGCGTGGGCACAGCCTGAGGTCCCCTGGCCTGGGGCAGGGAGAGCAGCCTGAGGTCCCCCAGCCTAGCACCAGGGTGGGGTGCACCTTGAGGTCCCCCGTCAAGCCCCGCTGGGTGGGGGGAGTGGCCTCAGGTCCCCCCGCCCTGCACCAGGGCGAGGGGTGTGGCCTGAGGTCCCCCATCAAGCCCTGCCAGACAGGAGGCACGGCCTGAGGTCCCCTGTCAAGCCCCATCAGGAGGGGGGCGCAGACTCAGGTCCCTGATGATTGCTCCTTAAGGCTCATTATGGAAACTCAGCCTCTGCTGTGGGTGCAGCCATCTTGTGTCAAGGAAACTCTGCCTCTGCTGTGGGCACCGCCATCTTTGTGAAGGTGTCAATTTGCATATTCACTCTTTATTAGATAGGATTAACTACAACATTCGCTAATGACTGATTACTAGAATCGTTTTGCATTCATTTCCCTTACACACAGGCACACCATTTCTCTCCACTAATACTAACAGCGAATATTTTAGCAGCCAATTGTCACTTCATTAGCCTTGGACTGGCTTGTTTGGTGCGCACAACAGCAAATATTTCACTTTTGGAGAACAAGAAAAATAGGTTTATTTGTGTTATGCCTATTAATTTGTGCAGTTATTCAGTGTCTGGTAAGTTAATGTTCAAGAAAAAATATTAATTTTTATTAAAATGTTCTATTATTTTATGTTAATGATTACTCATTTATTTCAGCCCTTTTGTACTCAACATGTCTCTATCTAAATAAATGTATGTTTCTATGAAAATTGAAGCTTTTGTTTGTTTGTGGCCACATACATTTACACCTTGTTGATTTAGCCCATGTTAGCCTTGGAGTTTGACACACTTGCTCTACAGTGACACAAATCTCCCAGAAGCTCCTGAGGGACACCTTGCTCTGAGCCAAGACCAGGCAGACTTGCTGGCAGGAGGGCGTGTGTGGCTCTTTCAGGAGGGCCACAGGGTCCCCCCGCCATGCCCTGTTCCCTCAGCCGAGCGCCCTTCCTGCTTGTGTCCTCACCACAGCTTCGGTGCTGGTCTGTGTTAAGGAATTTGGTGGTAGAATTGGAATAAACTCTCCCCCAGTCTGGCCCACCCACAGCACAAGGGGCAATTAGTATCCCCTCCATTTAAAATCCATTGCCTACCTGGGAGAGGGCATGATAAATATAGAATCAATTGTATTAACAGTAAATCCCCAGGGCCAGCCCAGACCCCTGTGAGCAGAGGATTCAGCAGTGACCCTTTTAAATGAGGCCAACACATATTAAAACCCACTGTGTGCCAGGCATTCTAGTGGAGGGTGGGTAACAGCACAGGATCTGGGATCAGAAAGACTTGGGTTCAAATCTCCACACCAGCACTTGCAAGCTGTGTGACCTGATGCAAGTTACTTCATCTCTCCGAGCCTCAGCTCATTCTTCTGCCCAATGGGGACGACACGCGTGTTTTCCTTGCATAGCTGTGGTGAGGCTCACATGGGGGAAAACTCACCCAGTATCAGGCACAAGGCAAGGCTTCCTAAAGACCAGAGGTCATCGACTGTCATTATTAGTCACCAGATGTGGCATTATTCATGTCACTTATTTAAAAAAAACAAAAAACTTTATTGCCAAAAGTACTACAGATGTTCCTCCCTTTTTCCCACATTGCCTCTCTCCACGCAGTTCCCTCCCCACCCCAGTCTTTCGCCACCCTATGCACATATGCATGTAAGATTTTTTGGTTAATCTCTTCCCTGCCCCCTCCCACCTTCCCTCTGAGATGCCTCAGTCTATTCCACATTTCCATGCCTCTGATTCTATTTTATTCATCAGTTTATTTTGTTCATTAGATTCCTTGTTTGTTTATTCATTTATTTTAATTTTTAAATTCAATTGTTGATAGGTATGCATTTATTACCATTTTATTGTTCATATTTTTATCTCTTCTTCTTCTCCTTCTCCTCTTTCTTCTTCGTCTTCTTGCTCTTCTTAAAGAAGACCCTTCAACATTTCATGTAACACTGGTTTGGTGGTGATGAACTCCTTTATCTTTTTATTGTCTGGGAAGCTCTTTATCTGACCCTCAATTCTAAATGATAGTTTTGCTGGGTAGAGTAATCTTGGTTGTAGGTCCTTGCTATTCATCACTTTGAATATTTCTTGCAACTCCCTTCTGGCCTGCATAGTTTCTGTTGAGAAATCAGCTGACAGTTGTATGGGTGCTCCCTTGTAGGTAACTAACTGATTTTCTCTTGCTGCTTTTAAGATTCTCTCTTTGTCTTTAACCCTTGACATTTTAATTATGATGTGTCTTGGTGTTGTCCTCTTTGGATTCCTTTTGTTTGGGGTTCTCTGAGCTTCCTGGACTTGTAAGTCTATTTCTTTCACCAGGTAAGGAAAGTTTTCTATCATTATTTCTTCAAATAGGTTTTCAATATCTTGCTCTCTCTATTCTCCTTCTGGCACCCCCATAATGCGAATGTTGGTATGCTTGAAGTTGTCCAAGACCCTCCTTGCACTATCTTCATATTTACAAGCATTGTTTTGAGCTCTGTATCTAGCAGTTACTTGCTTCCATTCATTTAGTTATTTTTCTGGAGATTTCTTCTGTGCTTTCATTTGTAACATGTTTCTTTGTCTCCACATTTTGGCTGCTTCCCTGTATTTGTTTCTATGTATTGGGTAGAGCTGCTATGTTTCCTGGAATTGGTAAAGTGGCCTTGTGTAGTAGGTGTCCTGTAGGGCCCAGTGGCTCAGCCTCCCCAGTCACCTGAGTTGGGTGCTCCAGTTGTGCTCCTGTGTGGGCTGTGTGCACAGTTTTGTTGTAGTTGAGCCTTGATTGCTGTTGGTGTCACTGGGAGGAGTTGACTTTTCCTGCACAGCAGCTCTCCCATTGTAGACGCAGCTGACCCTCACAGCCAGTTGGCCTGGAAGTGACTTGCTTCAGTGGGGCTTTGGTACTCACTGAGTCTGCCCCTTGAGTGTGTAGCATGTGGATGTGTAGAGTTGTAATCTGGTGTGGTCTGAAGCTGACCAGCGGGTACACTGGCTCTGGGGCCTCCCAGGAGGTGCAAAGTCAGCCACTGCCTGTGCCCTGCCTGGGGCCACCCAACACAAGTTACTGAGTGGCAGGCAGATGGTTGCTATTAGTGTTGGTGCCCAGGAGAGACCAAGCTGTGAACCAGGGCAGGCTGGTGCTAGGACTGGGTCTGGGACCATTTATTGTGTGGTATGGGACATGTTGAGTCCAGCTGCTTTTCTGAGAGAGTTAAGGGAAGTCTGAAGCCTGAGCCAGGACAGGCCATTAATATGGGAAAGCCACTGAAACAGCTTGGGTGGGGCTGCAAATTGGGCTGGGTCTCAAGGAATCTCCAGTGCAGTTGATGGAGACTCAGATATGGCCCCTGCCAGTTGGCTCTGTGAAGGAGAAGGTCTCAGCACAGGAACCATGACCTCTGCTAGCACCCCTGTCAGTCTCGATGTGCTTTCTCCTTTAATTCTCTCATTGTAGGACTTCCATCCAGCCAATTTGGTTCTTCCTCCATTCATCTCTTCAGGGTCACTTCTTTCCATCTCCTTGGCTGGGGAGTGCAGAGCAGGGAAATGCTAGGATGGGGCTCAGGGCCCTCATCTTTGAATGGAGGAAAGAATCACTACTTTTCACTGACCTCTGGCTGTAATTCAGTGTTGCCTTTGATGTGAAGTAGGGCAGTGAGCCTGTGTCTCAGCAGTGCCTAGGCCTGCATCATCCAAAGAAGGGACAGAAGGTTCATGCCCCACTCCTGGGTGGGGTGGGGATTGGGAGATTTGCAGGCCTCCCCAAATGTCATTTACATGGATTTCTGCCCTAAAATTATGGTTGAGATTAACCTGCTATTCAACCAGATCATCAGTGCATCCATGAAGAAGCAGCTAGCTCGCCCATCACCACTTCCTCGCTGCTGTGGCAGCTGGGCCCTTGGAATCTTTGGCTGCTTGACGCCTAGAAGACCAGGCCTCTGTGGAGGGGTTGGAGGAACAGGAAGCAGCCTGAGAGAAGGCACCACAATGGTACTGGGCCCACTGACCTCCAGTCCCCCCTGCAAAGACTTTACAATCCCAGGACTGGGCTGTGTCCATGGCACCCTCCTTACTCTGAGCCCTGCCTGGCCATGGCACCAGCTCCAGGATGTCTGCGACCCTTCAGAGGGGTCAGACCAAGATGGGCTGTCTGAGCCCTGACCAGGGGCCAGGCAGGGTTTCGTGCTTGGGGGTGCTCTAGCCGCCTCAGGCCCTGGGGAAGCCTCATGCTATCACCCCTGGAGCCTTGATTGCCAGGTCTGCACAAAGACCCCTAACACTGGCTGCATGTCTTGAAGCATAGTAACCTCCATCTTGTGTAAAAACTGCTGTTTGAAATTTTAACCCTGCTATTTTGGCTTCTGTAAACGCTTGTTTGCTTAAATAATAGGAAAAAATAAGACTACTCCCATTCCAGAGAGGCCATGAACTATGCCCCAGACAGAGTTTTCAGTGCTGGCACCAGGCCAGGCCTTGAGATGTAGTCTCATGGCCCTTCTCAGTATACAGGCCTTCTTTCTCAGAAGGTCCGGAAGTCTCATTTCAAATTTGGAAGACAAAGGACTGAAAAAAGTATAAATAGGGAGAGCTCCCTCCATGTGGGGCTTAGACTTTGGAAACAAATTCCTCTAAGCCTGCCGGTGTAATAATAAAAGATTCCAAAATTTGGCTCATTAAGGCATCTCATGTTGGCTCGCTGATTTACAATATAACAGTCTCAGTCCTTCCCAGCGTCCTGGCCAGTCTCCTGACACCTCTGGTCACTGCGGCAGTCCCTGCTGCCATCACCTCTAGCCCCTGGCACTTACTCCAGATCTCTGCATGCGCCACTTTTATTAAAACTATTTTTTTAAATATGTTTTTATTGATTTTAGAGAGAGGGAGAGAGAGACAGAAACATCAATGAGAGGGAGACACCAATCAGATGCCTTCTGCACTGCCCCTGCCAGGGATCGAGCCCACACCCAAGCATGTGCCCTGACCGAGAATCAAGTCAGTGGCCTCTTGGTGCAAGGTCAATGCTCAACCCCTGAGCCGCACCCACTGAGCTGCAGGTGCCACTTTTTCACCGGCCTCGGGTCTTTGTCAAATGTCTCTTCTCGGGGATGCCTTCTGGATACCTTATCTAAAACTGCCCCCGACTCCCTGGTCCCTGCCCAGCTCATTCTTTTCTGTATCACATCCCCCACATGAGATGGTGTGTACATCACTGGTTGTGTTAAGTGTTCTCCCAAGGAGTCATGTCTGTCTGTTTTATTCATTGCTGTGTCCCTAGCACCTAGATCATGCGGGACGAGGGTGGGGGGAGGGTTGGGGAGGAAGCTTTGTTTAAAGAATAGAATCTTGCCCAGCCAGCGTGGCTCAATGGTTGAGTGTCGACCTATGAACCAGGAGGTCAGAGTTTGATCCCCAGTCAGGGCACATGCTCGAGTTTCGGACTCAATCCCCTGCGGGGGGGCACATAGGAGGCAGCTGATTGGTGAGTCTCTCTACTCATGGATGTTTCTCTCTCTCTCCCCTCCATCCCTCTCTGAAATCAGTAAAGATATGTGTGTGTTTTAAAAAAAGAAAAAGACCAGCATCTTCACACAGCTGCAGGGAAGCGGCTATGAGGACGCCCTTTGTTCCCTCAGGCACCGAGGCTCAGAGCATGAGGCTGGGGTCCGAGGGGCCGGCTGGGGCACATGCGTGGGAATCAGGGGGGCTGGCTGGCACAGGTCTCTCTGTCTGAACCATGTCATCTCCTTCCCACTCACACCCCTTCCCCACAGTCGGGGCCCCCTGGTGCCTGTGTAGTGTGGAGGATTGTTGGGGAGCCACTCTCAAGGTCTCACTTTTCTGGGCCCAGATGTCACAGTAAACATCAGAGTAGAGCCAGCAAATCATCACAGAGACCTCCTCCCCCGAGGCCACTGGTGGGAGGCTCAGAGATGCCCAGTTAGGGTGTCTTCTTCCAAAGGGTGGCCACTCCTTGGCTGGGGACCCCATTCGGAAGAGCAAGGCAGCACCAAAAGCTAAGCCAACTTGGGTACAAATCTGGTCTTGGCCTCTCCTCAGCTGTGGGCCTTAGTAAGCCAGTCCACATCTCTGAGACTCAGTTTTCTAGCTGTAAAATGGGAACATGAATCTCTCTCTTGTTATATTGTAATGATAATTAAGTGAGATTGAATGTGTGAAGGGCAGGCAGGGCACCTGGGATGCATTCAATAAATAATGGGTGTTTAATGCAGCAGCATCCTAGCCATCTGTACACCCAGTTGATCACTCATCAATTGATCCACCCATCCATTCATTTGCCCACCCACCCACCTATTCATCAATCCATTTGTCCATCTATCCATCCATCTATCCATCTACTACCTACTCATCCATTCATTCATCCACCCACTCATTCACCTATCCGTTTGTTCATCCATACTTCTTCCACCCATCCATCTGTCTATCCATCCATCCATCATTCCTCCACCCACCTGCCCACTCATTCATCTATCCATCCATCTGTTTCCTTTCTTCATCATTTATAGCACCAACTTTTGCACTCATCTCTCACGCCTAGAGATTTTTCTAGCATCTGACCCCAACCTTCACAGTAGAAACCCTCTCTCTGACTCCAACAAATGTCAAATTTAGCCCAGCCTTTACCCTCTACCGGGGACCCTGCAAAGGCTTGGAGCTCATGTGGTGCAAGTCGAGGGCAGAGGAGGAAGAAGGACCGCTGCTCGTCCTCAGCCCTTCATGCTCCTCTCCAGCCAAGCCCAGACTGGCAACAAGCAGGGTGCCCTGTGGGCATCCAACCAATTATTCATCTGATCAGTCATTCATTCAAGTAATATCTATCGGACACCCACTGTGGTCCAGGCACTGTGCAAGCTGCTAGGGACAGAGCAGGGAATGGCACAAGCAGAATCTCTGCCCTTGTGCAGGAGACAGGGAGTACACACGCGGAGTGGGAAATCAGAATAGCAGAGGTCTGGAGAGGGAGCTGCAATCCCGGGTTAGCCCACAGAAGCTTCCACTGAGAAAGACCTGGAGGTGAAGGGGGAGCATGCGGGGACCTGGAGGAAGAGCAGCCCAGGCAGCAGGAATCGCACATGCAAAGGCCCTGGAATGGGGCTTGTCTGGAGAGTCCCAGAAGCCGTGAGGCTGCGCAGAGGGAGAGGGCAAGGAGTGGGGCTGGGAGCTGAGGCTTGTGAAACACTGGCTTTTGCCTGGCGGGGTGGGGAGGGATCAGCGGAGCTATAACTGGTTCTGGAGCTGTAACTGGACTTAGATTTCACAAGGAGGCAGGACAGGCCTCAAGCAGATAGTGAGCCTGACTGGCGAGGTCCTTGCTCTTCTTCCAAAACCTTTAGGGCGGCTGGTGGCTGTAACTTCCTGGGAGGGTTCTGTCCCCCACCCCCCCACCAGGGAGACCAAGGGCAGAGCCTGTGTCTGTCCCCTTGTCCCCAGCATCAGCTTGCAGCCCGGCACACGGTGGGAGCTGAGGGAGGGGAGGGAGGAATGTGAACAAGAGGATAAATGAACAAAGGAATGAGTGAGTGAGTGCGGGGGGGGGGGGGGGGGGGTGCGGTGCAGGGAGAGATGAATGAGGACAGACGCTCTCCCTCCTCTCCCTGCCCACAGCTAAATGGACCACTGTCCCTGGCTGGAGGCTGCAGGCCCCTGGCTGCCTCGTGGGCAGGCCTTAGCTCCATGGGCCCGGGCTCAGGACAGTCTCCCTCGCTCCTATGGCCATGCCTGCTCTGTTCCTGCTCTTCCACAGCTGCACCCCACACCTGATCCTGGGCCAGGCGGGGTGTTGGGAAGGGTTCCCGGGAGGGCTGCTCCCATAGCCCGTGCCCAGGCAGGTACAGCCTCTGCAGTGGGGACCAGCCCTCGCTGCAGCCTCCTCGCGGCCCAGGAACCACGGGCAGGTCCCCTCCATTTCACAGACGGGCAAGTGGAGGCCGGGCCGCTCTCTAGAGCCCCGCACCGCTCCTTTCCAGATATGACTGTGAGAGCAAAATCCTGTTTTTAAAATCTAGTCTGAAATTTAACATTTTTAATATAAAACAGTAACAGTAATGTCTGCTTTGTTTACTGCCGGGACCTCCTGCCAAGGCCAGGCCCTCGGGGAAACCCCTCCAGGCCTGGCTTCCCTCTGCGCCCTGCAGACCCCATCCCTCCCGGTGCTGCCATTTGGAGATTCTGAAATGTCGGTGCTCCCTGCTGAAGAGCCGCAGCCCTGGTAGGGCTGATGGAACAAGGTACCAGGGACACACTCATGGAGGTGGGCGAGGCCACACGCACAGTTATGAGAGGAAGCAGGCCAGTGAGTCCTCGCTGTGCACCTGCAGTGGGCGGGAGAGGCCTGGATGGCCCCTTCCAGGGCATTCGAAAGGAGAGGGGCCGCCCCAGCTGGTTGGCTCCATGGACAGAGGGTTGGCTGAAGGGCCAAGGGCACATCCCCCAGGTGCAGGCTCCATCCCGGCCCTGGTTGGGTACGTGCAGGAGGCAACAAACTATGTATGTCTCTCACATCCATGTTTCTCTCTCTGTCTCTCCCCCTATCTTCCACTCTCTCTAAAAATCAATGGGAAATAGCCTTGGGTGAGGGTTAAAAAATAAAATAAAATAAAATAAAATAAAATAAAATAAAATAAAATAAGAGTGACTCACTGTGGGGACGAGGGGAGGGGCCAGTGAAGCCAGGACCCTGCAGGAGACCTTCCTGGCACAGGCACCAGGCCAGCTCCTCACATCCAGGAAACTTCCCTCCCTCTGCATCCCAACATGAGCCCCACACGTGCAGCTCTGTGGACATCCGTCCGCCCCCCACCCCGCAGCACTGCAGGCTCCTTGCACTGTAATTGAGCCCAGGATCCCAGTGAGACAGCCCTTCAGCTCTCCCTCATGAAGACTGTTTGATTCCCCACCCGTGGCAGGCGGGGTGGCCAGTGGCTGAACATACTGCCACTGTGCTGGGGTGGGGCTGGGCTGCTGGGGTCACAGGAGGTGAACCAGGTCCCCCTGAGCTTCCTGCCTGCTTTCACTGCCAGGGTCCCTTGAGGCTGCCCATTCTAGGTTGATTAAGGGAGCCTGAGGCTAAGATTCATGAAGACCCTGATTCCTGGGGACTCCGATGCCATGCCCACCTGACTCCATCCCTCCTCTCCACCCTCCTGGCCCAGTGAGGGCCTCATCGGGCTGCCAAGAGGTGGCAGCAGCCTCGCCAGCCACGGCCCCACTCCCCCACCCCCAGCACAGCCAGGGGTCCTATGGCATCTGAGCCAGGGCCTGATGCTCCTACCCTTTTGCATGGCAAGAAGAATCCAAATTCCAGGGTTCTTCCCCTTCCTCTCCCGCCTCGATCTTCCTCTCTCTGAAGGTCACCCCGCCTTTTATCTCCTGCATAGAACTTTCCTTTCAGAAACTGTCCCCTTTATTCCTTTCACATGTTCATTTTCCATCACCCTGCTGGACTGCTTGCCTCTTTCACTGCTGCGTCCCAGGGCGTGGCACACAGTGGGTGCGCAATAGCAGGAGCTGGTGAGTGAATGGTTCTATAATGAAGCTCCTGAGGCTGCGCCCTCCGACCCCAGGTCTGGAGCTGATGGACCGACTGACCAGGCACAGCTCCTCCTGAGACGATGCCCTTCCCTGCTGGGGAGAGAGCAGGACCAGCACACGGCTGTTTTGCAAAGGGACGGAGGAGACTTGTGCTGAGTTAGTGCCCCACGGGCACTCCTACCTACCTGCCCTCACCACCTGCTCGGTGGGCCTAGCACCAGCTTTCACACTCTGACGGCACAGGCTGATGGCCCTTGACCACAGTGGGGACCCCGGAGTGTAGTGAGGGTGTGGGGGGCAGGGGGCGGTGGGGGTCTTGAGGGGCAGAAGTTCTACCAGGAAGTACAAGGCAAGTCCTGGTGTAAAGTGCGGGTTTGGGAGAAGGGGTGGGGCTAATGGACTATGAATGGCCTCACAGCTGCAGCCTGGTGACCCCTGGTTCCCAGGGGCTCTGAGCAAGGCTAATGGGGCTGAGAAGCCCTCCCACAGCAGGCCCTCCCCCCAGCCCAGGGCCCTCAGGACTGTTAGTGGGTAAGTGACCGGGAGGAAAGGGAAGCACAAGCAGCCCCTCCTCCACACTGACATTCAGGCAGCTCAGGGACCCACCTTAGCATGTGAAGGCCTCATTCCAGGCAGGGAAACTGAGGCCTCATGTGCCAACCTGTTTCTATGTACCCTTCCCTTCCAGCTCTTGAGGTAGGGCTCACCTCTCCTCTTGGGGCCTCATACACTCAGACACAGTTCTCAACCCCCCAGAGGAGGGAGGCAGGGACTATTCACCCTTTGGGTGTAAGAGACAGTGCCTGGAGCCCATTGACTGCTGGGTCAGCAGTAGGAGAAGGGAGAGAGGAGACGAGAGCTTTACAGGGCCTTGAAGTCCCACTACGTTTAAAGTTTGAGTTGGATAGATCAGCAGTGGGAGGCAGAGAGGGGATTTTTGCTAAGCAAGTTGGAGTCAGATGCTAGAAGAATCTTGCAGATAGGAGATGAATGTAGAGACGGCTGCAATACATGATGAAGAAAACGGACATGTGGACAGATGGAGGAGTGAGCAACAGGTGAGTGTATGTATGGGGAAAATGAACAATTGGGTGGAGTGAGCAGATAAATTGAGATGAATGAACAGATGGTGGATGAATAATAGAGGAATGGATAGGTGAGTGAATGGATGGATGGCTATGTAGGTGGGTGGATAAATGGATGGATAGGTAGATGGATGGGTGGGTGGATGGGTGGATGGATGGATGGATGGATGGATGGATGGATGGATGGATGGATGGATGGATGAGTGGATGGATGGATGGATGGATGGATGGATGGATGGATGGATGGATGAATGAGTGGGTGGATGGATGGATGGATGGATGGATGGATGGATGGATGGATGGATGAAAAGGTGAGTGGGTGGGTGGATGGATGGATGGATAGGTGAGTGGATGGATGGATGGATAGGTGAGTGGATGGATGGATGAATAGGTGAGTGGGTGGGTGGATGGATGTATGGGTGGGTGGATGGATAGATGGATGGATGGATGGATGAATGGATGGATGAATAGGTGAGTGGATGGATGGATGGATGGATGGATGGATGGATGGATGATGGATGGATGGATAGGTGAGTGGGTGGGTGGATGGATGGATGGATAGGTGAGTGGATGGATGGATGGATGGATGGATGGATGGAAAGGTGAGTGGATGGATGGATGGATGGATGGATGAATAGGTGAGTGGATGGATAGATGGATGGATGGATGGATGGATGGATGGATGGATGGATAAATAGGTGAGTGGATGGATGAATAGATGGATGTTTGGATGAACTAAAATGCTTCCATCACCCCAAAAGAAAACCCTATCCCAGTGGTCGGCAAACTTGTTAGTCAACAGAGCCAAATATCAACAGTACAACGACTGAAATTTCTTTTGAGAGCCAAATTTTTTAAACTTAAACTTCTTCTAAATAGACTCGCCCAGGCTGTGGTATTTTGTGGAAGAGCCACACTCAAGGGGCCAAAGAGCCACATGTGGCTCACAAGCCGCAGTATGCCGACCACTGCCCTATCCCATTAAATGGTCATACTCCACTCCCCTCTTCCCATCCCCTGGAAACTACTGGTCTTTGTGAATTTGCTTATTCTGGATATTCAATATCAATGGAATCATACAATATGTGATCTTTTTCTTTTAAATTCCCACTTGAGGATATGTTTATTGATTTGAGAGAGAGAGAGAGAGAGAGAGAGAGAGAGAGAGAGAAACATCGATGTGAGAGAGAAACATTGATTGGTTGCCTCCCATTCATGCTCTGACCGGGGATCGAACCCACCACCTAAGTATGTGCTTTGACTGGAAATCAAACTTGCAACATTTTGGTGTACGGGACAATGCTCCAACCAACTAAGCCATCCATCCTAGGCTAATATGTGATCTTTTATTGCTTAGCATAATATCTTCAAGACGCATCTATGCGGTGGCATGCTTCATTCGTGTTTGTGGCCGAACAATACACCACATTTTGTTGATCTGTGCATCTAGTGAGAGACATTAGGGCTATTGTCAACTTGTGGCAATTGTGAATATTGATGTATGAATATGTGAGTTGGTCTGAAGTTGCGGGTCATCATGAAGCTGATGTGTGAGTGGATGGACGGATGGGTGAGTAGATGGCTGTGCACTTGTATTTGTTTGGGTGCCTCTTTTCATTTCTCTTGAGGTTACACCAGGAGGGGAATTGCTGGGCCTGCAGTGACTCCTGGTGCAATCACCAGCTCTGCTCCCAGTGGCTGCAAGGATGGCCGGTGCATTCTGTGCTTTAAACTGCTCCCCAGCTGCCATGTAGAGAGGAGGTTAGATGGGCAAGTGTGGCCCCGGCAGTCGTGAGGCAGCCACTGCTTTTACCCAGTGAGCGGTGCTGGTGACAGCAGAGATGGGGCAGTGGTTCGGTTTGGAATGCAGCTGGAGAACTGCGGGTTTACTGAGGGGCTGGGTGTAAGGTGAGGGGAGCGAGGCATTGCTACTTCCTGCGGTAACAATGCCAGGAACAGCGCACCTCTGGGCTTTGGCACTTGCTGTTTCTTCCCCGGCAACATGTTTCTCAAACAGATTCCTGTTTCATTCTTCCGAGTCTTTGTTTGGCTGCTGCCTTCTCAGGGGGGCCTTCCTGGACCGCTGGGTTTTAAAAGGCAGCCCTCCCACCCCGGCAGCAGGCTCCTCTCCCTGCCTGACTTTCCCAAGGCACCGGCTGCCACCTGCTATTAATCAGTCCCCCAACTTGAAGGTCAACTCCACAAGGTCAGGGTCATTGTTCTGTCACAACCGGAACCCTAGCCCCTGGCCCAGGGCCTCACTGATACACAGGAGGTGCCCAATACGTGTCACAGAATAGGGAAGACAGACAGAAAATGGATTTGGGGGCTCAAAAGTGAACAGGGACCTGACAATCATTCATTCATCAAATTCATTCCCTCAACCATTTTTATCAAGCACCTACTATGTGCCAGGCGCTGCTCCAGGCACTGGGGAGGTGAGCAAGTCAGATAACATCCCTGTGCTCCTTGAGGCAACATTTCACGAGGGAAGATGCCAGTGTGTCCATGGAGAATGAGACGACTCAGCCAGGAAGGGAGGAGCAGGACCCAGGGTCCAGGCCTGTCACAATCTCTACCCCCCAGCACTGGCACTGACCTCCTGCCCCCTGGTCTGGCCCTGGCGACTTCCCTATCCTTCCTGAACATGGCGGTGAAGACCATGACTCCATTCTCAGAGCCCCAGTGGCGGGTATGGATGGTCACTGAAGAGGCCTTGCAGGGAGTGAGGGCACAGCGCTTCAGTGGGCTCTTGGGGGCCAGGTGCCCATTTCCCAGAGGCAGCTGGGAGAGCGTGCACCTGGGAAAGGCAGCGGCAGCGGGACCAGCTCCAGCCTGAGCGTGGTCGTGACTCACCGTGGATCCGGCCGTCACCTGGCACTGTGGCCCTCACACCTCTTCTGTCAATGGGTATGATGCCCCCCGCCTGCCTCAGGGCAGTCTGGGGGATGGAGGTCCTGTCCTCCTCAGTAGGGGGCCTAGTCAGGCCACTACATCTTCCTGAGCCTCGGTTTACCCACATGTTCCACGGGAACAGACCTGTGGCTTCCGGCCTATTCCTCGGCAGCAGAACAGGCACCCCCTCGCCAGAGGAGAGGGGCTGGGTGGCAGGGAGATGAGCCCAAGCCCAGGCTCAAAATAGCCCAGGCTGGCAGGGTGATGGAGGCGCTGCCAGACCACGGTGGAGCTGGTGACTGATGCCCTGCATGGCCATGAATAAAACATCGGACTCCACTCCATTCTGGCTTCATTATTTGCTGAGTCGTCTGTTAGGGTCGCCCCTGATCACCTCCTCCCCATTCTCCGTCCTCCCTCACATGCCCAGAAGACACTGAGGCTCCCAACAAAATGGCCTGTCCTTGTCCCTCCGTCCAGGCCAGTGGCCCTCACTGCCCCCTGAGGCACCCTGACCCCACCCCTCCCCGCCTTTGCCTGCGCTGTCTCCCAGCCCAAAGCACCTTTCCTTCTCCTGCTCACCTGGGGGTCCTCCACCCCCTTCCAGGCCCCACCGAAGTCGATCTTCAGGAAGCTTTGCCTGCCCTTGGCCTCTGGGACAGCGGGGCCCCTGTCCAGCCCAAGCCGGTCAGCGCTGTCCTACTGAGTGAGGCAGACTGTCCAGCCAAGGGTACCTGCCTCCAGCACCACCCCCACCCATCTCACTAGTTTTAAAAAGTGCACCAGATGTAACCTACCTGGAGGTGCCATGTTCACCATCAGATTGTCAACGGTCCCAGGCACCAGCGCCTCGACACTGGCAGGTGGCACCACGGAGGGCCATGAGACAGGCTTGTCGGGAACCACTGACCCACCCAGGAAGACTGCAGCCCCTGGGTGTCCTGGCCCGTGTGAGAGTGACGCTGAGCTCAATGCTCCCTGCAGCCTGTTTGCAGGAGCAGAGGCAGCCATAGGATGCCCCGGGGGGCCAAGGCAGTGAACCCCACTCACACGGGACATCATGGAGCGGGGGAAAGAGCAGGGCTCCGTTGCCGCTGACGTGAACGCTTCCAGGACAGATCGGGCTTTTAAAAAGCAAGTGACGGAGCAGCACTCACACATGCTCTTTTTTTGGTTCAAAGTAAGAACCATAAAAACATATTTCGTGCCAACGCCGTGTGCGGATGCCACCTCTGGAGGGAGGCGAGGCTGGAGGACAGAGAAGGGCGGGAGGCAGTCAGGCTGTGCCCCGGTGCTCCAGGCATGGTGTGTCCATCACACATTCAGTATAAAAAGGAAGCCTGGCCAATGTCACCCCAACACATTTAATAAAAAGGGAAGGAAAAAGGAAGCCTGCGGACCCCCTGACCAGGGGTCTACAGCGGTGCCCGAGCCCTCTGGAAACAGGAGGATGCACGGGGGCTGGCAGCGTGGGCGGCCGCGGCTCCGGCTCCGCTTTAATGGCTGAGCCCTGGGGAGGGCTCAGTGTCCAGCAAAGGGGACAGACCGCCTCTCACACAGACGGCCTGACGCACAGGAGGTGCGACCGGGAGAGGACACGGCAGCATTGCAGAGGGATAGTCAGATGCGTTTGGGGAGGGGTGGTAATGTCACCGACATTAGCCAGGCTTACCCCTAGCCCAGGGTTTTGGTCTCTTCTTGTTGCTTTCCCTGTGTTTTTGACAATATGTACTGCTGCAGGTGAAGAGACCCCTAGCTAGACTCACTGGCCCCAGGCTGTGCTGGGGACCCCAGTGCTCTGAGCTGGCCCCACGTGGCCCAGGCCCTGTGGGTATGGTTAGCAGTGCTGTGTGCTGTCCTGAGCGGTCTCCCCTGCCAGCTCCTCTAGGACGAGGTCCCATCTGATCAGCACTGTCCCCACCTGGGCTTGGCACCCAAGAGGAAGCAGCCAAGGCCTGGCTACGCCTCTGCCGGCGCCCCACCCCCCCTCCCCTGCCCTGGCTGCCAACCTGGAGCCGTCCTCTCTGAGCTCAGAGACAGGGCCCCACCTCCCCACACACACACACAACCCACTGGCTCTGACCCACCAGGCCTTTCAGCATCACACCCACATCCAGAAACTGATGAGACAGAAGGGGGGACTCACAGGAGCCTTGAAAGGCTTGCACCGCGCCCCCCCCCCCCCCTCACTGCCCTGCACCCCTTCTGCCACAGACAGGGCCCCACAGAGCCTGCTGGCCAGGCACTCACCGCTGTGTGATCCTGGGCAGAAGGGAAGGTTACACTTCAGCCTTCAGACCCCATGTAGCCCTCAAGTTCCAAGCTTCTGGGGAAAGAGGAGGAGAGAGGAGCGAGGCCTGCAGGGTCTGGAGACAGTGCTCAGCTGGTGTGGCTGGGGCGAGTGGCTCCGCCTCTCGGCGGCCTTTCTCAGAGTGTGGAGCAGGCTCCCATTCACTCATAGCTGGGACCTCTCAGGGTTCCTGGAGAAGACCCTGCCAGGCTCACCCACAGGCCCTGAGATGCAGAATTGAGGCCACACAGGCCCGTTGAACCCCGCCCCCCAAAAAACACCTGGCCCTAAGACTGGCTGGTTTAGGGAATAAGTCAGGCCTGAGGGATAGAAGGGCTCTGAGTCTCTCAGAACAAGAATGAAGAGGAGTCCTAGGTCTGGGGCCCAGAGGGACCGAGGAGGCATGTGAGAGAGATAGAAGCAAGCCCTGGTGGCTGGGCCAGTCCTCACGGCCCGAGACAGAGCCAGGCTCTCCCTCCTCCCGCCCCGTGCTGCTGGCAGGCACACGCGTCAGCTCTGAATGCCTGGACCACAGGGGATGGTTGCTGGGGCCTCATGACAGGCAGCCCCACCTTCCAGATACGATGCACCCCGTGCACACGAGGGCCCGGGCCTGGCTCAGGGGCCCAGGCTCAGGGGCCGTGGTGGGGGGCAGGGGGGAAGGGAGGGAGGGGAGCTGGTTCTTCATGACAACCTGAGCCACTGGACATGCCCTGGCACCGCCCACTCCAGGGGTCACATGACGTGACATCGTCAGATGTAGCACCAGCAGAGGTCTCCTCGAAGCCCAACCCGCACAGCTGGTGGTGGCAGCCCTTTACCTGTCACCTCAGAGAGTCAGGTGTCCCCTGGGATCTGGGTTCTCTCCTCTCTAAGGTGGAGTCACCCTTCAAATGGCAAGATGGCTGAGGGCCTCTCTCCTCAGTCAGGCAGGGCTCTGGGACTGGGGGGAGGCCACCAGATGGGAGATGCCAATAAGACAGAGGAAAGAAAACCTAGCCCCCAGACACCACTGAGTTCTCATCTCACCTCCCCCCTCAGTGGCCCTAGGTGTCGCCCTGAAGTGCGCAGCCCACCCCAGCCTCCGCCCTGGCCTCCGCACTGCCCAGCTGCCCGCCCTGGAGCCGGCCCGCGGGCCTCGCTCAGCTGTAAGGGGTGATTCGAGCATTTACCAGGCATGTGTGCCAGTGCCTGGCACCAGAAGACTACTCGCCCTTCTGCTTGCTGAGCACCTGCTCTATGCCAGGCCACGGCCAGGCCCTGTGCTGAACAAGGACACCTGCTGGGCCCTCGCCCCAGGAAGTTCCGTGGATAATCACACTCAGGGAGAAGAGTGCTGTGGGTGCGCCCCCAGAATGAGTGCCTGGCACACACGGGGGATCGGGGAAGCCTCCTCAAGGAGGTCATGTCTGTCCTGAAACCCAAAGCCTGAGTGGAAGTGGAGAGAGGGCTCTGGAGGGAGGAGGGAGGCGCCCCTGCTGCAGGAAGGCAGGCGGGGTGTTCAAGGAGGGCTCAGGCCGGGGAGCAAGGGCAGAGGCGTCTGGGTTGGGAGGAGCTGAGGCTGCATTCCGAGGAGGATGCACCCCTGTCCTGGGACAGAGGCAGCCTCTTCCAGGCAGGCAGGTGGGAAGGAGGGGGGACCAGGCCTGTCACCATCTCACTGTGGGGCCTGCTCTTGCCCACTTCCGGGCCCAGCTGCCCCGGTGGGGGGCGGGGGGGGGGCGGGGGGGGAGCAGGAGGACAAGCCCATCAGCCCAGCATGGCTCTCCAATTGCTCCAGTCTCTGTCCCAAGCCCAAGGCTCTGGCTTCACCCTGTGAAGCAGGGGGTTTGGCCATGGATCAGGGGCCAGACAATGGAGAGCAAATCCCCAGCGAGCCCAGGACCCGGGCCTAGCTCCCACCTCCCAGCCCGCACCAGCCCTGCTTCTCTGGTGCAGTCAGTTAACCGACAAGGGACAGTGAAGCAGGCAGGGCCCAGCCGCGCCCACCCACCCCCCCACCCCCCCACCCCCGCCCCAGCTTCTAGGGAACCATTACGGGATGATGAGTGACGAGGGCAAGGGGTGAGCACCAGTGATCAGCAGCAGCAGGAAGCCCCTCACTGAGGCCCAGGCTGGAGAAGAGCAGGGAGCAGAGCCCCCTCGTCCCACCTTGAGCTCCGGGCAGCAGGGAGGGGCCACAGCTAGACTTCCATCAGGCCTGACCCCAGGGCCCGACACAGCAGGTGCGCGAAGACACAGGGTGGCAGGGCACGGAGGGAGGTAACCGCCAGGGAAGGAAGAGGAACAGGAAGCAGATGGTGCATTTGACCCCCGCTCTCCGGGTCAGAAGCCAGGTTGGGTTTGGATTAAACCTAAAGGCTGGCATGTTCCCAAATCTCTCTTTGCCCCTAAATTGAAAATATATCAGATGTTTTAGCCCTAAAGCATCAAAGACTTTGAATTCTCCCATTTCTATCCTGAACTAGACGAGTCAATGTTTCTTTCCCCCCATTTTCCAGACAAGAAAACAGAGGCACCAGAGAAGTGGAGTAACTTAACCGGACAAGGCAGCCTCCCTGAGACTCTCCAGTCGGGCAGCACAGAGGCAAAGGTCCAAGGCAGGGACTGCTGTGACCTGGATAGAACTACGCCATTGAGCAGCCCGTGGTGGCGATGGCGCGTTGACACCTTCATCACCAGTTTTCCTCTGGATGGAAATGGAGAAGCAGCGTCTGATGATGCCTCAGGGACCTGTGCCCCATCCTCTGGGCTGCAGCTGCCCTGGCAGGGCCACCCCTGCAGGCCAGCAGCACTCAGCAGGAGCTCAGTGAAAGGACATGCGAGCAGAGAGGCAGGCGCCACTTGACTCCGGTTTCCCAAGCCCGGCTCCGTGTCCAGCACTTTCATTTCTTTTTGTTGTTGCTGATGTCGTTGTTAATCCTCAACTGAGGATATTTTTCCATTGATTTTTAGAGAAAGTGGAGGGGAGGGGGGAGAGACAGAGAGAGACATTGATGTGAGAGAGACACCAACTGGGGCCAGAGATCGAGCCTGCAGCGAAGTGCGTGCCTTTGACTAGAATCATAGAATCGAACCTATAACCCTGCAGTCCACAGGCCGATGCTCTAACCACTGAACAAAACTGGCCAGGGCAGAGCTTTTAATTCTTAAGAGATGCTGGAAATCTGGATTTTTCATGGGTTAAAAAAAAATTAAAAAACAATCTCAGATTTTAAAATGTTAGTCACTAACCCAAAATGGAAACACATCAGGAGAGCTAGTTCTTCCAGGCCAAGCAGAGGTGTCTGCCGGCAGACGGCACCGTGACCCGGCCAGTGCCTAAGCACCTCCCTCAAAGGTGCCAAGCTATGCCGGCCTCAGGCCTCTGCACTGGCTTCTCCCCTGACCTCCAGGCGCCTTGTGGCTCACCCCCCTTAGTCAGGTGTCTGCGCAAAGGCCTTCTTCCAAGAGGCCTCCCTGCTTTCCTTCCATCCCTGCATTCCTTCTCCTCACAGCACGCACCTCCAGTGGGGCCTCAGGATTGTACTTCGCTCTGAAAACACCAGTGCCCTGAGGTCAGGGTGTCCGCTCTGGGCGTCCCTGAAGGCCCAGGGGCTTCTGCGCACAGGGGAGATGCTCAGTCTGCTCTGACCTCTTCACTATTCGCAATGTCCAAAGGCAGAACAGCCCACTGTCCATCGCAGATGCTGGGTAAACAATGGGATCCAGCCACACGTGGAATGCTACTCAGCCATAAAGAAGAAGGGGGTTAGGACACGGCTGCAGCATGGCTGTACCTCGAGGGCATGATGCTAAGTAAGAGGAGGCAGAGACAGAAAGCCAAATACGGAGTGAGCTCACTCACACGCAGTGTCCAGAGTAGGCAGTCACCGAGCCAGGCAGCAGGCTAGGGGTGCCAGGCCGTGAACATGTTCTGAACTGAGCACAGATGCTCACAGCCTGCAAACATATCCCACACCACTGAATCGCACACTTTAACACGGATGCTCTTCTATGATGTAAATTTCACCTCTGTCACTAGGGGATCCTCCAGGGACACAGGGGAACCACGGCAGAGCCTCCTCTGCCTGCAGCCGTGTGGCCTCGGGCATTTCCCTTCACCTCTCTGAACCCCGAGTGGAGTTAAGGACAGCGCCTGCCAGGGCTGCTGAGGCCTGCGAGTGAGCGTGAGCATGCGGGAGGCCTGCCTGCTGGAGCCCCTGGAGCCGCCACCACAGGGGGTCTAAGTGGGCAGCCTGGGGTTCAGGGTGGGTGGGGGAGGCTCCCAGCTGTCCCGGCCCATGTCCAGGGCCAGGGATCCCTCCCCTTGGCCCAGAGCCGAGCATAGCAGCCAGCACTTCATGCCCTCAGTTCACTCACATCTCCTCCCGGGCTTTGCCCACCTGTCTGGAAGGGGGTGGACATCCGTCTCCTACAAAACTTCTAGCCCCAGCAACTTCTGCTTCGGGGACCCCACGGGAAGGCAGACACTGTCCACAGGACGGAGATGGAGTGGGTCGGCCCTGAGCAGCCCTGGCCACGAAGGACAGGCAAGTGTTCAGCTCGCAGCACCACTCCCAGCTCCATCCCTCCCACCCTGTGCTTCTGCCTGTGCCTCGTGCTCCCTGCACATGAGAGGCAGGTAATAATGGCAGCTTCTCTGTGGGGTCACGTGAGGCCTGAATGAGTCCAGTAGAGCAGTGCCTGGCTCTACAGTGTGGGTTCTCGTAGTGTCCAGCTCAGACCACAGCCCTTTCTCCAGGGAGGGAGCAGGTCCTGAGTGTGCAAGTTGGGGTGTGAGAAGGCGGGGAGTTGATGCCACAGCCAGGCCCCTCCACCCTGACGGGCTGATCCTGCTGAGTCTGTGTCCCTCCAGGAGGAAGAGAGGACACTAGGAGAGGGCAGAGAGGGAATTGGCCTCGCACGTGCGTACACTTGCACGTGCGTACATACACATACACACGCGCGCGCACACACACACGCACGCACGCACACACGCACTCACACAGCAGTAGCTGTGCCAGGGGTGGGTTCAGCCCTGCCAGCCACACTTTATAAATTTTGCACCATCTTGGCTATGAATAGCTTCCTCCACAGCAAGACAAATAGTTCAGAGGGAAGAGAGGCCTGAAGTGGGAGCAGAGTCGGGAGTCAAGGGCGTAGGAAGGTGGAAGGGCCTCCCGCCACATCCCATAGGGCCAAGCGAGTTTCCAGTCCAGGGCAAGGCTGTGCTGGGTCCTCACAGAGCCCTTGTGACCCCGTGAAGTCCTCTACCATCAGGCCTGGAGGGTAAGGAGGGTCCAGGAGCCTGCAGTGGCATGGGAGCCACCTGGAGACCGCGGCTATGGGGCCATTGCTTAGATGGGCACACCGAGGCTGGGAAGTTCACCCTCCACCAGGGTTCACGCCCATTGGACTGGGCCTGAGGTGAATCTGTGAAGCAGCTGGTAGAACTGATCAAAAGGGGTGAGGGACCCTGGCCAGGTGGTCCAGGTGGCTGGAGCATTGTCCCATATAACATAAGGTTGTGGGTTTGATTCCTGATCTCTCTCTCCCCCTTCTTCTCTCTCTATAAAAAAAAAGCAATAAAAACATATCCTCAGGTGAGGATTTAAAACAGGGGGGTGAGTGGACCAATTAGAGAGGGGCTGGCTGGCCCCAGGGTGTGGGGTCCAGCAGGGCCAGGTGCCAGCAGGGTCTGCAGGGAGGCCGTGATGGACGAGTGGTGTCAGGGACTTCCGGAGCTCTGTGACCGGAGAGCCTGGTTCAAGTACCCAAGATCCATCCCTCCTGGTTGGATGGACGCACTCGCGCGCACACGTACGTACACACACACACACACACATACACACCTCTTTGTGCCTCAGTTTCCCCAATAATAGACACATAATAAAATAATACAAGTACCCACTCCACAGGGTGCCCAGCTTCAAGGTCCCCAGCTGTGGGACCTTCCCTCCAGCTCAGTCTTCCCATCTGCAGAATGGGCTGCACTGTGCTTGCCCCGTGTGACTGTGAGAGGGTTAGGGGCGTGTGTGCAGCATGTAGGATGAGTCTGGCACGGCATAAGGACCATGTGAGTGTTTATCAATCATGATCGCCCCAGCCCCCTGCAGCTATAAACAGAAGTCGTTACTGCTGGGCAGCCCCCCTCCTCCAGGGGGCACCCTAGAGTGTCCGAGGCAATCATCCAGTCCCCTGAGGCCCTGGAGCCTCTGAGGGAGGCTCAGAGGCTGGTGACACCCAGTGGGCGAGGCCCAACACAGCCAGCCGCCCCTCTGGCGCCTCGTGCCCTCACGGAGGAGCTCTGCGCCGCCGCCTGCACTGGCACAGCCTCCGCTTGCCTCCGCTTGCCTCCGCTCAGGGGCCTCAGGCCCTGCTCAGCCCCGGCCTCGAGGCAACCTGTGAGCAGGGGAGCGCACCAGCCCCTCATCGGGCTACAGAGAGAACCACACGTCCAGGCCCTCCATGCCCTTCCTCACCATGGGCCGCTGGCTTCCTGCACACTACTCACTTCATCCCCAAGCGGCCCCTCTGAGGCAGGTGCTGCTCACATCTCATTTCCTAGACAGGGACAAAGGCCTGGGGTGAAGGACCTGCATGGGACTCGGGCCTTCTCACCATCCCTTTGTCATCACTGGCAGCTGGGATTTGAGGTCCTGTCTCCCATTCAAGTGCCAGGAGACCAAGGTGGGATTCTCCCCTCCCCAGCCTCAGTTTACCCATCAGCAACAGGTCTGAGATGGAGAGCCCTCCGCAGTCCCTGGGGAGACGGGCTTTGACCCGCTGTGCCCATGATGCTCTGTGAAGGGGGACCAGGAGCTGCGGTGCGGGCTCTCAGAAAGGAGTCATGTTGATGCTGCTGCTGTAAATCGGTGGGGGGGGGGGTGTCTCTCCAGAACCCCGGCCAGAGGACAGGCTCAGGCTGCCAGGCCAGGAGCTGGTGGACCCGAAGCCACATCAAGCTCCTCTGTCCTGCCCTCAGCTCCCCATTCGCCCAGGCCCTGCATCCAGGGCCTCTTCCCTCTGGCCTGTCAGAGGGGACCCCAGGAAGCAAAGAATGGAGGAGTGGACTCCCCAGAGGGAGAGAGGGCCTCACCGACCCTTGGAGCCCCACTCCCCACTCAGCTGGTCCAAGGCCTGGGAGCTGGGACATTCCCAGCAAAGCAGCTCGGATGGGGGCTGAGTCTCCAGCATCCCAACTTGCTGTTTTGGAGGGGAGGGGACACCTCCCTGAGCCACAGCTGCCTTGTCTCCACAACGACAGGGGATAGCAGCCCCACATCAGACGTGGCTGGAGGCCTTGCCGTGGCCTAAACAGGAGGGGGCCCCTGGGCCAGGCACCTGGCACCAAGGCCAGTCAGCCTCGTGGGAAGAAAAGGGCTGCTGGGCCAGACTTCCCAGGGCCACACCTCCACTCACTGTGTGACCTCGGGGAGCCACTCACCTTTCTGTGCCTCAGTTTCTTGTCTGAAGAATAGGGTCCATCAGACCTACCCTGGAATGCCATCATGAGGATGAGGGGGTGAGCCTGGGGGACCCTCAGCAGAGGATGCTGTCACTGTCACTGTCGCTGCTGCTGCTGCTGCCACTGCCGCCATCACACCACCTGGGAGACGTGGTCCCACTGCCTGGGAGATGCCAGCAGGAGCCAGGACCCCAGGCAGGCCCAGCGGGAAACCCAGGGCTGTGCGGTCCTCCTCACACTGAACCCTCCTCCCAGGCGACAAGGAGCAGATTCCGGGTGCGTCCCCCACTTTGCTGAATGACACACAACAAACATCGGGAAGGACAGGCAGCTGTGATGCAGCCGAGGGCTCAGGTGCGGAACAGGCAGAGGGGCTGGGAGCAGGCGGCTCCCACAGAGCAGGGCAGGCCAGGCCCCAGGCACAGGTCCCAGGGACCCTCTCTTTATGTTTGTTTTGTTATTCCTCGCCCAAGGATACTTTTCCCATTGATTTTTTTAGAGAGAGTAGAAGGGAGGGAGGGAGACAGAGACAGAAACATTGATGGGAGACCAGGGCCAGGGATCAAGCCTGCAACCGAGTATGTGCCTTTGAATAGAATGGAACCCACAGCCCTTCAGTCCCAGGGCCAACACCCTGACCCATGAGCCACACAGGCTGGGGCCTAGAAACCCTCTTTTGGGAGCTCCAGGCAGGTCCGTCTCAGCCCCCACGCCCTGGCCTCCAGCCCCCGCCTCCCTGCACACCTGCACACATGCCTTAGTGTCAGGGCCTGAGCATCCTGGGCTCACCTGGGAGTGTCTCCTCTGCTGAATCATCGAGCCGAGTCGAGTCGGTTGCCTGGGACACGTGCAGAAAGGTGTGAGTTGCAGAGCGCATAGGTCAGGCAGAGTAGGCCTCAGGCTGTGCAGCGTTCACTACTGTGCTACAGGCCTGCCTGCTGCCACCTGTTCACCCGCCTGCCGCCTGGACACCCGCCTGCCGGCTGGCGTGGGAGAGAGCTTCCTGAAGAGCGAGCCCAGCCGCCCGGTTGAGGTCATAGACAGCGAGCAGGCCACGCCAAGAACAGCTGAATCCAACCCGAATCGCCAACTCACAGAATTGTGAGCTAAATAAAATCATGATTGCTTTGTATCCTGGATTTCAGGGACGTTTGTTAGAGTGCATAGCTCATTGACACACCATATCCCCATTTTACAGGTGAGGAGACTGAGGTGTCACTGGGCCTCATCCCATCTGCAAAGGGCCATCCCACCCCCGCTCCCACCAGGAGGGAATCAGGGGGTGCAGTGACAGGAGGGACAAGTGCCCCACGGGAGGTGGGCAGCGGTGGCGGCCTCGGCCAGGAGTTGGGCTAAATTATTAGAAGCATCATTAATGAAGATGCATCATTGCAGATAAAGCTCGTGCCAAGGGCACCTTCTCATTGCTCCCCCGGCAGTGCATTAACCGAGCAGGAAGCCTGGCCCTGCGAGGGAGTGAAAGGGCCAGCAGCAGCTCCTCCTGTGTCTGAAGCTGGTGGTGCTCCCACTCTAGCAACAGCGGGAAGCGAGGAGGGGGTCCCTCTGCGTCTGCAGCCCAGGGAGGCTGGCGCTGTCTGCACCTGCCTGCTGTGTAACTGCTCTTCCTCCTGCCTGGCATGCCTTCTCTGGGTGGAGCAGGGCCAGCTCGTGTGCAGCCACCACGTCCAAGACAAGTTCATTTTTGTTTGGCCTTGTCCTCCGTCCCCTGACTCCAGGAGGGACTCCTCTCTGTGGTTCTGTACCCCCGAGACCTGGCCCACAGTGGTCCGCTCCACACCATCTCTCCAGCAGTGCCGGGACCCCTATGGCAGGACCATGCTCCCACCCTTGTCCTCCGACCCACAAAGGGCTGAGTCCAGCAGTGCTTGACCGTGGTGGACCAGCCTTGACTCGGGCTAAAACAAGCCAGTGGGGAGGAAAATGCAGGTGGCATCTGACCGCATGTCCCGAGGAGACACGTTTCTGAGGACCGTGTCCGTTCCTGTCAGCTCAAACCCAGTCGTGGGCCTGAGTCCCTGGGTGAAGCCCCGGGGTGGGGGTTGTGAAAAGGTATGGATAACAGGCCCCCCTTCAGACTGCACACCACACTCTGCAGGGAGAGGGCTTCACAGTTTGTGTTTTCACAAGCCTTGCCCTCTGCCCATGCCCATTCCTGCAGCACACAGCCAGGGCTGGGATTGACTGGGCTGGGTCAGGGCTTTTCAAACTGGGTTCCAGAGCACCCTCGGATCTGCAGGTGCACAGGGTGGGATGGGGAAGGTGCAGGCTCCTCTCTGCTTTGAGCCTGGCACCTAGCTTCCCACCTGCTTTGTATATCGGGGCTCACGAGAAATGCTCCCCCATCTCAATGTCTTGCAGTGCAGGTGAGAGGATGACTAGGACAGCCATTTGGGAAGCAGTCAGTGCTGCTCTGAATCAGCTGCAACATCCATCTGTGACCTGACAGACACCTGTCTTCATGTCCTGACCAGGGCACAGGCCAGGGAGGAGCCTGCAACTGAGGTACATGCCCTTGACCGGAATCGGACCCAGCACCCTTTGGTACACAGGCCAACTCTCCAGCCACTGAGCCACACCAGCCAGGGCCAGCCATTTTAATGCCTCAAAGAATTGGGTGACACCAAAACAACTTCATGAATTGATCCATTTATCAAAATACTTTCTCTCACTCTTTTTTTGTAAATCCTTTCAGTTTCACTTTAGCTTAGTGGGAAATGCCTGTTTAAGTTCTGAGATAGTCTTTAATAGTTTCTTTTCATTCATTATGCCTAATTTTACTTCTGGATTTTTCTAGTTGTGCACACAAAAGATTAAGGTAGAAACATCAAGGACCCTCAGCTCAGCCACCTCAGTGCTAAGGGAGGCTCACTGTCGGGGGCCTTGCCCATGGGGAGACATGGTTTCTGTGTTAATTTTGAGACCTGTAGAGTCACACTTCTAGGAAAAACCAGCCCTGACATGCACATCTCCAGACAAGTCCACAGAGATTCTTCGTCATCTGAGGACGCCGGGCAGGGCCATGAGTGTGCCTGCTGCCGTGGGGCCTCGGTGCTTCCAAGGCCCGTGTGACCCCATCCCAGGGCTCCCTGACCTTCTCCCGGCTCCTCCCAGCTCCTCTGGGGCCACTCTGACACCTCCTGGCCCAGTGCCACACCCCAGATTCAGGGTTCCAACAACTGTCACCACCCCAGTGGCTGTTCAGGTCGGAGAAGCCAGTGTCCTCTCTCTCAGAGCTAAAGAGAGCTCAGTCTCTTGTTGAACCAGCAAAGATGTCGCTCACTCTTGGTAAGCATTCTAGTTAAAAAGCCTACATTTAAAGCAGCCACCCATTTCCCCCTTTTCCCTGGGTTATCTCAGCCCTCATCTATCTCGAGGATTTTCTGAGAACAGCTCAGATAAAGCCATGGCCTGCAGTTTTGCAGTTTCTTTTATGCATTTAAAATTAAGAAGAAAATGTAAGGAAGATTACATGAAGGTGGGAAAAGCAAGGTAGAGTTGGATTAAAGGTTAATTGATAATATTATGTGCTTTCATGGGTGGCCATGGCTTATTTCAAAGGTGTGTTCAGCTAGATGCAAAAAGAACAATGGGCTGGGCTGGCTTAAAACCTATCTTTTCCATTTGACCCAGTGATCCCACTTCTAGGAAAATATCCTAAGAAACCAGAAACACTCATCAGAAAGAATGTATGCACCCCTGTGTTCATAGCAGCACAATTTACAATAGCTAACATCTAGAATCAGCCCAAGTGCCCATTAGTAGATGAGTGGATAAAAAGCTGTGGTACATTTACACCATGGAATACTATGCAGCAGTAAAAAAGAAGATTCTCTTACCCTTTGAGACAGCATGGAGGGACCTGGAGAGCATTATGCTGAGCAAAATAAGCCAGCCAGAGAAAAATAAGCATCACATGCTCCTCACTCATATGTGAAATCTAATGAACCAAATAAACTGATGATCAAAAATAGACCTAGCCCTGGCCGGTTTGGCTCAGTGGATAGAGTGTCGGCTTGTGGACCAAAGGGTCCCGAGTTTGATTCCAGTCAGGGGCATGTACCTTGGTTGCAGGCTTCTCCCCAGCCCAGGCCCTGGTCAGGGCTCATGCAGGAGGCAACCAAATCGATGTGTTTCTCTCACATCAGTGTTACTCTCTGTCTTTCCCTCTCTCTTCCACTCTCCCTAAAAAGCAATAGAAAAATATCCTTGTCATAGAAGCATGAGCAGACTGTTGAACCTCAGAGGGAAGGCAGGGGTGGGTGGGTCGGAAGAATTAACCAATGAACTTGTATGCATATATGCATAACCATAGACACAGACAATGGGGTGGTGAGGACCTGGGGATGGGGGGGACAGGAGGGGGCTGGAAGACGTTAATTGGGGGGAAAAGGAGGACCTATGTAATACTTTCAACAATAAAGATTAAAAGAAAAAACAATCAAATCCAAAAAAGCTATCATTTGTGATTTCTTTTTTCCCCTGATTATTTTTAGTATAGACATTATTATTATTATTATCTGTTGAAATTGCATAGGTAACAAACAGATGTTAGAGGAATGGTGGCATGAGAGATCCCCAATGGTCTCTCCCCTTGAAGTTTCAACAATTTAACAGCTATAACACAACAAAGAATTCCCTGCTCAATGCACAAGCATGAATGAGAGATCAGTGCATTAAACATCTGAAGGTGGGCAAGTGAGAGCAAAAGGTGGAGATGAGAAGGGAGAAGGGCCAAGACAAGCCACGGACCCAGCCCTGCAGCCAGGAGCTCACAGTAGGTTTAGCGCAGAGCAAGGAGGAGCAGAGAGATTCGGTGGACGTTTCTGCAGGAGTGACTAGTATGAGCTGCAGCTGAGCCCAGAGCCCTGGAAAGGACACAGCATGGGGGTGTTGCCTTGGTTGTCAGGTGGTCTACATTCCAGGCAGAGAAACAAAGCCACGGAGCCCTGCCACCCCAGAGTCTCCCAGGGCGCACTCCCCTTCATCCTTGGCATTGGGGTGCAGAGCACATTCTCTGCAAACACGAGAACTGGTACTACAGAATCACTTTTTTTTTTCTGAGCAAAGGGTGCACTCTGTGACCAGCCCTGAGGTAGGGGTGAGGGGTGAGAGGACCACCCCCAGAGGTATGAGGTCATCATTACCTGGAGGCCAAAACAACACAGAAGTTGGCTGGTTCCCCATCCCATCCTCCCCGCCCCCCCCCCCCCCAACACACACACACACACACACCTCAGCTACAGGGACAATAGCATCTGGCTGCAGGAGACAGTGCTGGGATGTCACAGAGCTAAAAACAAAAACAAAACAAAAAACTTGCGATGCAGCACCACCTTCTGGAAAGAACTAGAAAGACCTCTTCCTATTAATCTGCTAGAGAAGTACCACTCATACATAGCTGCCTACAAAGAGAAGGAATCCATCACATACCATGAATAACCAAGGTAGTGAGGCAGCTCAGAAACAAAATGAAAAATCACCAGAAAACAAACTTAAACACATGGAAATATGTGAGATATATGACAGAGAATTCAAGACTGCAGTTCTGAAAATACTCAATGAGTTCCAAGGAAATACATACAGACAATTTAATGCACTCAGAAAACAAATTAACAAACAAAATGAGTACTTCACCAAAGAGAGTGAAACTTTATAAAAGAACCAAACAGACATTCTGGAGATCAAGAGCTCAATAAAAGAGATCAAGAATGAACTAGCAAGCATAGGAAATACAATGGACCAGATGGAGAAAAGGATTAGTGATATGAAAGATATAAATCTAGAAATGACACAGAAGGAAGAAGAGACTTGAGCATAAAACATGTGAAAGAGGCCGAAACCGGTTTGGCTCAGTGGATAGAGCGTCGGCCTGCGGACTGAAGGGTTCCGGGTTCGATTCCGGTCGAGGGCATGTACCTTGGTTGCGGGCACATCCTCAGTGGGAGGTGTGCAGGAGGCAGCTGATCGATGTTTCTCTCTCATCGATGTTTCTAGCTCTCTATCCCTCTCCCTTCCTCTCTGTGAAATATATTTTTAAAAAAATATATTTTAAAAAATATATATATTTAAAAAAAAAAAAAACATGTGAAAGAGCTCTATGAGAACTGACTCCCCCAGAAAGAGCAGTATAAAAACTAGGCAACCCAGAAGAAGAGAGGGAGAGGGAATGGAGAGTTTATTCAAAGGAGTAGATGAGAACTTCACAACCTCTAGAAAGAGCTAGATCCTTGAAACTAAAGCAAACAGAACACCTAGTTACTGCAATCCAAAGAGGCCCTCTCCAAGGCACATGGTATTAAAACTGTCAAAAATTAATGACAAAGAAAGACTTCTCAAGGCAGCCAGGGGAAAGAAGTAAAAGAAAGACCATTATGTTATCTCCAGACTTCTCAGCAGAAACTCTACAAGCCAGAAGAAAGTGGAACCAATTATTCAAACTACTGAAAGAGATGAATTACCAGCCCAGAATAATATATCCAGCAAAATTATCCTTTAAATATGAAAGAGAAATAAGGACATTTCCAGACATACACAAGCTGAGGGAATTTATCATCAGAAAACTCCATTGCAGGAAATACTCAAGGGGGCTATTCTACCTGAAACAAAGAAGAAAAGGTCACCAAACTACCAGTAAGATTACCACCAAAGTTACAGCATAAATAAGAATAATTTGTCACAACAAAAACATAATTGAAGAAGGGGTAAAGATCTGAATTTTCAAAGGAGGATGGAAATCAGATGCATTAAAAAGAAGGACTAATTAATATATTAAACCTTTTTCACAAACCTAATGGTACACACAGAGAGACAACAAAGCACAAAACAAAACTGAGACAAAGAACTTTTTTTTAAAAAAGAGGAAAAAATGATGGAATACCACCAAACAAGAAAAACAGACAGAAACAAAGGAGCTACCAGAAAATAAAAGATAAAATGGCTATAGGAAATCCTCATCCTATATAATAAAAGCCTAATATGCTAAGTGTCCAGTCGTCCAGTTGGACACTCAACCAATCAAAGCATAATATGCTAATGATATGCTAAGGCCGCTCAACTGCTCATTATGACGTGCACTGACCACCAGGGGGCAGATGCTCCAACCAGTAGGTTAGCTTGCTGCTGGGGTCTGGCCTATAGGGACTGAGTGAGACTGGCCGGACATGCCCTGGAGCCCTCCCGCAGTCCCACCCTGGCTGGCCAACCTCCCACATCCCTCCCCAGCCCTGATAGTGCACAGGTGGGGTCCCTTGGCCTGGCCTGTGCCCTCTTGCAATTTGCGACCCCTCAGAGGATGTCAGAGAGCTGATTTCAGCCCGATCCCGCAGGCCAGGCTCAGGGACCCGACTGGTGCAGAAATTCGTGCACCGGGCCTCTAGTTCATCAATAATTACCTTAAATGTAAATGGACTAAATCTATAATAATAAAAGCATAATATTCAAATCGACCATATGGCCAACAGGGGAAGCCAGGGCTGCGATGGCCGAGGCAGCCAAGGCTGTGAAGGCCTACTCTTGCACAAATTTCATGCATTGGGCCTCTAGTTTATCAATAAAAAGGCAGAGTAGCAGATTGGATTTTAAAAAATGTGTGCTGCCTTCAGAAGATACATCTAAGCTGAAAAGACATTTAGACTCAAAGAGAAAGGGGTGGGAAATGATTCTCCAAGGAAATCACATCCACAGAAAAGCAGGTGTAGCCACACTTATATCTGACAAAACAAATTTCAACACAACAAAGGTAACAAGGGACAAAGATGGACACTTTATTTTTTTATTTTGTAATCCTCAGCTGAGAATATTTTTCCATTGATTTTTAGAGAGAATGGAAGAGAGAGGGAAAGACAGAGAGAAATATCGATGTGAAAAAAGACATATCCATTGGTTGCCTGCTGCACATGCCCCAACCAGGGCCCGGCCAGAGAGGAGCTTGCAACCGAGGTATGTGTCCTTGACCAGAATTGAACCTGGGACCCTTTGGTCTGCAGGTCAACGCTCTATCCACTGAGCCAAACCAGCTAGAGCAAGATGGACACTTTATAATAATAAAGGGGACACTACATCAAGAAGACATAACAAAAAAAAGAAGACATAACATGCCCTGGCCAGTGTGTTCAGTGGTTAGAACATCAGCCTGTACACTGAAGGGTCATGGGTTCAATTCCCATCCAAGGTTGATCCTCTGTTCTGGTCAGAGCACATATGGGAGGCAACCAACTGATGTGTCTCTCTCACTTCTCTCTCTCTCTCTCTTTCTCTCTCTCTCTCTCTCTCTCTCTCTCTCTCTCTCTTTCTCTCTCTCTCTCCCTCCTGCCCTCCCTCCCTCTCTCTCCTTCTCTTCCCCTCCTTTCCTTCTTTCCACCCTCTCCGAAAATCACTGGGAAAAATATCCTCAGGTGAGGATTAACAACAACAAAGAATAATGGAAGCAGACATCCTTTTCTTGTTACTGATACTAAGGGAAACACTTTTAGGTTTTGCCCATTGAGTATGATATTAGCTGTAGGTTTGTCATATATGGCCTCTATTATATTGAGGTTTGATCCCTCTATTCCCACCTTGCTGAGATTTGTTATCATAAATGGGTGCTAGAGAAGACCTCCAGTGCAGGAAATAATCAAGGGGGTTATTCTAACTGAAACAAAGAAGAAAGGGTCACAAAACTACGAGTAAGATCACCACTAAAGTTACAGCATGAACAGGGATAAGTTGTGACAACAAGACCATAAATAGGAGAAGAGGTAAAGCTCTGAATGCTTTTCTGCATCTATTGATATGATCATGTGATTTTTATCTTTCATTTTGTTTATGTGATGTATCATATTTATTGATTTGTCATTATTGTATCAGCCTTGCATCCCTGGAATAAATCCCACCTTGTCATGATATATGATCTTTCTAATGTAATGCTGGATCCGGATTGCTAATATTTTGTTGAGGATTTTAGCATTTATGCTTATCATGGATATTGGCCTGTAATTCTCTCTCTTTGTAGTGTCTTTACCTGGTTTTGGAATTAGGATAATGCTGGCCTCATAAAAAGAGCTTGGAAGTGTTCCTTCCTCTTGGATTTTTTGGAATAGTTAGAGGAGGACAGGTGTTAGTTCTTTGTTTGGGAAAACTCCCCTGTGAAGCCATCCTGTTCAGGGCTTTTGTTTGCTAAGAGTTTCTTTTTATTACTGCTTCAATTTCATTAGTTGTAATCGGTCTATTCCGGTTTCCTGATTCAGTTTTGGAAGATTGTAAGTTTCTAGGAATTTGCTCATTTCACCCAGGTTGTCCAATTTCTTGGCATATAGTTGTTCATAGTATTATCTTACAATCCTTAGTATTTCTTTGGTGTTAGTTGTTACTTCTCTGCTTTCATTTCTAATTTTATTTATTTGGGTCTTCTCTCTTTGTTTCTTGATGGATCTTGTTAAAGGTTCATCAATCTTGTTTACCTTTTCAAAGAACCAGCTCTTGGTTTTATTGGTCTTTTATATTGTTTTTTAGACTCTATGCCATTTATTTTTGCTTTGATTTTTATTATTTCCTTCCTTCTACTTATTCTAGGCTTTTCTTGTTGTTCTTTTTATAATTCTTATAGGTGTAGGGTTAGAATGTTTATTTGAGAATTTTCTTGCTTCTTGAGGTAGGCCTGTAATGATATGAACTTCACTTTCGGTACTTCTTGTACTGTATCCCAAAGATTTAGGGCTGTTTTGTGTTCATTTTCATTTATTTGCAGGTAATTTTCTATTTCTCCTTGATCTCTCTGGTAACCCATTCATTGTTTAATAACCAGCTATTTAGCCTGTGTGTGTGTGTGTGTGTGTGTGTGTGTGTGTGTGTGTGTGTGTGTTTGAGTTTTTTCATTGTAGTTGATTTCTAGTTTTATGCCATATGGTCCAAGAAGATGCTTGGTATGCTTGCAATCTTCTTGAATTAGTTAAGACATATTTTGTGTCCTAACATGTGGTCTATCTTTGACAATGTTCCATATGCACTTGAGCAGAATGTGTATTCTGCTTCTTTGAGATGAAATGTTCTGTAAATATCAATAAAATCCATCTGATACAGCATGTCATTTGATGTCACTGTTTCTTGTTAATTCTTTATCTGTAAGATCTATCTAGTGACTATATTGGGGTGTTAAAGTCTCCTACAATAACTATTCTATTGCGATTGATCTCTCCCTTAAAGTCCACCAAAAAGTTTTTTATATATTAAGGTGACCCTAAATTGGGTGTATATATGTTCACAATGGTATGTCCTCTTGTTGGATCAATCTCTTTAATTATATGTAGTGACCTTCTTGATCTCTTTTATTGCCTTAGTTTTTAAGTTTATTTTGTTAGATATAAGTATTGCTAACTCAACTATTTTTGTTTCAATTTGCATGGAATATTTTTTCCATCCCTTTACTTTCAGACTATGTTAATGTTTTGTTCTGATGTGGGTCTCTTGTAGACAGCATATACATGGGTCATGTTTTCTTAACCATTCAGCTACTCTATGTCTTTTGATTGAAGTATTTAACCCATTTACATTTAATATTATTATTGATAGGTATTTATTTATTTTCCTTTTTTTCTTTGTGCCAGTGTTCCTCTTTCTATTTCTTCATCTTCTCTAAGCAATCCCTTTAACATTTCTTGCAATATTTGGTTTGGTTTTAATAAACTCCTTTAGCCTTTTATTTTTCTGGGAAGCTCTTTATTTCACCTACAAGTTTAAATGATATCCTTGCTGGATAGAATAATCTTGGTTTCAGGTCCTTGCTTTTCATTTACTTTGAATACTTTATGCCAATACATTCTGGCATAAAGTTCTGAAGTGTTTCTGTTGAATATTAGCTGGCAGCCTTATGGGAACTCCCTTTTAGGTAACTAACTGTCTCTCTCTTGCTGTCGTTAAGACTCTCTTTTTATCTTTAATTTTGCCATGTTAATTATCATGTTTCTTGGCATAGGTCTCTTTGGGTTCATCTTGAATGGGACTCTCTGTGCTTCCTGAACTTGTGTGACGATTTCCTTCACCAGGTTAGGAAAGTTTCCTGTCATTATTTCTTCAAACAGGTTTTCTATCCCTGGCTTTCTTTCTTCTTCTTCTTCTGGTACCCCTATGATGAGGATATTGTTATGTTTCATGTTGTCCCAATGTTTCCTTAAACTATCATCATTTTTAAAAATTATTTTTCCTTTTGTTGCTCTCATTGTTTTTTTCCTACCTTGTCTTCCAAATTGCTGATTCAATCTTATGCTTCATCCAGTCTACTGTTAATTCCTTCTAGTGCAGGGGTGGGCAAACTTTTTGACTCGAGGGCCACAATGGGTTCTTAAACTGAACTGGAGGGCCGGAACAAAAGCATGGATGGAGTGTTTGTGTGAACTAATATAAATTCAAAGTAAAGGAGCGGAGGGGAGAGCAAGAGAACCAGATAGAACAGCCGGATCTGGCCCGTGGGCCGTAGTTTGCCCAAGGCTGTTCTAGTGCATTCTTGATATCAGATATGGTATTCTTCTTTTCTGACTGGTTCTTATTCGTGGTTTCTATGTCCTTTCTCATGCTGATGTATTTCCCACTAAGTTCCTTGAGCATCCTTATAACCATTACTCTGATTTTTATATCTGATAAATTGCTTGCCTCCATTTCAGTTAATTATGTTTTCAGAGATGCCTCCTTTATTTTATTTTTGGGGTTGTTTCTTTGTGTCCTTACTTTATCTGTCTCTTGTTTTTGTTTCTATGTATTAGATAGAACTGTTAGGACAGTCTTCGTGTGGTGGCCTTATGTAGTAAGTGTCCAGTGGGACCAGTGGTGCAGTGTCTTGGATCTCCTAAGCTGGATGCTCTACAAATGTCCCTTCTGTGGGTTATTTGGGCTCTCCTGTTGTAACTGAATCTTGATTCTTCTTCTCCATTCATGTGTTGGGTCTCCCCTCAGGTTGGCTGACTGTGAAGCTCACCCACAACCATGTCATGTGAGCTGTTGTGCAGGTGCTCTTAGCTCTGTGGGCAGCAGTGGCCTTGAGAAGCAGCAAGGCAGTGGCAGGAGCACCCATGGCCAGCCAGAGCAGATGAGGCCACTGAAGGAGGCACAGGTAGCCAAGAACTGCCACAATCAAAGCTTTATATTAAGACATTAAAAAAGACACAATGAAATGGAAAGCTATTTCATGTTCATGGATTAGCAGAATCAACATAGTTAAAATGACCATATTACCCAAAGCAATATACAGATTTAATGTAATTCCATCAAAATCCCAATGTCATTTGTTAAAGAAATAGAACAAAAAATCCTCAGATTTGTATGGAACCACAAAAGACCCCCAAATAGCCAAAACAATTCTGAGAAAAAAGTACAAAGCTGGAGGTATCACACTACCTGACTTCAAATTATACTACAGAGCTATGATAATCAAAACAGCATGGTATTGCCAGAGAAACAGATACACAGACCAATGGAGCAAGATTGAGAGCCCAGAAATAAAACCACATACATATGGGGTACTAATATTTCACAAAGGAGCCAAAAACACACAATGGATAAAAGAAAGCCTCTTCAATAAATGGTGCTGAGAAAATTGGAGAGCCACATGCAAAATAATGAAACCAGATTACAGTTTTTGCCCATGTACAAAAATTAATTCAAAATATATCAGACCTAAATATAAGATATGATATAATAAATTACATAGAAAAAAACATAGGTACTAAACTTATGGACCTAGGTTGTAGAGAACATTTTATGAATTTGACCCCAAAGGCAAGGGAGGTAAAGACAAAAATAAATGAATGGGACTATATCAAATAAAAGTTTCTGCACAGCAAAAGAACATGCCAACAAATAAAAAGACAGCCAACCAAATGAGAAATTACATTTGCAAACAACAGCTCTGACAAGGGGTTTATATCCAAAATATATAAAGAACTCATACATTTCAGCACCAAACAAACAATTTGATTAAAAAATGGGCAGAGAACCTGAACTGACACCTCTCCCAAGAAGACATACAAATGGCCAATGACTATAGGAAAAGGTGTTCAACCTCATTAGCTATTAGGGAAATGCAAATCAAGACTACATCGAGATGCCACTCACACCTATTATTTGCTATTATCAATGCAACCAGTAATCACAAGTGTTCAAAAGGTTGTGGAGAATAAAAAAGTCTCATTTACTTTTAGCAAGAATGTAAACTGCTATATCCACTATGGAAAATAATATGGAGGCTCCCGAAAAGTCAAGAATAAAATTACCATATGACCCAGCAATTGCTCTTTTAAATATCTACCCCCAAAACTAAAAAACTTTTTTTCACAAAGATATATGCACCCCTCTGTTCATTGCTCCATTATTAATGGTGGCCATCACATGCAGACAACCACAGTGTCCTTTGATAGAGACTGGATAAAGAAGATGTGGTACATATATGCTATGGATACTAGTCAGCCATAAGAAAAGATGAAATACTGCCATTTGCGAAAACATAGAAGGACCTTGAGAAAATGCTAAGCAAAATAAGTCACCAGAAAAAGCAAAGAATAATATGATTTCACTCATATCTATAATAATAAAAGCGTACTATGCTAATTAGACTGGACGTCCTTCTGGATGACCTTCCAGATGAAGCCGGGGCTGCAAGGGAAGCCCGAGTGCCAGAGGGAAGCCAGTGTGGGCAGCCAGGGGAAGGAAGGCCTACTCTTGCACGAATTTCGTGCATTGGGCCTCTAGTGTGGTATTTAAAACTGAAACTCATAGACACCGACAACAGTATGGTGGTTACCAGAGGGAAGGGGGATAGTAAAGGGTAAAGGGGACCAATCATATTGTGATGGAAGATGATTTGACTTTAGATGGTGGGAACATAGTGCAATACACAGATCATGTATCATAGAAATGTACACTAGAAACCTACATGATCCTATTAACCAATGTCACCCCAATAAATTTAATTTAAAAATTGCATATGTGCCATAGACTCTTTGGTATGTCTCATAAATTTCATAGTTAAGCCCTGGCCAGTTTGGCTCAGTGGATAGAGTGTTGGCCTGTGGACCAAAGGGTCCCAAGTTCAATCCCGGTCAAGAGCCCGTACCTTGGTTGCAGGATCCTCCCCAGCCTGGACCCTGGTTGGGGCACATGCAGGAGGCAACCAATCAATGTGTCTCTCTCATGTCAATGTTTCTCTCTGTCTTTCCTTCTCTCTTCCATTTTCCCTATAAATCAATGGAAAAAATATCCTCAGGTGAGGTTTAACAAAAAAAATATTTTTCACAGTTAAAAAATAAATATAGCCAGACCAGTGTGACTCAGGGGTTGATTGCTGACCTATGAACCAGGAGGTCATGGTTCAATTCCCAGTCAGGGCACATGGATTGTAGCTTGATTCCCAGAAAAAAGAGTGCAGGAGGCAACTGAATGATGATTCTTTCTCATCATTGATGTATCTGTTTCTCTCTACCTTTCCCTTCCTCTCTGAAATCAATAAAAATATATTTTTACAAAGTCTACTATATAAAAAATAAACACATCATCATGAGGAGGGTCAAGATGGCAGCATAGGTAAATGTGGTACTTGCCCCCTTCCACAACCACATCAAAATTACAACTCAACTATAGAACAACCATCATCAGAGCCACCTGAAAGCCAGTGGGATGGGAGTCCTACGACTTGAGAAGTAAATAAGAAGCCACATTGAGACTGGTAGGGGGTCAGAGGTGTGGAACAGGCTGGTCTGACACCCTTGTGTGGTGTGTTGTTGTTTTTTATCAGGAGACATGTCTTGGCTGAAGAGGTCTCCCCTGAGGAGCAAGGGCTCCCAGCCCCACTCAAGAGCCCTCAGCCCAGGGTTCCAGCACCAGGAAGAGAAAGCCCTGTACCTTCAAGCTGTAACAACAGCAGGGTTCTGGCTGAGTGACACAGAGGCTGCTGGAGACCCAGGCAGCCCCTCCTCTTTCTCATCCTCAGTCCCTACCGGTTTTTACAGCCCAAACTTAGGGTGGTTTCTCTTCCTGGCACTGGAACCTAGGGCTGAGAGGGTCTGGTGTGGGGCTCGGACCCCTCACTTCTCAGGGGGGACTTCCACAGCCAAGTTATCCATCCCAACTAAAAACCCCACACATGGTCCATCCTCCTACCAGTCTCAATGTGGCTTCTTTAATTCCTTAGATGTAGAACTTCCATTCAGCTAGATTTTAGGCATTTCTGAATGATGGTTGTTTTGAAGATTAGTTATATTTTTATGTGATTTTATTCCAGTGGATTTCATCCTATACAATAAAAGGCTAATATGCAAATTGTTCCCTCGGGAGTTCAACCAACCAGGAGTTTGACCACTCGCTGTGACGTGTGCTGACCACTAGGGGGCAGCACGGAATGAAGGAAGGCCCTGGCTGGCCCTGATCACTGGCCAGGCCTAGGGACCCTACCCGCGCATAAATTTCATGCACCGGGCCTCTGGTTGGAATTATATTCCCTTTAAACACCTATCCAGCATCTGATCTATTTGCCTCAGGTTTGTCCCATGTACCAGTTACTGTTCCCGAACGTCTTTACCAGAGATAACCCTTACCTATATGCCTTTGCTTTGTCACCTAGGGGTCTCTTTCTCTCAATTTAATCTACCTGAAATAGTAGGTGGAAGGCCACACCCTCAATCTAATATTTACCCTCAGGCACTTCAGTCCTATGAGAAATGTTGCTGGGTTTCTGGCCCAAAGCCTCTGAATACCACCTTGGACTGTTAACAATCAGGAAGCAGCTTGGGGTTCAGTCTGCTCTATCCTGAACTCCTGACTGATCCCAACTCCTTTCCATTCTCTAAAGCTGTTTTCTTTCCTATCATCCGTCCCCAATGCAGCCAGCAGCAGTGAAGAAACATTACCATCTTCTTTTCCAGCCTCCTCCCCGACAATGATGAATTCAGGCAGGAGTCACTGGTGTATGTTCCCAATTGTCACAGGAGACGGGTTTGCAACATGGTTTGCTTCTTACATTGCGTGGATCCTGGTCTCTCCAGCCCCGCCACCAGCTCCCCATCTTTTCCCTGCGCTGCTAATTTGGGCTCCTATTTCAGGATCTGCAGCGGCAGCATTTCCCTTTCACAGTTTCTATAAGAGTAGGGATGTCAGGCTGTGTGAATCAGCCCCCAGAATTCACTGACCTACCACTCTAACCGTTCGCTCACATTCAGTCCCATGTGGACTAACGCAGGGGCAGGGGGGGTGTCCAGTGCTCAGGGACCCAGTCCCCTTTATCTCAGATGCAGCTGTGCCATCGAAATGACCTCAGCGGTGGCAGCGAAAGGAAGGTCTCAGTGGCTGTGGGAGGTGGCAGCCTTGTGGAGCCTGGAGGACTCCTGTGCGCTCCTGGGCGTGGGGACGACAGGGCCGGGAAAGGGCTGAAGAGGTGGGAGCTGTGCAGGCCCTGCAAACCCTCAGCGCAAGAAACAAACACCCTCAGGGCAGAACCGCACACGGAGAAGGGTTTGCTGAGAGCAGCATTCAAATCGGGCAGAACAAAGACAATAAAGATCAAAACATAAAAATAAAAGAAAGAGAAAAAGGGAACAGAAGGAAAGGAGAGGAGAAAGAGAGAGAGGGAGGGCAAGGGGGAACAGGGGATATAAGACTTTATTTCATAAAAACAACGACGAGGCAGCTCTGCAGCCATGAAGCTCAAAAGGTGGCTCCAGCGCAGCCTCCTCTCGAAAGGTCAGAAAGTTCACTTCAGGTGAAAATGCGCATGAGAAAAGGCGTGTCATTCAATCCATGCAAAGTGACCATAAAAAACATGAGAGCAATGAGCAGCATCCCTGTGGGTGATGGAGGCATTCCAGAAACGCACGTCCGCGGAGCACATGCCCACAGCGTCAGAGCTGACGTTAATGTTGTAAATGAGTTCGCAGAAATGAAGACAGTAATAACATATACAAAAGAATAAATCAAAATGACAAGCCCTCAGAAAAGATGTGCTAGAACTGAGGAAAAATAGAAATTAAAGAAAAAACTCATTAAAGAATGAAAACTAGGCCCTGACTGGGTAGCTTTGAAGCATGGTGGCAACCATGCTTGGGTAAAAATTGCTGTTTAATATTTTAACCCTGCTGTTTGGCTTCTGTAGTTATTTGCTTGCTAAAACAATAGAAAAGTTACTTTGATTTTCTGAACTTATGTATGCTATCCCAATCGATTGAATACTCCATTGATGGTGATTTGACTATCCCATTGATTGTGATCTCACTGGTCATCGAAGCACATTCTTCTGGGAACCAGGACAGCTGAATTATCCTAAATTGTCTCAGTAGCTACAGATAACGAGTTTCGGTTGACTCAGTGGTCCCAGAATCAGAACAGACCCTAAATTGCCTCAGTAGCTACAGATAATGCATTCCTGTTGACTCAGTGGTCCCAGAATCTGGACAGCACAATTATTCTAAATTGCCCCGGTGGTCCCAGATAATGTGTTTCTGTTGATTCAGTGATTCATAGATACTTTAGATAACTAACTTGTTCAATTTCACTCTGTAAAATGCTTTTCGTAAAACAGGTTCCTCATTCCAGACCCAAAGATGTAATCGATACTTTTGTGATATTCTGCCAATATAAGCCAGATGTGGCAAGCTGTTTGGGGCTGCGAGGTTTGGAGTGCTGAATGGCTCCCTCGTATGCCGCCAGCTTTTAATAAATGACTCCATAATTCGATTTCTTGAGGCGTCATTTGTAAGATGGGGGTACACTACATCAGCTTAGTTGGTTAGATATGCCGAGGTTGTGGGTTCGATCTCTGATCAGGGCACATACAAGAACCAACCAATAAGTGCATAAATGAGTGAGACAGCAAATCTCTCTTCTCTCTCTCTCTCTCTCTCTCTCTCTCTCTCTCTCTCTCTCTCTCTTCCTTTCTCTCTAAAATCAGTTTTAAAATTTTTTAAAAAGAAAACTAAACTAGAAGGAACAAAAAGCAAATAAACACAACAGGTAACGTCCAAGAGAATTAGCAGATAAAATGATAGGACATTTTTTAACAAACAAAAACATGGAAGAGAAAATCGGATTGAAAAGCAAGTGACTCTGCAGAGAGGATTCGAGACCTAACATGTGTACAAGTCACTGAAGGAAACAAAGGGTCAATCAACAAGTAAACACTGCGATTCAAAAGAAACTTTCCCAAGATAAATACTTTCAGACAACACTGGGTTCCGGGGACACTGGCCCGAACGTCTGACAGAGAGACACACTCCGTGGCATGGGCTATGGCTGCCCTTGGGAGTCCCGGCAAAAAGAGAAGCCACTAATCAGGAAAATCTGTTTGGCATCAGACTTACCTACACCAACACTTCCTGCCAGAAGACACATGGATTACTTTAAGGCACTGAGTTTCAAGTACGAAGAAACATGTCCCATGCAGCTGGGGGGTGTGGGGGAAGCATCCTCTGCCATGCCCTGCGGGGGAGTTGGAGCTTCCCAAGTCCTCAGAGTCGGGGACACAGGCCAACCTCTCAGTGGGTTGAGTGTCCAAGGATTGTGACCGTGTTTTACAACTGCCCCCAGGATGAGCCATATTTCTAACGGTTCCATGGAGGGAGAGAGCCTCGATAAGAGTCATTATTACAATCCATTGAAACACATAAAATACCTTAGAATCCGTGAGTTTATAATTATTTTTAATCCCTACTTGGTAACCACTGAAAGATCAATTCAATTTACAAAACGGTTAGAGCAACAAGGCAAGCATATATGCTCCTTTCCTTCACAAACCACCCTCCAAGCAGCCCAAGAGGGGCGGGGGGAGTTTCTCTCCACAGGAACGTTTCAACTAATAACCGAAGTAGGAGTGGTGGCTCTGGGTGTCACCAGCTCGCAGCCACTGATAAATGTGAGCCCTGGCACTAAGTGTCAGCAGCTGCAACGGAGGTGGCAGGACCCTGGGCCGCCCTCCAGGAGGACAGAGGGCTCCCTACCACGTCTTCTTGCCCCAAAATAATCCCACCAACAGATCACGTGTCTAGCCCAGCTCCCAATTTATAGAAAATACAGAAGCTATGGGAAACTACGGTCTAACCACCCACTTTATTCAACAGATAAATGACAAGGAAGAAAACTCAGAGGAGCAGCCTGGAGATGAAGGGCACTTGGGAGCCACCTCAGCCAGTGTGATGTGGGCCTAGTTCAGATCCTGATGAAAACCACTTTGTTCATGTTGACAGTTCTGACACAAGTTGCCGATATTAAGGAATTATTGTTATATATGAAGTATTGAATAATAGTACTGTCATTGTTTTTAAGTCCTAACATTTCATTAATACACTCTGAAATATTTTTTGACTCAATTATGTGATGTCTAGAATGAATGGGATGAATGTCCCAATAATTTTGGAGGGAACTTGGGCAGGGTAGAAAACTGGCATGCCTGAGTCCCTGCTGGAATTGGGTGCTGGGCACCTGGAGGCTCACTGCTTGTTCTAATTTTGTATATATTTGAATCTTTTATGATAAAAAGCTTATATATGTAAATCTTGCCCAAAAATATATATAGAGAGAGAGAGGGAAAAGATTGAAAGGATATAAATCAAAATACTAGTTATACACCTTAAACTTACACAATGCTATATGTCAATTATCCTATCTAATAAAAGGGTAATATGCAAATTAACCCTCACTCCATCATAAATATGGGGGTGCCCATAGCCACAAGATGGTGGTGCCCAGTCCCCTCAGCTCCACCTGAGTCCCCCAGTCCTGGGGGGGCAGCCACTGAGAGTGGGCAGTGTGAGCGGCCTGGCGGAATGCGTGCTTTGTCACAGGCCACGGAGGCAATGGGCAAGGATGAGAGCGGGATGGGGATGCTACATCCAGTCTGGGCGCCGCAGCAGGATGCTGCCCACGTAGGGGCATGGGCGGTGGGGAATGGGGAGCCCCTATTTGGGGAATGGACGCGCAAAGAGGAGCAGCTTGGCCGCACGCAGCACGCCCACCTCCTCTGGAGAAATTCCAAGGAGAGAGAGGTGGGAATGGCAGGCTTCAGCTGCGCCTGCCACCTGCGGGCGCTGCCGCTTTCACTCACTCACTCATGTGCCACAGGCTCACTCCTTCTGGGACGCGGATTAGCAGCACTGGCAGCACGGCTGTCAGTTCCGGGTTAGAGGGCCACCGCCTCCCTCCCCAGGACAGGCGGGGCAATTTGCATAGGAAACTAGGGTGATGTCCCCTTAAAGGGCCTGACTCGCTGAAAACCAGACTCGCCCAAAAAGGATAAGCTCTTTGCTATTGTACTGATCCGTCACCTTTAAACATCACTCACACATTAGACACGTTAGAACGTTATAATATAGATGTGTGTTTTTTTAACTTTATTTTCCAGATAAGGAGAGGTAGACTCAGGATCTGAATCCACAATTGTCTGGGTGGAAAGCTTCTGTTCAGCTCTGAAAGCTGGGGGTGTGGCAGTGGACGACCATCCCAAAAATACTAGATGGTGAAAGAAGGATCTGGAAATGAGACAACATGGTGTATGTGCATCTTCAAAGGAAAGTGGATGCCGCTCCAGTCTAGGCACTTTCTAGGAGACCTTGACAATTATTGGCAAGCTGCCATTCTGAAACAAGCAAAGGTGAGGAAGGAGTACAGGTAATGCAGAATGGAAACTGCAGTTTGGGCAGGTCAAGGACTTTGAACCTAGCAATGCAATGCCATCAGAGTTGGGATGTTCTGGGATTCTCAGAACTTTGCAATTGATTTCTATTGTTTGCTTCAAGAAATTTCAATCAAATGCCCTGAGATTTTATATATTTATAATAATAAAAGCATAATATGCTAATTAGACTGAACTTCCTTCTGGACGAAGCCAGGGCTGTGAGGGGAGCCCCTCCCGGGTGCCAGAGGGAAGCCAGTGTTGGCAGCCAGGGGAAGGAAGGCCTACCCTTGCATGAATTTCATGCATCAGGCCTCTAGTGTATCAATAAAAATAAGTTTTTTAAAATGCTAGCCTTAGGAGAAACCAAGATGGCGGCATAGGTAAACACCTAAACTGCTGCCTCGCACAACAATTTCAAAACTACAACAAAAAGACAGAACGGACACCATCCAGAACCACAGGAAAGCTGGCTGAGTGAAAATTCTAAAACTAGAAGGAAATAGAAAAGCTCACATAGAATTGGAGGTACGGCAAAGGGTCTTTGTGCGCGCAGAGAGGAAGGGCGGCTGAGAGCCTGGCTGACTTTCTCTGGCGGAAGGGGGAAAGAAGCCCCCGACCGCACTGAACCCCAGTTCTGACTGCACTGAACCCCAGTTCCGGGCGAGCCCCTGGGGACCCACGCTCTTACGGGGGGAGTCTGGACTCTCGGGCGGAGACTCAGGAGCCGGGGAAGGCGGAGGACTGAAAGCGCGCGCGCGCCAGTGCGCACAAAGGCTGCAGAGGTTGCCACAGGCTTTCCCTAGTGGAAGGGAGTCAGAGGCTCCTGAATGCACTGAGCCCCAGTTCTGACTGCAGTGAACCCCAGTTCCAGGCGAGCCCCTGGGGACCCACGCTCTTGTAGGGGGAGTCTGGACTCTCGGGCGGAGACTCGGGAGCCGGGGAAGGCGGAGGACTGAAGGCACACACGTGCGCGCAAGGGCAAGGCTGACGGGAAGCCAAGACTGAGACTCCACCCCATCCAAGCTGAGCACAGAGGCTATTGCAGTTTGGCAAGTCTAATCCTATAAGGCTGTCTCCAGCACCGAACTTCTCCCAGCATAGACACAGCTGATCCTTACAGCCAACTGGCCTGGAGGTCAATTTTTCCCAGTGATACCAACAACAATAAAGACTTAATTACAACAAGGCTGTACACACAGTCCACAAAGGGGTGCACCAAGAGTGTCCACCTCAGGTTAACTGGGGAGGCAGACCCACTGGGCCATATTGGAAACCTAGCACACAAATCTACCTTACCAACTCAGGGAAGCAGTGAAAATGCGGCGTCAAAGAATCAGATCACAAACGAAAGAAATGGAGGAAAACAAACGACTGGATATAGAATTCAAAACCACGGTTATAAGGCTTTTTAAGAATATCCTAGAAAAGGCCGATAAATATAATGAGACCCTCGAAGATATGAAAAAGGACCAACTAGAAATTAAACATACACTGACTGAAATAAAGAATATTATACAGAGACCCAAAAACAGACAAGAGGAACACAAAAATCAAGTCAAAGAATTGAATTACAAAGAAGCAAAAAACACTCAACCGAAAAAGCAAAAAGCAAAAAAAAAAATCCAAAAAGTTGAAGATAATGTAAGAAGACTCTGGGACAACTTCAAGCGTACCAACATCAGAATTATGGGGGTGCCAGAAGAAGAGAGAGAGCAAGATACTGAAAACCTATTTGAAGAAATAATGACAGAAAACTTCCCCCACCTGGTGAAAGAAATAGACTTACAAGTCCAGGAAGCCCACAGAACCCCAAACAAAAGGAATCCAAAGAGGACCACACCAAGACACATCATAATTAAAATGCCAAGAGCAAAAGACAAAGAGAGAATATTAAAAGCAGCAAGAGAAAAACAGTTAATTACCTACAAGGGAGCACCCATACAACTGTCAGCTGACTTCTCAACAGAAACTATGCAGGCCAGACGGGAGTGGCAAGAAATTTTCAATGTGATGAATAGCAAGAACCTACAACCAAGATTACTCTACCCAGCAAAGCTATCATTCAGAATTGAAGGGCAGATAAAGAGCTTCACAGATAAGAAAAAGCTGAAGGAGTTCATCACCACCAAACCAGTATTATATGAAATGCTGAAAGGTATTCTTAAAGAAGAGGAAGAAGAAAAAAGTAAAGAGAAAAATTATGAACAACAAATACATATCTATCAACAAGTGAACCTAAAAATCAAGTGAATTAAAAACCTGAGGGACAGAATAATCTGGTGAATATAATAGAATCAGGGGCATAGAAAGGGAGTGGACTGATAATTCTCAGGGGGAAAGGGGTATGGGGGGTTCATGAAGAGACTGGACAAAAATCATACACCTATGGATGAGGACAGTGGCGGGGAGGTAAGGGCAGAAGGTGGGGTGGGAAATGGGTGGAGGGGAGCTATGGGGGGAAAAAGGAGAAATAATTGTAATAATCTGAATAAAGATTTATTTAAAAAAATAAAATAAAATGCTAGCCTTAAATAATTCTGGTATATGGGATTATAGATGTTTTCTTTTTAAATTGCTCAATATCTTCTAAAATTTCTACAGTGAACACCCAGCATGTTACAAATTAAGCCAAGCCCAGCTGGTGTGGTTAAGGGGTTGAGCATTGACCTATGAACCAGAAGGTCAAGGTTCGATGCCGGGGTTGCAGGCTTGATCCCCAGTGTGTGGTATGCAGCTGATCAATGATTCTCTCTCATCATTGATGTTTATCTCCTCTCTCTGCAGGAAACTGATCATTGTCTCACTAATTAGAAAGATATGGACAGGGAACTGGGAAGGCTGGTCAACAACCTTCATTGCTTTGAAAGGTCAGAGCTAGTTCCCTCACTGTTTAGTTGAAACATTGTTAGCTGAAGCAGCCTCCCCCTCTGTTTGTCTTATGTAAATTTCTGTTATTGGAGTTTCCTGCCTAAGGGCTATGGGTGTATCCTATAGTCTCAATAAAAGGGATAGCAAGGCCAGAGCAATATGTAGTCCTCCCTCTAGAGGTGGGCTCCCGCCTGGCCCCCAATATTCCCAAATTAATACTTTTCTAGTCTTTTTTCATTTGTGTGCAGCCTTCTCCAGAACCCGAACCCTGAACCGGAACCCTGAACCACGCGGGTTCCCACATCTCTCCCTCTCCCTTCCTCTCTGAAATCAATAAAAATATATTTTTTAAATGATTAAGTCAAGAACGGAAGATGACAACCGGCAGGAAGGTAGGGAGGAAGGGAGTGTGAGAGAGTGAGGGAGCCATAGAGGAGAGTGTGGACATGTGTGGTGTGTGTGTGTATGAGCTAGGGACAGTTAGATTCTGCAGGTCTTCCAAGGGGCTGCCAAACTAGGCAGTCTTAGACGGCGGAGCCCCGCACACAACGCGGACACTTCTGGACAGCCAGTGCGGGCACAGAGACCATGCCATCTTGAGAAACAGAGCTGCTTGAGACTAGGATCCTGGCCTCAGCACCACCCAGTCTGGTCTCAGACGCAAACCAGGACCCTGATGCCACTGGGGACAGAGACCTGTGACCACAGCTGCAGACCCACAGACAACAAGAATCCAGACATCCCGGCCGCAGATTTCTGGACCCTGATTCTCAGCGAGAGGCCACACGAAGCAACAGAGACTCTGATACTCAATTCTTGGTGCAGACACAGGAGAATTCTGACTCCTGGCATGCGCTAGGGGACTCTGATTTTCAGCACATGCCAGCAGGGTCTCTGTTTCAGCACCGTGCAAGAGGGGTCCCTGACTCTAGATGCGCACATGAGACCACACTGAACACTGGTAACGATGACCCTGGGCGAGCCTGGTTCCCACCAACCCATGGCAGCCACAGGTCTTAGTGTCACTTCAGTGACAGTGGGGTGGTGCGAAGCTCCCACTGCACACGGCCCAGGTCCACGCAACTCAGTGTTTGAACCTTCTGGTGATGGTCAGAATGGGGAGACGACACAATCCCCAGAGGAAAGAAAATGAGGAGTCGCCAAGAAAGGATATTAGTGAAATTGAAGCATGCAACATGACCAAAAAAGAATTCAGAGTAATGGTCATGCAATTCATACATTTGATGGATGAGAAAATCAGCAACCTATGCAAGAATCAGGAAGAAATGAAAAGTGATATAGCTAAGGTAGAGAAACAAGCTCAATCTGAACAGCAACTGGAGAAAAAAATTAAAAAGCAGGAGGAGAACCTAAGGGAGCTTTGGGACAACATTAAATGAAGTAACATACGTATAATGGGGCTGACAGAAGGACAAGAAGAGCAGCAAGGATTAGAAAACCTAATTGAAGAAATAATGACAGAAAACTTCCCTGATATGGGGAAGAAAAAAGTTACACAAGTACAGAGAGTCCCAAGCAAGATGAATCCCAAAAGACCCACACCAAGACATGTCATAATTTCAATGGCAAATATCAACGACAAAGAGAGAATCTTAAGGACTGCAACAGAGAGACAGTTACCTACAAAAGATCCCCCATCAGATTATCAAATGATTTCTCAACAGAAACACATCAAGCTAAAAGGGAATGGAAGGAGGTATACAAAGTGTTGCAAAGCAAAGGACTGAATCCAAGAATACTCTATCCAGCAAGACTATCAATCAAAATTGAAGGGGAAATCAGGAGCTTCACAGACAAAAAAAGGTTAAGGGAGTTTATCACCACCAAACCAGCAATGCAAGAAATGCTAAAGGGAATGCTGTAAAAAGAAGAAATAAAAAGGTAAGAAGGAACACAGGCACACAAAAATAGAAATGACTACAAGCAAGTACCTTTCAGTAATAACTTTAAATGTAAACAGACTAAATGCTCCAATCAAAAGACATCGAGTAGCTGAATGGATAAAAAAAAAAAAAAAAAAAAAAAAAAACACATATTTATGCTGTCTACAAGAGACCCACCTCAGAACAAGGGACTCACACAGACTGAAAGTGAAGGGATGGAAAAGTATCTTTTAGGCAAATGGAAATGAAAAAAAGCTGGGGTAGCAATACTTATAGCTGACAAAATAGACCTCAAAGTGAAGGCCATAACAGGAAATAAGGAAGGCCACTTCATAATACTAAAGGGATTGATACAACAACAGGATATAACCCTGATAAACATATATGCACCCAATGCAGGAGCACCCAAATACATAACAAAACTTCTGGAAGATATCAAGGGAGAGATCAACAACAATGCAATCATAGCTGGTAACTTTAATACACCACTGACATCACTGGATAAATCCTCTAGACAAAAAATCAGCAAAGACACAGCAATCCTAAATGACTCATTAGATCAGATGGACTTAACTGACATCTTCAGAACATTTCACCCCAAAGCTGCGGAATATACGTTCTTCTCAAATGCACATGGGACGTTTTCAAAGATAGACCATATATTGGGTCACAAGCAAAGTCTTCCCAAATTCAAGAAGATTGAAATCATACCAAGCATCTTCTCAGACCACAATGGCATAAAATTAGAAATAAACTACAATAAAAACAATGCAAAAAACTCAAACACTTGGAAGTTGAATAGCATGCTATTACATAATGATTGGGTTACCAATGAGATCAAAGAAGAAATTAAAACATCCTGGAAACTAATGACAATAAAAACACAACAATCCAAAATCTATGGGACACAATGAAAGCAACCCTGAGAGAGAAGTTTATAGCTCTATAGGCCTACCTCAAAAAACAAGAAAAAAATGGTAGTAAATCATCTAATGCTACAACTCAAAGAATTAGAAAGAGAGCAACAAGAAAAGCCCACAGTGAGCAGAAGGAAGGAGATAATAAAGATCAGAGTGGAGATAAACAACATAGAGACCAAAATAAAAACAATACAAAAGATCAATGAAACCAAGAGCTGGTTCTTTGAAAAGATAAACAAGATTGATGAACCTCTAGCCAGCCTCACCAAGAAGCAAAGAGAGAGGACTCAAGTAAACAAAATCAGAAATGAAAGAGGAGAGATAACAACAGACCCCACAGAAATACAAAGGATTGTTAAAAAAATATTATGAACAACTCTACTCCAACAAACTAGACAACCTGGAGGAAATGGACATATTCCTAGAAAAATATAACCTTCCAAAACTAAATCAGGAAGATTCTAAACAGCTCAATAGGCCAATTACTATGGAAGAAATTGAAGCAGTCATTAAAAAGCTCCCAGCAAACAAAAGCCTGGGGTCAGTCGGCTTCACAGGGAAGTTATACCAAATACTCAAGTAAAAACTAAAACCTATCCTCCTCAGACTATTCCAAAAAATTCAAGAGGAAGGAACACTTCCAAGCTCCTTCTATGAAGCCAGCATCACCCTAATACCAAAACCAGATAAAGACAACACAATGAAAGAGAATTACAGGCCAATATCCCTCATGAACATAGATGCCAAAATCCTCAACAAAATCCTAGCAAATCGGATCCAGCAGTACATCAGAAAGATCATACACCATGACCAAGTAGGATTTATCCCAGGAATGCAAGGATGGTACAATATCCACAAATCAATAAACGTGATACATCACATAAACAAATTGAGAGATAAAAACCACATAGTCATATCAATTGATGCAGAAAAAGCATTTGACAAAATCCAACACCCTTTCTTGATAAAAACTCTCAAAAAGGTGGGAATAGTAGGATCATACCTCAACATCATAAAAGCCATATATGATAAACCCACAGCCAACATCATACTCAATGGACAAAAACTAAAACCATTTTTCCCCTAAGAACAGGAACAAGACAGGGATGCCCACTCTTACCACTCCTGTTTGACATAGTGCTGGAAGTACTAGCCATTGTGATCAGACAAGAAGAAATAAAAGGCATCCAAATTGGAAAAGAAGAAGTAAAACTGTCCTTATTCGCAGATGACATGATACTGTACATAGAAAACCCTAAAGACTCCATCAAAAAATTATTAGACATAATAAATGAATTTGGCAATGTAGCAGCATACAAAATTAACGCCAAGAAATCTATGGCATTTTTTTACACCAATAGTGAACTTACAGAAAGAGAGACTAAAAAAGTCTCCAGCTTTAAAGTAATACTTTGTCCTCCCTATTTTGGGTGGGAATTGATAGATTTCCCCCATTTTCTCAGCACCAGCTGCAGCACAGAGCCGCTTCGCAGGCCGCCCCTGGCTGCCTGCAGAAAGATGCAACTCCCAGCTCCCTTCCTGCCAGGCTGGGCAGCGGCAGATGCTGGAGAAGTGGGGTTGGGCTGCTGAGTAAACCCTCAGGTGTTTGCCCCAGAAGGCAACAGGTCCCCGCACTCCGGGCTGGACTTGCCCATGGCTGAATCGTAGGGAGGGGCGGAGGTGGGGGAGGGAGGGGCGAAGCAATGCTACGGAAAAGCCCGAAGCTGTAAGAGAAGCTGGTGAGGTGCACCCCAGACTCTCTGAGGAGCTGGGGAACTTGGAGGGCGAGGTGGCACCCGGGTCAGGAGGGCCCCTGCAAGGAGGCCAGGGTTATTTGCTGAGCCCTCCTCTGGACTGGAGGCCTAGCGCTCAGGCCCTGCCTCCCGCGGCCGCATTCTCCAGGCGCCGCCTCCTGGGTTTCCCCCTGCCGGTGCTGGGAGAAGGGTTTGAATGCGAGCGATCCTGAGACACACTCACAGGAACGCGAGACAGGGCAGATGTGGAGAGAGACCAAGCCACCTGAGTGTGTTCTCCACCAGCGTCCCCTGGGGAAGCTGGAGGCCCCAGCTCACTGGAAAGCCCACAGCCAGGCCGCGCTGGCCCAAGGAAGCTCGGGCAGCGGTGGGGCTGGAGGGTCCGAGCGGCAGCGTGGGCCACAGGTGGCGCTTCTACCCCTCAGTGGCGAGGGCCCCCGGGCCACAGGATCTTCCCACTCTTGACCTCTTTCCTCCCTGTTAGTTCTGAAATCACACTCGCCAGCGCTTCGAGACTTGAGTGCTTCCTTTATTTCAACCACGTCTGGTAGAAGACATGCCACCACAGCTGCAGACCCAGGGACAACAGGACTCCAGGCACCCGGCCACAGAATTCTGTGAGTCACAAAGCCAATCCCCCTCCCCCGCGACCCCCACTGCAGCGACATAGAAACTACCAGACCCCAGCAGCACAATAAGGCTTTCTGCACACACAAAGCAGTGGCAACTCTGCCTGACTTTGAGCCTTGGTGTCAGAAACGGGAAGTTTGTTTCCCGCGACTCATCTCCATGCCCAGGCAGGAAGACAGTCCTGAATTTGAGCATAGATGTATGACCTTGGGGAGATTGTCTTCTGCGACCAGATCCGACACCCATGCAGGGATACAGCACTGAATTTGAGCCTGGGGGTGCAAACCTGGGGAGTTTGTTTCCCATGGCCAGACACTGCACCTTAGCAGAGAGGCTGCGGTGAATTTGAACCTGGATGTGCGGTCTTGGGGAGTTTGTTCCCCACGACCAGAGCCTGCGCCCACACAGGAAGGCAGTGCTGAATTTGAGCCTGGGTACATGGACACAGGGAGTTTGTTTACTACAGTGCACACCCGCGTGACCAGACCCCACACCGACACTAAGGGGCAGAGCCACCTGACTTTGATTCAGGGCAAGCACACACAGAAGGCTGTTTACCGCAGGGCAGAAGTGGACCTCCTGCCAACACAGTGCGACTGAGCAACCCGGTCTCCCGGGCAGATCGGGGACCCTGAATCTCCACACAAGAGGCAGCATTGACCACCAGTGACTAGACTCCATTCCTCATTACGTGCACCTGAGATCCGTGATTCCCAGTACATTCACACTAAGAGCCAGTGACTCCAATTCTTGGTGCATGTGCACACAGGGACCTGATGCTCAGGGTGAGGTAGCACCAAGAAACAGAGACTCTAATACTCAATTCTCGGCATGGACACAGGGAGCCTCTGACTCCTGACACGCAATAGGGGACTTTGATTTTTGGCACACACCAGTGGGTTGTCTGTTTCAACGTGGCGCAGGCAGGGTCCCTGATTCTAGGTGCACACACCAGGCCACACTAAGCGCCTGTGACTCTGACCCAGGGCGAGCGTGGTTCCCACCAACCCACTGCAACCGCACGTCTTGGTGTCAGAGCTCATCAGTGACACTTGGGGGGCGCAAAACTCCACTGCACATGGTCCAGGCTTCTGCAACTCATCATCTGAATCTTCTGTTGATAGTTAGAATGGGGAGACAATGAAGCAATCCCCAGAGGAAAGAAAAGGAGGAATCTCCAAGTAAGAAAATAAGTGAAATGTAAGCATGCAACATGACAGAAAAAGAATTTAGAGTAATGGTCATACAGTTCATACAGCGGATGGACGAGAAAATCAACAACCTATGCAAGAATCAGGAAGAAATGAAAAGTGATATAGCTACAATCAAAAACACCATGGAAGGCTTCAACAGTAGACTAGAAGAAGCAGAGGACCGAATCAGCAAGTTAGAAGATCAGGTCCAGAAACAAGCCCAATCTGAACAGCAACTAGAGAAAAAAATAAAAAACCAGGAAGACAGCCTAAGGGAGCTTTGGGACAATGGAAAACGAAATAACATACATATAATAGGGCTGCCAGAAGGACAAGAAGAGCAGCAAGGATTAGAAAATTTATTTGAAGAAATAATGACAGAAAACTTCCCTGATATGGGGAAGAAAAAAGTTACTCAAGTACAAAGCGTCCCAAGCAAGATGAATCCCAAAAGACCCACACCAAGACACGCCATAATTACAATGGCAAATGTTATCGACAAAGAGAGAATCTTAAAGGCTGCAAGAGAGAGACAGAGATTTACCTACAAAAGATCCTCCATCAGATTATCAAATGATTTCTCAACAGAAACACATCAAGCTAAAAAGGAATGGAAGGAGATATACAAAGTGATGCAAAGCAAGACACTCAATCCTAGAATACACTATCCAACAAGACTATCAATCAAAATTGAAGGGGAAATCAGGAGCTGCACAGACAAAAAAAGGCTAAGGGAGTTTATCACTACCAAAGCAGCAATGCAAAAAATGCTAAAGAGAATGCTATAAAAAGAAGAACAAAAAGGTAAGAAGGAACACAGCCTCAAAAAATAAAAATGGCTACAAACAAGTACCTTTCAATAATAATTTTAAATGTAAACAAACTAAATGCTCCAATCAAAAGACTTCGAGTGGCTGAATGAATAAAAAAACATGACCCATATATATGCTGTCTACAAGAGACCTACCTCAGAACAAGGGATTCACACAGACTGAAAGTGAAGGAATGGAAAAATATCTTTCAGGAAAATGGAAATGAAAAAAAAGCTGGGGTAGCAATACTTATAGCTGACAAAATAGACCTCAAAGTGAAGGCCATAACAAGAGATAAGGAAGGCCACTTCATAATACTAAAGGGATCGATACAACAAGAGGATATAACCCTGGTAAACATATATGCACCCAATACAGGAGCACCCAAATACATAAAAAATCTCCTGGAAGATATCAAGAGAGAGATAGACAACAATACAATCATAGTAGGTAACTTTAATACACCACTGACATCACTGGATAAATCCTCTAGACAAAAAATCAGCAAAGAAACAACAATCCTAAATAACTCACTAGGTCAGATGGACTTAATTGACATCTTCAGAACATTTCACCCCAAAGCTGCGGAATATACGTTCTTCTCAAGTGCACATGGGACATTTTCAAAAATAGACCACATACTGGGTCAAAAGCAAAGTCTTCCCAAATTCAAGATTATTGAAATCATACCAAGCATCTTTTCAGACCACAATGGAAATAAACTACAATAAAAACAATCCAAAAGACTCAAACACTTGGAAGCTGAATACCATGTTATTAAATATTGATTGGGTTACCAATGAGATCCAAGAAGAAATTAAAGACATTCTGGAAACTAATGGCAATAAAAACACAACAATCCAAAACCTTTGGGACACAATGAAAGCAGTCCTGAGAGGGAAGTTTATAGCTCTATAGGCCTACCTCAAAAAAAAAAGAAAAAAAGAAAAAATGGTAGTATATCATCTAATGCTACAACTCAGAGAATTAGAAAGAAAGCAACAAAAAAAACCCAGACTGAGAAGAAGGAAGGAGATAATAAAAATTAGAGCAGAAATAAATGACATACAGACCAAAAACAATACAAAAGATCAACAAAAACCAAGAGCTGGTTCTTTGAAAGGATAAACAAGATTGATGAACCTCAAGCAAGGCTCACCAAGAAGCAAAGAGAGAGGACGCAAATAAAATCAGAAATGATAGAGGCGAAATAACAACAGCCCCACAGAAATACAAATGATTGTTAAAAAATATTATGAACAACTCTATTCCAACAAACTAGACAACCTGGAGGAAATGGACATATTCCTAGAAAAATACAACCTTCCAAAACTAAATCAGGAAGATTCTAAACATCTCAATAGGCCAATAACTATGGAAGAAATTGAAGCAGTTATCAAAAAGCTTCCAGCAAATAAAAGCCCAGGCCCAGACAGCTTCACAGGAGAGTTTTACCAAACATTCAAGGAAGAACTAAAACCTATCCTCCTCAGACTATTACAAAAAATTCAACAGGTAGGATCATACCTCAACATCATAAATAGAATAGAGAATCCAGATATCGACCCAAACCACTACGCGCAATTAATATTCGACAAAGGAAGCATGAACATACAATGGAGTCAAGACAGTCTCTTCAATAAATGGTGTTGGGAAAATTGGAGAGACACATGCAAAAAAATGAAACTAGATTACCAACTTACACCATTCTATGAAGCCAGCATCACCCTAATACCAAAACCAGATAAAGACAACACAATGAAAGAGAATTACAGGCCAATATTCCTCATGAACATAGATGCCAAAATCCTCAACAAAATCCTAGCAAATCGGATCCACCAGTACATCAGAAAGATCATACACCATGACCAAACAGGATTTATACCAGGGATGCAAGGATGGTACAATATCCGTAAATCAATAAACGTGATACATCACATAAACAAATTGAGAGATAAAAACCACATAGTCGTATCAATTGATGCAGAAAAAGCATTTGACAAAATCCAACACCCTTTCTTGATAAAAACTCTCAACAAGGTGGGAATAGTAGGATCATACCTCAACATCATAAAAGCCATATATGATAAACCCACAGCCAGCATCACACTCAATGGACAAAAACTAAAACCATTTCCCCTAAGAACAGGAACAAGACAGGGATGCCCTCTCTCACCACTCCTGTTCGACATAGTACTGGAAGTATTAGCCATTGCTATCAGACAAGGAATACGGAGGAATAAAAGGCATCCAAATTGGAAAAGAAGAAGTAAAACTGTCCTTATTCACAGACAACATGATACTGTACATAGAAAACCCTAAAGACTCCATCAAAAAATTATTAGACTTAATAAATGAATTCGGCACGGTATCAGGATACAAAATTAATGCCAAGAAATCTACGGCATTTCTATACGCCAATAGTGAACTTACAGAAAGAGAGACTAAAAAAGCAATCCCATTTACCATCGCACCAAAAAAATTAAGATACCTAGGAATAAACTTAACTAAAGAGGTAAAAGACCTATATGAAAAAACTACCGGACACTGAAAAAGGAGATAGAGGAAGATATAAACAGATGGGAGAACATATCCTGTTTATGGATTGGTAGAGTCAACATCATCAAAATGTCCATTCTACGCAAAGCAATCTATAGATTCAATGCAATCCCCATTAAAATACCAATGACATATTTCACAGACCTAGAACAAACACTCCAAAAATTCATCTGGAATGAAAAAAGACCCTGAATAGCTGCAGCAATCCTGAGAAAGAAGAACAAAGTAGGTGGGATCTCAATACCAGATATCAAGCTGTATTACAATGCCACTGTTCTTAAAACAGCCTTGTACTGGCACAAGAACAGACATATAGATCAATGGAATAGAATAGAGAATCCAGATATCGACCCAAAACACTATGCGCAATTAATATTCGACAAAGGAAGCATGAACGTACAATGGAGTCAAGATAGTCTCTTCAAAAAATGGTGTTGGGAAAATTGGAGACACACATGCAAAAAAATGAAACTAGATTACCAACTTACACCATACACAAAAATAAACTCAAAATGGATAAAGGACTTAAACATAAGACGGGAAACCATAAAAATACTAGAGGAATCCACAGGCAGCGAAATCTCAGACATATGCCAAAGGAACTTCTTCACTGATACTGCTCCTAGGGCAATGGAAACTAAAGAGAAAATAAACAAATGAAACTACATCAAAATAAAAAGCTTTTGCACAGCAAAAGAAACCATCAACAAAACAACAAGAAAGACCACTGCATGGGAAAACATATTTGCCAATGTTATCACCCAGATATCTATGTCTTTTTTCTATACCAATAATGAACTCACAGAAAGAGAAATTAAAAAACAATCCCATTTACCATTGCAACAACAAAAAAATTAAGATACCTAGGAATAAACTTAATCAAGGAGGTAAAGGACCTGTATTCAGAAAATTACAGAATGCTGAAAAAAGAGCTAGAGGAAGACATAAACAAATGGAAGAACATCCTGTGTTCGTGGATTGGTAGAATCAACATCATTAAAATGTCCATACTACCCAAAGCAATCTATAGATTCAATGCACTCCCCATTAAAATACCAATGGCATATTTCACAGACCTAGAACAAACTTTCCAAAAATTCATCTGGAATAAAAAAAGACCCGGAATAGCTGCAGCAATCTTGAAAAGAAGGAAAAAGTTGGAGGGATCACAATACCAGATATCAAGCTGTATTACAAAGCCACTGTTCTCAAAACTGCCTGTACTGGCACAAGAACAGACAGATAGACCAATGGAACAGAACAGAGAACCCAGAAATCAACCCAAGCCAATATGCTCAATTAATATTTGACAAAGGAGACAATAACAAGTGCACATGAGACGTTTTCAAAGATAGACCACATATTGTCTTCTTTAGAAAAGTGCCTATATAGGTCCTTTGCCCATTTTTTGATTGGATTGTTTATCTTCCTTTTGTTAAGTTGTATGAGTTCCCTGTAAATGTTGGAGATTAAACACTTATCAGTGATAACAAACAACTATGTGCCAACAAATTGGACAACCTGGGAGAAATGGACAAACTCCTAGAAACATACATCTTCCAAAACTGGATCAAGAAGAATCAGAAAGTCTGGATAGGCCAATAACAACTAATGAAATAAAAGCTGTAATAAAAAAAAAAAAAAAAAAAACCTCCCAGCAAATGAAAGTCCTGGACTAGATGGCGTCACAGAGGAGTTTTCCCCAAACATTCAAAGGAGAACTAACACCTGTCCTCTAACTATTCCAAAAAATTCAGGAGGAAGGAACGCTTTGAAGTGCTTTTTATGAGGCTAGAATCCTACTTCCAAAACAAGATAAAGACACTACAAAGAATAAAATTAAAGGCCAATATTCCTGATGAACATAGATGTTAAAATCCTCAACATATTAGCTAACTGAATCCAGCAATACATTAGAAAGATCATACAATATAACCAAGTGGGATTTATTCCAGGGATGCAAGGCTGGTACAATATTCACAAATCAATAAATGTGATACATCACATAAACAAATTGAGAGACAAAAATCACATAATCACATCAATAGATGCAGAAAAATCATTTGATAAAATCCAGCACCTGTTTATGATTTTTTTAAAAAACCTCTCAGCAAAGTGAGAGTAGAGGAATCATATCTCAACATAATAAAGGCCATATATGGCAAACCTACAACTAGCATCATACTCAAAAACTAAAAGCGTTTCCCTTAAGATCAAGAACAAGACAGGGATGTCCACTTTCCAAACTCTTATCTTTTTTTTTCCTCCTTTCTTAATTTTGTTTTTTTTATTAAGGTATTATATGTGTACATATCTTACCATTGCCCCCCCACCCACCACACTCCCATACATGCCCTCACCCCCCAATGTTTTGCATCCGTTGGTTACTCTTATATGCATGCATATAAGTCCTTCGGTTGATCTCTTATTTCCCCCACCTCTCCCTAACCTTCCCACTGTAATTTGACAGTCTGTTTGATGCTTTACTGCCTCTGTATCTATCTTTTTGTTCATCAGTTCATAATGTTTTTTATTATCCCCAAATGAGTGAGATCATGTGGTATTTTTCTTTCATTGACTGGCTTATTTCACTTAACATAATGCTCTCCAGTTCCATCCATGCTGCTGCAAATGGTAAGAATTCCTTCTTTTTTATAGCAGTGTAGTATTCCATTGTGTAGATGTACCACAGTTTTTTCATCCACTCATCTGCTGATGGGCATTTAGGCTGTTACCAAATCTTAGCTATGGTGAATTGTGCTGCTATGAACATAGGGGTGCATATATCCTTTCTGATTGGTGTTTCTAGTTTCTTAGGATATATTCCTAGGAGTGTGATTACTGGGTCAAATGGGAGTTCCATTTTCAGTTTTTTGAGGAAACTCCATACTGTTCTCCACAGTGGCTACACCAGTCTGCATTCCCACCAGCAGTGCACGAGGGTTCCTTTTTCTCCGCATCCTCGCCAACACTTGTTGTTTGTTGATTTGTTGATGATAGCCATTCTGACAGGTGTGAGATGGTACCGCATTGTCATTTTGATTTGCATCTCTCGGATAATTAGTGACTTTGAGCATGTTTTCATGTGTCTCTTGGCCTTCCTTCTGTCTTCTTTCGAAAAGATTCTATTTAGGTCCATTGCCCATTTTTTTTATTGGATCATTTATCTTCCTTTTATTAAGTTGTATAAGCTGCCTGTAGATGTTGGAGATTAAACCTTTATAAGTGATAACATTTGCAAATATGTTCTCCCACACAGTGGGGTTTCTTGTTTTGTTGATGGTTTCTTTTGCTGTGCAAAAGCTTTTTAATTTGTTGTAGTCCCATTTGTTTATTTTCTTTTTGGCTTCCATTGCCCTAGGGGCAGTATCAGTGAAGAAGTTCTTTCGGCATATGTCTGACATTTTGCTGCCTGTGGATTCCTCTAGTATTTTTATGGTTTCCCATCTTATGTTTAAGTCCTGTATCCATTTTGAGTTTATTTTTGTGTATGGTGTAAGTTGGTAATATAGTTTCATTTTTTTGCATGTATCTGTCCAATATTCCCAACACCATTTATTGAAGAAACTGTCTTGACTCCATTTTATGTTCATGCCTCCTTTGTCAAATATTAATTGCGCATAGTGGTTTGGGTCGATATCGGGATTCTCTATTCTATTCCATTGGTCTATATGTCTATTCTTGTGCCAGTACCAGGCTGTTTTGTGAACAGTGGCTTTGTAATACAGCTTGAAATCTGGTATTGAGATCCCACCTACTTTGTTCTTTTTTCTCTGGATTGCTGTGGCTATTCGGAGTCTTTTTATATTCCAGATGAATTTTTAGAGAGTTCGTTCTAGGTCTGTGAAATATGCCGTTGGTATTTTAATGGGGAGTGCATTGAATCTATAGATTGCTTTGGGTAGTATGGACATTTTAATGATGTTGATTCTACCAATCAATGAACATGGTATGTTCTTCCATCTGTTTACGTCTTCCTCTATCTCTTTTTTCAGTATCCTGTAGTTTTCCGCGTATACGTCCTTTACCTCCTTAGTTAAGTTTATTCCTAGGTATCTTAAGTTTTTTGGTGCGATGGTAAATGGGATTGCTTTTTTAGTCTCTCCTTCTATAAGTTCACTATTGGTGTATAGAAATGCCATAGATTTCTTGGTGTTAATGTTGTATCCTGCTACATTGATGAATTCATTTATTAATTCTGTTAGTTTTTTGATGGAGTCTTTCGGTTTTTTATGTGCAATATCATGTCATCTGCAAATAAGGACAGCTTTCCTTCTTCTTTTCCAATTTGGATGCCTTTTATTTCTTCTTGTCTAATTTCAATGGCTAATACTTCCAGTACTATGTCGAACAGGAGTGGTGAGAGAGGGCATCCCTGTCTTGTTCCTGTTCTTAGGGGAAATAGATTTAGTTTTTGCCCATTGAGTATGATGTTAGTTTATCATATATGGCTTTTATGATGTTGAGGTATGATCCTTCTATTCCCACCTTGTTGAGAGTTTTTACCAAGAAAGGGTGTTGGATTTTGTCAAATGCTTTTTCTGCATCAATTGATATGACTATGTGGTTTTTATCTCTCAATTTGTTTATGTGATGTATCACGTTAATTGATTTGTGGATATTGTACCATCCTTGCATTCCTGGGATAAATCCTACTTGGTCATGGTGTATGATCTTTCTGATGTACTGCTGGATCCGATTTGCTAGAATTTTGTTGAGGACTTTGGCATCTACGTTCATGAAGGATATTGGCTTGTAATTCTCTTTCATTGTGTTGTCTTTATCTGGTTTTGGTATTAGGGTGATGCTGGCTTCATAGAAGGAGCTTGGAAGTGTTCCTTCCTCTTGAATTTTTTGGAATAGTCTGAGGAGGATAGGTTTTAGTTCTTCCTTGAATGTTTGGTAAAACTCTCCTGTGAAGCCGTCTGGCCCCGGGCTTTTGTTTGCCGGAAGCTTTTTGATAACTGCTTCAATTTCTTCCATAGTTACTGACATATTGAGCTGTTTAGAATCTTCCTGATTTAGTTTTGGAAGGTTGTATTTTTCTAGGAATATGTCCATTTCCTCCAGGTTGTCCAGTTTGTTGGAATAGAGTTGTTCATAGTATTTTTTAACAATCCTTTGTATTTCAGCGGGATCTGTTGTTACTTCACCTTTTTCATTTCTGATTTTGTTTATTTGGGTTCTCTCTCTTTGCTTCTTGGTGAGCCTGGCTAGAGGTTCATCAATCTTGTTTATCCTTTCAAAGAACCAGCTCTTGGTTTTTGTTGATCTTTTGTATTGTTTCTTTGGTCTCTATGTCGTTTATCTCCGTTCTGATCTTTATTATTTCCTTCCTTCTGCTTACACTGGGCTTTTCTTGTTGCTGTTTTTCTAACCCTTTGAGTTGTAGGGTTAGGTAATTTATTACCATTGTTTCTTGTTTTTTTGCAGTATGCTTGCAGAGCTATGAACTTCCCTCTCAAGACTGCTTTCGCTGTGTCCCATAGATTTTGGATTGTTGTGTTTTCATTGTCATTTGTTGCCATGATGTTTTTATTTCTTCCTTGATCTCTCTGGTAACCCAGTCATTGTTTAACAGCATGCTGTTTAGTCTCCATGTGTTTGATTTCTTTGGATTGTTTTTATTGTAGTTGATTTCCAGTTTTATGCCACTGTGGTCTGAGAAGATGCTTGATATGATTTCTATCTTCTTGAATTTGAAAAGACTTTGCCTATGACCCAACATATGGTTTATCTTTGAAAATGACCCATGTGCACTTGAGAAGAATGTATATTCTGTGGCTTTGGGGTGAAATGTTCTGAAGATGTCAATTAATTCCATCTGGTCTAGTGAGTCATTTAGGATTGATGTTTCTTTGCTGATTTTTTGTTTAGAGGATTTGTCCAATGGTGATAGTGGGGTATTAAAGTCTCCTACTATGATTGTATTGCTGTCAATCTCTCCCTTGATATCCTCCAAGAGATTTTTTATGTATTTGGGTGCTCCTGAATTGGGTGCATGTATGTTTACCGGAGTTATTTCTTCTTGTTGGATTGCTCCCTTTAGTACTATGAAGTGGCCTTCCTTATCTCTTGTTATGTCCTTTACTTTGAGATCTAATTTGTCAGATATAAGTATTGCTACCCCAGCTTTTTTTTCATTTCCATTAGCCTGGAAAACCTTTTTCCATCCCTTCACCCTCAGTCTGTGTGCGTCTTTTTTTCTGAGGTGGGTTTCTTGTAGACAGCAGATATATGGGTCTTGTTTTCTTATCCAACCCGTTACCCTATGTCTTTTGATTGGGGCATTTAATCCATTTACATTTAAAGTTATTATTGATAGGTACTTATTTGTCGCCATTTTTATTCTTTACCCCTGTGTTCCTTCTTCGCTTTCTATTTCTTTTTTTTTTTACAGCAGACCCTTTAGCATTTCTTGCATTGCTGGTTTGGTGGTAATAAATTCCCTTAGTCCTTTTTTATCTGTGAAGCTCCTGATTTCACCTTCAATTTTGATTGATAGCCTTGCTGGGTACAGTATTCTTGGATTCAGACCCTTCCTTTGCATGACTTTGTATATTTCATTCCATTCCCTTCTGGCCTGATGAGTTTCTGTTGAGAAATCAGTTGCTAGTCTGATGGGGGTTCCTTTGTATGTAATTTTCTGTCTCTCTCTTGCCGCTTTTAAGATTCTTACTTTGTTGTTGGTGTTTGCCAATTTAATTATAATGTGCCTTGGTGTCGGTCTTTTGGGGTTCATTTTGCTTGGGACTCTGTGAGCTTCTTAAATTTGTGTGGGTTTTTTCTTCCCTATATCAGGGAAGTTTTCTGTCATTATTTCTTCAAACAGGTTTTCTATTCCTTGCTCAGTTTCCTTTCCTTCTGGAACCCCTATTATGCGGATGCTGTTTTGTTTCGTGTTGTCCCCTAAAGTTCCTTTAGGCTCTCCTCCTGCTTTTTAATTTTTTTTTCTAGAAGCTGCTCTACTTGGGTATTTTTTCTCATCTTGTCTTCTAGCTCACTGATGCAGTCCTCTGCTTCTTCTAGTCTACTCTTGATGCTTTCTATTGAGTTCTTACAGCAGCGATGTCATTTTTCATTTCTTCTTGGTTCTTCTTCATTTCCTCTTGGTTCTTACTCATATTGTCGAATTTGTCTTCCATTCTTTTCAGCCACCTTATGACCATTTCTCTGAATTCTTTCTCTGGAAGGTTGCTTGCCTCCATTTCATTTACTTCCTTTTCTGGTGATGCCTGCTTTTCTTTCATATGCGGGCTGTTTCTTTGTCTCCCCATGGTCTCTTTTCTCCAAATGTTTGGTTATGTAGTTCTCTCTCTCCTTTCTGTGGTGGAGTGTAGAGCTCCTCTGAATCTGCATGTTTGCGCCAATTGGGGACCGGTGTTCTGGGGCTCGCAGCTGTTCAGTGGGTGCTACAGTTGTGGATTTTCAGGCTTCCAATAAGCTCCACTTTCCCTTTCAAGATGGCGCAGTCTCCATGTCTGAGCCCGTAGCTCCGGGATGAGACCAAGCCGCATTGGGGCTGCCCAGTCAGGGGAACCCCATCTAGCAGTCCCCCACCTTCTCCTGGAGTTTAGCTGTCCCTTAACTTGCCAACAAACACTCCTCATGCGACCCTCAGCTGTTCTTTCTTTCTGCTCCGGGTCAAGGCTTGGAACACGTCTGTCTATTCCGCTGCCATTATTTTTCCCTCTATTAATAGGTTTTCCCCCACTCTTATCCAACATAGTACTGGAAGCCCTAGACACAGTGATCAGAAAAGAAGAAGAAATTAAAAAAAGGCATCCAAATTGGAAAGGAAGAAGTAAAACTCTCATTATTCACAGATGGTATGATATTGTACATAGAAAACCCTTATGATTCCACCAAAAAACTGCTAGATCTAATAAATGAATTCGGCAAAGTAGCAGGATACAAAATTAATATTCAGAAATTAGTGGCATTTTAATACACCAATAATGAACTACCCAAAAGAGAAACTAAGAAAACCACCCCATTTACTATTGCAACAAGAAAAATAAGGGACCTAGGAATACATTTAACACAGGAGGTAAAAGGCCTGCACTCGGGAAACTATATGACACCAAAGAAAGAAAATGAAGAAGATACAAACAAGTGGAAGCATATACCGTGTTCATGAGCTGGAAGAATCAACACCATTAAAATGTCCATGCTACCCAAGGCAATCTGCAGACTCAATGCACTCCCTATTAAAATACCAACAGCATGTTTCACAGGCCTAGAACAAATAGTGCAAAAATGTATATGGAACCAAAAAATGCCCCAAATAACCTCAGCAATCTTGAGAAAGAAGAACGAAGTTGGAGGGATCACAATACTGGATCTCAAGTTATACTACAAAGCCACCGTATCAACACAGCCTGGTACTGGCACAAGAACAGGCAGATAGATCAGAACAGAGATCCCAGAAATTGATACATGCCTTTATGGTCAATTAATATTTGACAAAGGAGGCAACAACATAAAATTGAGTTAAGACAGTCCCTTCAATAAATGGTGTTGGGAAAATTGGACAGATACATGCAAAAAAAATGAAACTAGACCACCAACTAATACCATACTCAACAAACTCAAAATGGATAAAAAACTTAAATGTAAATTACAAAACAATAAAAATCCTAGAAGAAAACTCAGACAGTAAAATATCAGACATCTCACAGAGCAATATTTTTGCTTATATATCTTCTATGACAAGGGAAACAAAGGAGAAGAATAAATGGGACTACATCAAACTGAAAAGCTTCTGCACAGCAAAAGCAACATCCAGCCCGGCCACTGTGGCTCCATCGGTGGTAGCATCATCCTGTGCACCGAAATGTCGTGGGTTTAATTCCTAGTCAGGACACATGCCTGGGTGCAGGTTCAATCCCTGGTCCGGTTGGGGCATGTGCAGGAGGCAACCCATCAATATTTCTCTTTTAAATTGATGTTTCTCTCTGTGTGTCTCTATCTCCCTTCCTCTCTCTCTAAAACTCAATGAAAATGTCCTTGGGTGAGAATTAAAAAAAAGAAGAAACCATCAACAAAATGTAAAGGGGGCCCACCGTGTGGGAGAACATATTTGCCAATGATACATCAGATAAGGGTTAATCTCCAAAATATTTTTAAAAGAACTTATACAACTCAACACCAGGAAAACAAACAATCCAATTGAAAAATGGGCAAAGGACCTAAATAGACACTGCTCCAAAGAGGACATGCAGAAGGCCAAGAGACATATGAAAAAATGCTCAAAGTCACTGATCATCAGAGAGATGAAAATTAAAACAATGAGGTATCACCTCACACCTGTCAGAATGGCTACCAATGACAAGTGCTGGCAAAGATGTGGAGAAAAAGGAACCCTTGTGCACTGCTAGTGGGAATGCAGACTGGTGCAGCCATTATGGAAAACAATATGAACTTTCCTCAAAAAATTAAATAAGGAACTGTCTTTTGACCCACCGATTCCACCTCTGGGAATATATCCTAAGAGACTCAAAACACCAATTCCAAAGAATATGTTCATAGCAGCACAATTTACACTAGCTAGGATCTGGTGAAACAGCCTAAGTGCCCATCAGCAGATGAGTGGATAAAAAAGCTGTGGTACATTTACACAATGGAATACTATGCAGCAGTAAAAAAAAAAAAAGGATCTCTTACCCTTTGAGACAGCATGGAGGGAACTGGAGAGTATCATGCTAAATGAAATAAGTCAGTCAGAGAAAAGCAAGTATCACACAATCTCACTCATATGTGGAATCTAAATAACAAAATAAACTGACCAACAAAATAGAACCAAGCTGGGCTGGTATGGCTCAGTGATTGAGCGTTGACCTATGAAACAAGAGGACACGGCTCAATTCCCAGTCAGGGGGCATGCAGGAGGAAGCCGATCTATGATTCTCTCATCATTGATGTTTCTATCTCTCCCTCACTCTTCCTCTCTGAAATCAATAAAAATATTTTTTAAAAATAAAACCAAAATGAAACAGAATGACAGATGTTAGAGGGAAGGGGGTGGGGAGGACTGGACGAAAAAGGTGAAAAGATTAGCCAAAGAACATATATGCATAATCCATAGACACAGACAACAGTGGGAGGCGGGGGCTGAGTCGAGGTGGGCAAAGGGGGGTAAAATGGGGGACGTCTGTAATAATGTCAACAATAAAATTAAAAGATTTTTTGAATGATGTGGAACTTTTAACTTAGCCTGATTAACCCACTCAGGGGGAGGGAAGGGGAAAAGGGGGGGACGAGCAGCTCAGGTACAGACCCTACCCTGGATGGGGCTGTCTCTAGGGGGCTAAGCACTCTTCATTCACCAGCCCTAGAGCCAGGCAACCTGGTTCAGGTCCCAAGGCTGCCCCTCCAGCTCTGTGATTTGGACACACTACCTCGCGTCTCTCTGCCTGGCTCATCCTGTGTAAATGGGAGGCAATAGAACCCAGCTCCCACAGCTGCTGTGAAAATTCAATGCGTTACCCACACAGGGTGCGAGACCATGCCTACCGCTTAACTAATGCTCAGCCTCTGGTGCAGGACACAGCCTTCGACGATGCAGACAGGGCAGACGGGGTGACTGGGGCAGCCGGGGAGGTGGGTGACTGGGGCAGCAGTGGAGGGAGGGCGGGCTGAGGGAACGCTGAAGAAGGAGTGACCAGTAAAAGAACCCTACAAAGGCAGAGCCAGTGAAAATGAGTTTTGAGGGATGAATAGGCATTTCCAGGCAGAGAGGGGAGGTGTAGTGAACGTGTGTGAGGTGGGGTGGCTGCACAACCTCCAATCCCTTCTCATTTGGGAGGGAGCCTCCCGTATGGAATCCTGGGTGGACAATGTCCTGGTTCCCACTGTGGAAGCGAATGAACTCAGATTTGGCCAATAGGCCGCTCCTGCCTGGGACTCTGAAGTGTAACATCTGGGGTAAGGGCCACGGCAGAGTCCTGGTCAGATGCCCAGGCCCCCCTCCCCCACACACACACACACCCTCCTCAGAGTCTGAACGTTCTGTCCACGTAATGAGCCCTGAGATTGAGCTGGGAAACCTGTTAGAGAGTAGAAATTTTTGAGCATGCTTCCTCCTAGTCGACTTAGCCTTGAATCCCAGCTGCACCTCACAAAATAGCCTTGCAAGATAGAACACTGTCAGCTTTCTGAAGAACAGGATGACCCTGTAAATAACATGGTCATCAATAATATGACCCTGACATTAAAAACTGTTTTGTCTTAAATTGCTTGCTCTGCAAAAACAAGATGTGGTAAATGTGCTTAAAGCAGTCCTGCACAAAGGGTCGGGCTGCTCTCTGGGCTCCCTGCGTGGAGAAAGGCAGAGCAGTCGCCGGCTGGCTAATAAAGGCTCCCTAAATTTTAATTTGGTCTGGACTCCAGTGGTCGTTCACTCGCGTTCGCTCCACAACAAACCCTTCACTTCTGTTGCTTGTGACCAAGAATTCTGAGGGAATTCCTAGCAGAAAGGCCAGAATGAACATGAGATTGTAAAGAACATAAACTGAAGCACTTCAAAATGGAGGTGGAGCTGCCAGACCAGAGGAGCGGCCTGCCCCTCAGATGCTCAGACCTCGGAAGGTTAAAGAACCCGGCAAACTTTTCTTTGGACTAACTGGGCCCAAGAACCTTGTTTCCCAAAACTGGGAAGATAACAAGAAAGCAGTTTTGACTACTGGGCTGATGACTGCCTGACTGGAAGTGAGAGCATGGTTTAGACTTGGCATCACGGTGCTGGGTGATCTGCACCGGCAGACTCCTTCCTCCCGTGGGGCAGTCCCCCAACCCCTTCTTACAAACACCCTGCCTTGGTGTCATCCTCAGATCGTATGGGGCTTCCTCCTGAACCAGAGCCACTCCAGAAGCTGTTCTTCTGATCTCAAATAAATGCTTGTCGCCTCTCACTTTGAACAAATGCCCTTTATTTTCACGTTTGCAAGGTGGAAGGGAGGAACTGTCCTGATGACCCTGGCCCTGGTCCCTCCCCCACACCTCACCCGAGTTGTTCTCATGAAGACTCACTGGGATGAGTCTCCGAGGTGGGCTGGGGGGCTGGGAGGCTGGGGGGCTGGGGGCCTGGTGTGCCATTTCACAGCCAACAGAACTGGGGCCTGGAAGAAACAGGGACTTACTCAAGGTCCCAATGACAGAGGGGCCACATGGGCTCCAGCAGAGGGCCAGATGGCTCTGCTCCTGGGACCCCAAGACAGGCAGGCCCGTCGCCACCTGCACAGCAGCCAGTGGCATGTCGGCCCAGGAAGACACCCATACCAGGGCTTATGAGGCCACAGGGAGTGAGGTTTTGGCTTAAAGGCAACTGAGTGAGGAAGAAAGAACTCGGAGCCTGGCGCTCATCCTTCTCTCTGCACTGGGCCGGTGGCAGGTGCTGGAGAACAGGGACCAGAGAGGTGGGTTTACTAGCTCCGCACCTACTGTGTGCTGGGCCTACGATGGCCTTCGTGCCCGGGGTTTTATTGGAACCACCTGTTACCCTGTAAGATCCGAGGTAGCACCTTCAATTTGCAGATGAGAAAATGGCCTCAGAGACGTGCTGGGACACTGTCAAGAGGGGCAGAGTCCAATCCAGGCTGCCGGACTCCCAAGCAGGAGGGCAGTCGGCCGCCTCAGGCGGGTCGGGGAGGGGCAGGGCTCTCAGTGGAGAGGCCAGGAGGGTCCTGCTCATGTGGGTCCTGCTATTGTTGTTTTATCAGGTCGCATCTCTCCCCGATTTCAAGCCCTCCAGTGACTCCCTTGTGTCCTGAAGAGAAAGTCTAGAGAGGCTTTGCCACAACCTGCAGCCAGTGTGGCCTGCCCCCCAGTAGCACCAAGCCCCCCACCGCTCTGAGAGGCTGTCCCACCTGCTCTCTCCTCTCCTCCACCCCCCTGCCCCTCCCCCGCCCCAGTCCTCTGAAGCTGCGGCCTCTCCAACGTGGCCAGCGCCCAGGGAGGTCCCACGCTGACGCCTGTAAGGGGCAACTAGGCCCCAACAATGTAGAACTAAAATTAGAATAGAAAGAATAGTCTCAATAGCTGAATAGAAAAGTCACCCCTCACTGAATACAAAGGGCACAGTTCCTCACCTGACCACAGGGCCCCGCCCCGCCCCTGCATACCAGAGGCATGACAGAGCTGTCCCTTCCACAGACCACCCGCATAGGGAAAGATCCAGTAAAGACAAAGGGTCCCGAATTCGCGGGCAAATTCAAAGGGACCAATCAGGGAATGCCAAGTCAAACCGGGTAGAGGGAAGGGGTATAAAGGAAGGGACTGCCCCTTCAACGGCGCTCTCGCCTCGGCACTTGCCTGCTGCTGCGTCAGCTACGGCGGGGCCCAGATTCGAATCTGCAATAAACTTTTCCCTGTTTGATCCAATTGGTCTCGGTGGTCTATCTCCGGGGGACGTGCTCCGTTACAACGCCCTTTCCTGGGATGCTAAGCAGCGCCCATCTACCAGAAGGAGAAGCTCCTGGAGGAGGAGGGCGCGTGGCCGGTGCGGCCGCCACAGAGCGTGTTCCTCCGCAGTGTGTTGCTCATAAGAAGGAATTAAATGTAAATCATTGTAATTGTGGAGGGCAGGAAGGGACTAAGCCCTGGGGTCTGAAGTCAGAGTAGAAAAATTTTTTAAACAGCTATTTGGAAAGGTCACCCCTCACAGGCACTGAGTCCCTTCAAAAAAGGAAATAGTTTCTACCTGACCACTGCTCCCCTGCATGCCAGAGGCATTACAGAGCTGTCCCTGCGACGACCAACCCATATAGGGAAGGGTCCGGTGTAGAGCTTCCTCACTGCACCAGCAACCCATATTAGGAAGAGCCCAAGACAAAGGGGTCCCAAATTCGCGGGTCATTTAAAGGGGCCAATCAGGGAATGCCAGACCAACAGTTGTAGAAGGAAGGGGTATAAAGGAAGGGACTGCCCCTTTCAACGGCGCTCTCGCCACAGCACTTGCCTGCTGCTGCGTCAGCTACGGCGGGGCCCAGATTCGAATCTGCAATAAACTTTTCCCTGTTTGATCCAATTTGGTCTCGGTGGTCTATCTCCGGGGGACGCGCTCCGTTACAGTAATCAAGTTCAAGGAATTTAAAATTTAATTGATTTATTTAATCCAATGTTTCTCCAGAGGGAGCTACAATTTTAAAAGTGGGACATACCCAGGCCTGTCTCAGTCCTGCAGCAGCTCCAGCTCTAGAATGCGCGGGCACACGGTCTGCGCCAAATCACACCTCCAGGGCCGAGCCTGCGGGGCAACCGACAGGGCTCTGCTGTGGGCTGAGCGGGTCTCCTTCCTCCTGGCCCTGGGCGGTGCATCTCCAGCCAGAGGGCGGAGCTGCCGTCGCCTCCTCCCTCCCCACCCACAGAGAGGGGCGTGGGCAGAGCCTGGGCTGGAGGGGCGGGGCAGGACTCCTGGGGTTCTGGGCGCCCCCCAGCTCTGCCTCACTGTCTGGGGCCTCGGGTAGGGCTGGAGCCTGGTTGAGCCTTTGCAACTGATACAGGACACTAACTGGTGGGAAGCGGCCTGTTGTTAATACCGTGTTTCCCCGAAAATAAGACATCCTCCGAAAATAAGACCTACTTACAGGTTTCCTGCTGAGTGAAATATAAGGCATCCCCCGAAAATAAGGCCCCCAGGCTCTGTCTCAGAATGAAAATTAATTTACCGTAAACTGGTCGCTAGGGCCGCCCCGACTGGCGTCTAGCAACCAGTGACATTACGCGGAGTCCTGACGTCACTGCTGTGTGGAGGCGGAGCGGAGGTCAGAGTGAGCGGTGAGTGCCGGGCGGGAGAGAGGAGGAGACTTTCGCAGATGTGTGTAGAACAGCAGGATTAGAGCGGACCGGACGCGGCGAAGGTGGTGAGTGCTGGTCTGTCTCTGGTGACACTACCTGATGCTCACAGCCGCCTTCATGATGACTGAAGGTTCTCAGTCAGTGGCAGACCCTGCTCCAGCCCAGATCCAGGCCCCAGCAAGCCCAGTGACAGTCCCCAGGCAGGCCCCAGGGAATAAATGTCTGATAAAGGGGTAGCAGGGATGTCTGGTGAAGGTGTTCAGTGGCACAGGGGTGGGGGGAGGGGGATCACTTAAAATGACACAGGAGGATCAGAGGGGGCAATCAAAATGACACAGGGGGGATCAGAGGGGACAATCAAAATGACACAGGAGGATCAAAAGGGGTTACTAAAATGGTAATCCCCCCTCTGATTCTCCTGTGCCATTTTGATTCCCCCCTCTGATCCCCCCTGTATCATTTTGAGTGACCCCCCTCCCCCCACCTTGATACCCCAATTCCTTTTTTTTTACCCCTAGAAATGAGCGCAAAAAGAAAAAGCTACTCCGTGGAGTACAAGAAAGGAATCATGGAAGACTCTTGGGGCCAAAATCTTACTGCTTTCTGCAAAGAGAAGATGTTGAGTATCCGATTGGTCCGAAAATGGCGAGCAGAGTATGATAACCTCATTGAACAAGTGGACAAGGGAAATGCTAAAAAGCGCAAGTGTGGATCAGGTCGGCAACCATTATTTTCCGAGCTGGAAGACCTGACCTGTGAATGGGTTGTTGACAGGAGAGCAAAGGCTTTGGTTGTGAATAGGGCTCAGATTCAAGAATTTGCCCTTGCAATGGCACCACAGTTTGACATAGCCCCTGAAAACTTCAAAGCATCACAACACTGGCTGGATAATTTCCTGCAGTGAAGTGAACTGTCTTTAAGAAGATCTACAACATTGTTTAGGTTGGAAGATACTCAAGTTATTAAGCGAGCACTTGCATTCAAGTCCTTTATTGATGATGCTGACTTCTCTAAATACAATCTTTCCAACATGATTGCTATGGATGAAACTGCAGTGTTTATGGGCCAATCAACTCAAACAACAATTGAACAGCGGGGTGCCTCCTTAGCGTACATTCCCTCCACTGCTTACACATTCCCTCCACTGCTTACGAAAGTGCACGTGTTTCCTGTATTTTGGCAATTCGTCTGGATGGCACTAAAATCCCACCTTTAATCATTTCTAAGGGCAAGAAGGAAAAGATTGAACGTGTTTTGGGCGTTTTTATTCTTAAAACTGAAAAGGCCTGGGCCACACAAGCAGTTATAAGGAAGTGGGTCGATTTAATGCTGCCGCTTGTTATGCGAGGGAGCCAAAGAGGTCTGCTAGTCTGGGATGCAGCCAGCACTCACCGCGTTAAAGACATGAAGACATTCTTCACGAAAGAAAAATAGATCAGATAATGATTCCCGCAGGAATGACGGCCTATCTCCAGACTCTTGATATTGCAATAAACAAAGACAATTTGCGCATGGAAATTAATGACTACACTGAAAATAGAATGGAGAGAAATCAGCGTGGAAACTTTGTGAAACCTAAACTGCAAGAAGTTGTGACTTGGGTGAAGAATTCATGGGAGAAAATCACTGACAGTTGCATTGCAAATGCACTGTGAGCAGGCTACCTTGACAAGAAGTACTCATTTAAAGACAGTGCTATTGCTAAACATGAGAGATTTGGTCCACTGATTCTGAAAGAAATGGAGTCACAAGAAATTCACCAGGAAATTCAGGAATTGGATTGTTATGATGATGTTCCAGAAGATGATGACATGATTGTCATTGAATAAATGAGTAAATTCTTGATACTGTAGGATTCACAGTTTGTCTGGTTTGTGTTGACAACTACCGTACTACCGTACCGTATACAGGTAATAAATTTCCTTTATTTTCATTTAACAATAAATGTGTACCATATTCTTCTTCATGGAAAAATAAGACATCCCCTGAAAATAAGACCTAGCGTGTCTTTGGGGGCAAAAATTAATATAAGACACTGTCTTATTTTCGGGAAAACACGGTACTTGAGCCAAACTCAGCAGAGACAGGGTTGGATCCCATCTGAGCGTTTATCCCAATCCTGCCAGCAGCATGGGGAGCAGGCTGTCTCCCTGGAAGTTCTGCTCTGACCCCCTCACAGCTGGCTGGTTACACACACGAGGGAGAGACAGCCATGTGCAGCTGCGAGTGTAACAAGGAAAGGGGAGGGAGAGTCTGCGGTAGGCCTTCAGGGGCTCAGAGTCCCCCACAGGGGGCTAATCTGTGATGTGACACACAGCTCAGCCGCACCTGGGCCCGGAGAATGGGCAGCGTCCCTGAGAGAAACTCCGGAGGGGGTCAGGGTCCGGCACAGCCACCAAGTCCAAGCGTGCCCTGCCCCTGGTCTGTTCTCAACATGCATTTCTTTCCTGAGTCCTGGACCCAGTGAGGCATCTTCTCTGTGACAGCCTTTCACCCGCCAGGGCCCCAGGGTCTGCAGGGATCCTCTTCTCTGCAGTGCGCAGGTTGGGGGCATCGCGACTCGCGGCCCTGTTCCCGCCCCTGCCCTTCCCCTCGCGTGCCCTGGGCGTGCAGCTCTGACACATGTGGCCCCGCTGAGGGTACAGGGTGAAGCAGAAGTCAGGTGACAGTTGTGTGTATGGAAAAATAATACAGGAATTAATAAATAACCACACACGAAAACACTGTGCACCTACTTGGCCCCGCCCTGTTAGACCCTCCCACCGGAGCTAGTCCCCTGCCTCACAGCGGCTTAAGATCCTGTCCCTCCAGGATCCCCGTCAATGGGAACGAGCGCCACCCCCCCCCCCCCCCAGGTGCAAGCGGAGGACAGGAAGCGGCTGGCGGGCGCAGGGGAAGGGAGTCCTGCCAGGGGTCCTCAAACTTTTTAAACAGGAGGCCAGTTCACTGTCCCTCAGACCGTTGGAGGGCCTGACTATAGTTTAAAAAAAACTATGAACAAATTCCCATGCACAGTGCAGGCCCGGGAAGAGTCAGCTGCTAAGCAGGACAGGCAGAGGCACCCGGCGGGCCAGATAAATGTCCTCGGCGGGCCGCATGAGGCCCGCGGGCCATAGTTTGAGGACCCCTGTACGGAGGCTCAGCGGGTGCGCCCCTTCAATGCTGGGGAGGAGCCGACACAGTCCCGCCCAGACCCCTCCCGACAGAGCAGCAGAACGGACACCAGGTGGTGGCTCCCCGCCCCCAGGTACCAGACAGGCTTAAACAATGGAGCGGGCGAGAACCTCCATCTCAGTTCCCGGGACTTGGAGTCAGAGCAGCGGGAGCCCTGCCCGCAGACTGCGCGGCTGCCCCGTGCCTGGACTGTGGATCAGGTCCCAGCGTCAGGCTGCTGGCTGTGCTGCCTTCCGCGGTCGTTCCCTGCTCTGAGCACAGGGTCCAGTCAGTCAGCATGGCTTTGCCCTGCTCCTGGGTGCCCTCCCACCTGGGGCCCTCCACCACCTCCAGCCCAGCCTGGCACCGTCCAGACAGGCCTGCTCCCTGGGCCCCCCTGCCCTGGTTCTGGGCTCCACATTGGGGCCCGGGCACCTCCCCTGCACTGGGCCCTTCGTGCCAGACTGAGCAAGACAGATTCATCCAGCCCCAGGAGAGCCCCAATCCCAGACTAGGGGGGAGCTGGTCAGCAAACAAGAACCTAAATAACAGACCTGTCAGAGTGAGAAGCAGCACTTATTTGGGATCAATAAGAAGAGCTGTTTGAGGTCTGATTCAGGCTGAATCCCAGTGATGTTCTGGTGAGGGCAGAGGCGGGGTGAGGGAGGGGACTGCCCCACGGGAGGAAGGCGTCTGTCTGTGCAGATCACACAGCACAGTGATGCTAAGTCTAAACAATGTTCTCACTTTCAGTCGGGTAGTCATCAGCCCAGTAGTCAGAACTGCTTTCTTATTATCTTTGCAGTTTTTAAAAATAATATACTTTTATTGATTTCAGAGAGGAAGGGAGAGGGAGAGATAGAAACATCAATGATGAGAATCATTGATTGGCTGCCTCCTGCTCCCCACACTGGGGATTGAGCCCGCAACCCGGGCATGTGCCTGACCAGAATCAAACCGTGACCTCCTGGTTCATAGGTCGATGCTCAACCGCTAAGCCACGCCGGCCGGGCTAGGCCCAGCCCAAAGGTTTTTCTGTGGTTCTGAACCCCTGAGGTCCTCAGCAGCTCTGCCCCCTGCACAGCGGCTCTGTTAACATGATTGCTTACCAAGTGAGTGTGAAGAACACACAGCAAGGCGAGGGGACCAAGCGAGGGGTGAGCAGGCTCAGGGGCCTCGTGCGGAGGTAGCACCTGAGCAGGACATCTCAGGGAGAGCATCCTGGGCACCGAGGACAGGAGTGCAAAGGCCCTGGGGCAAGGCTGGGCTGGCGGAGCCTGAACACCGAGGCCGAGGCTCGGGCGAGTGGAGTGTGGTGGGCGGGGCGGTCGCTGAGGCCCAGCTGGAGTGAGCATTTTGGGGGACCCTCAGACTGGTGCAGGGGGGGGGGGCGGGTAGCCACAGAGGGTCTGAGATAGGAGAGGCTGAGCTGACTTTTAACCAGGCTGCAAGGCTGCCTTCCTAGGGGCAGCCACCGCTCTGAACCAGGCCTGTGGGGCATTGTGACCACCAGGCTCTCCCAGCAGAGATCCCAGTTCTCCGTCCTGTCAGTCCCGAGACCCCCGAGCCCAGGCCTGGGACAGGCAGCATCCAGCCCCTGCTGTCTGAGGCAGCGGAGAGCCCTGGACCAGGCGCAGGTCCTGTGCAGCCCTGTGCCTGTGCCCTCACAGCCTCAGACGGGGAGGAGGCCCCCCAACGTGGGCGAGCGCAGGGCGGGCAACCGTGACAAGGTCATTGGTTGTATACAGTCACGGGCCTGCGGCGTGAGGCCTGGGCAGGTGCTTTGTGAATGTCATATCAACCTGCACACTGGCTTCCCGCCTTGTAAGAGCTGAAGGGTCCAGTCAATACTCACTGAACCTGTTAATAACCAGCTCTTAACACTGAGGAGAGGGCCCCACCCCCTCCAGTGCCTTCTCATCTGGCCAGTGCTTAGCCAGGAACTACTTGGGAAACGGTAAAGTGCCTTTTAATCCTGTAGAGGGCATTGCAAACTGTAAGTTACTTTGTAAATTGTTTTGTAAACAGCCTTGAGCTTTGCAAACCACGAAGTTGTTTGAAATGGTATGGCGCTCTGTAAACAGCAGTGACCTGCTGGCCCGGGCGGAGAGGGCTGTGCCAGGAGTGTCTGTGGGGAGCCAGATCCCCCCACACACACCTGTCACCCTGCATCAGCAGAGCTCCCAGTGAAGCCTGTGCACGGAGGGGGGGAACGGGCCGCCAGGACGCCCACAGGTGGCCAGGGCTGAGGTGCAAGGGCAAAGCCCCAGGCAGGGCCCTGGCCCATCCAAAAACTCCCCCCCCTGGGTCCCCACCAAGAACCCGGGAAGGTGGCAGTGGGAGGGGGCGAGGGAGATGAGATTTGGCCATGGGGTGTTCAGAGGCCTTGGGGGCAGGGCTCTGGGGACATGGGTCCAAGTTGGTGTCTGGTGTCTCCTGGTGGCTGCAGGAGTGACTGGGAACACCCTGGGACTCGGTGGCCTGCCCTGGGTGTGCGGGTGGGACGGTGCACACACAGGGTTTGGGACTCACTCACTCCTTCCTGCTTTGCTGTATGTTTTCATTCATTAACAAAGGCTGAGTGAGCACAGTGGCAGTCAGATCAGCTCAGACGAAGCCTGGCTGGACCAGAGGAGACAGGCCTGGGGGAAAGGGGTCCCAGGCAGGGGGTACAGTCTGTGTGAGAAGGCTAAAAAGGGCTAATTCCAATGTAATCCTGATATTTGGGGCTAGTGATCTGAATCCAAGCCAGCAAGCTCAGTGTACATTCCTGATAACCTATAATTAAGTCCCTATCTCCTTCCCAGATACTGGTCTTACAGAACCTGTTACTGTGAACAGTGCACTGCCCCGGAGGGAGGGTTATTAACGCTGGCACCAGGCCAAACAATCAGATATGGCCTGGAGACCCCCAATACCTGGGGGCCTTCTTGCAAGGCCCACAAAAAGGACCGAAGCATAATCCATGTTTGTGGGACAAGGACCACAGGGAGATATAAGGGAGGGCCCCATGCATGTTCCTTCAATCAGATTTGGAAGGCTGTTCCCTGAGTCCGCCGGTGTATTAAACAGTGTCCCTCCATTTCTTTGAAGCATCCTTGGCTTTCATTGGTCTTCTGCAACATGTGCAAAGACCCCAAGGTGAGAACAGCCTTCATCATGGAGGGAGGCTGGGAGGGAGGGGCACAGAGTGCCTTCATGTGTTCAGTGTTGTGCCAGGGAAGGGTTAGTGGGCTGAGGGCTGTCCCAGACTGAAGGCTCTTTGGCACAGGCTGTGCTGAGGACGGGCGGGGGGTGGGGGTGGGGGGGGGCTGAGGTAGAGGAGAGAGGACCCCAGAGAAGATGCCCTGAGTTCTCCTGGAGGACAAGGGAGGCACATTCTCAACCCTGAGATGTGGGTGGGATGATCCTCCTGGCTCGTGACTGGAGGATGCGGGGAAGGGGGATGTGACCCCTTCCTGCCCAACAAGCCATACCTGGGGCTTCAGCTGGAGTCTGAGCCCCTTTGCTAAACTGGGAGGAGCCCTTGGGTACTGCCTTGTCCCCACGAGGGGTGTGGACAGAGAGAAAGCAGCTAAGGCAGACACGAGCTCTACAGGGACCACCCCAATCGGCCCGACAGCCTGAGCGGCACTCAGTGTGCTCACGTAGCAAGTACACTCCTGCTGCTGAGGACGGGTGAGGACGTGTCCGCCCAGCCCAGACCTCAAGGATCACAGGCCAAACTGGACCTTGGCAACGAGGCCTTCCTCGAGCTCCCCTCCCCCGAGGGACACAACCTGGTTCCAAGCCTGCTTCTCAACATACAAGCTGGGTGGCTTTGGGCACGTTACTTCAGTTCTCTGAGCCTGTTTCTCATAAACTGGGGACAACATAGTAGCCCATGACAATAACATCCCACCTCCATGAGGGGACAGCATCCAGGTGAGGGCCCTGCTCGGTCCGTCACCTGGGCATCAGGCAGAGCGCTCTCCCATGGCCAGGGGTCAGGCCCACCAGAGGTCAAGCCTGTGCCTGCTGCTCCGCCCAGCACCCAGCACAGGACTGGCCCCTCAGCACAGCCCCGGGGGCCCCGGTGCAGTCCCTCCCCCCAGACCACACTGCCCGGCCCCATCCCAGGGGCAGGGGTCCTTCCAGTGGCCACAGGCACTCCTGAAGCGTGGGCTCGCCACGGTGACAGTCTCACTCCGCCTTCGGACCCACTTTTTTTTTTTTTTTTTTTTTTTTAATTAAAACAGCAAACAGGTAACTGCCCCAACCCATCAGGGACAGAACCCAGGACAGGCAGTCCTTTCTTTAAAAAAAAAAAAGCATATATGTATATGTGTGTAGACACACACACACACACACAACACACATATTATTAAGCAAATCTACAGCCTGCCAGGCCAGCCTGAGGAGTGTCTCTGAGCAGGGACTGGAGGCCAACCTCCCACGCACCTGAGCAGAGGTGAGTCTCGGCTGCTGGCCCCGGGCGGCTCCACACCATGCAAAACCATCAACAACAACAGCAATAAAAACCCAGCCAAACCCACAAAGCAAAAGGGAAAAAGAGGATAAATTTAAAAAAAAAAAAAAAAAAAAGTGAACCGAGGCCCCTAGTAGATGTGATAGGAGGGGCTGGGCCACCGGGTACCCATGGAGGTCTGTGTGCAGTGCCCGGAGAGGGCTCCAGCAGCTGGGTCTCCCTCAGGGGCTCAGGAGGTTCACATGGCTCACCCCATCCGCACCGCCCACACCACCCAGCACAAAGTCCTGAGTCAAAGTGCGCAAAGTCCATTCAGTCAAGAAGTAAAAAAATATACAACTTGATGGCATCCGGGCAGGGCCAGGCAGTGCACAGGTGCCGGCTGCCTTCTCTGTGAGGCGCGGCAGCATCTGGGGGCATCCAGGTCCTCCCAAGTCCAGGGTCTCGGGGGCTGAAGACTTGGGGTCCTTGAAGCAGCAAGACAGAGAACTGATAGGCCCATGGGAGCCACGGGGAGCCCCAACAGTCTGGTTCCTTGGCACTTAGGACCAGGATGCCCACGGCCAGTGGCAGTATCTTAGGGGTGTGGGCAAGCATCGCCCCCACGGAGGGCTGTGGGCTGTGGGGTTCCCCCTACGAGTCCTCTCCCAGGATCTCCTTCACAAAAGCAGCGATGTCTGTCTTCTTGGTTTTGTGTAAAGTGAAGAAAGGGTGCTCCTGGTGGGACCGGACAAAGAGTAAGAAGAGGTGCTCCCGCCGCCCACCCCAGTCCAGGCCTGGTGTGCCCCGGCCTGGCAGACTCCCATATATCCTCCTAGGATTCCGCCTCCTAGGAAAGCCCTCCCTGTTAGGACAGCAGTCGGCTGCCTCCTGGGCCCTCCACTAGGCATCCACTGGCCACAGCACATTCAACGTGGAATGCCCGCTCCATCGTAGGTAAGTCCTTATTCATCCTTCCAGGCCCAATTCAAATGCCACCTCCTCCAAGGAGCCTTCCCTGATGCCTTCAGATAAAATAGCCCACCTGCCTCCCCACCCCGCCCCCTGTGGCCCTGCCTGTGTGCCCTCTACAGGGCTCGGTGTAGGGCTGATACCTGAATGAATGACTGCAGAGCCAGCCCGAGGAGCTGCTTGCCTGTGCGTGGGGACGCAGCCCTCCCCCTTTAGAGCCGCCCAGCGCTGCTCCCACCACTCACCATCAGCTCCAGGTAGCTCATGCGCTCCGCGGGGTTCTTCCTCAAACTAGGAGAGAGCAGGGCAGGCTGGGATCAGGCTGGCCTGGAGGAGGGGGTCCAGCCCTCAGGCCAGTCAAGTCCCTAAGCCTGGGCAGCGAGGGGACACATGCTCCGGGCTTGGGGAAGAAGGAGCGGACTGTTCTGGGAGCTCCTGAGGATGGAGGGGACCCACAGGTGCAGATGCAGACTCGGGCCAAGTTCTCTGCCTCTGGGTGTGCTAGTTCTCTGTCTCTGGGGTTTAGCTTCCTCGTCTCTATAGCAATCTAGGAAATTTACAGGGAACCTCGTATTGAAATGGTACCAAATGCTGCCATTAGCACTCATATCCTTGGTGTCCTTTGTCAGGAAGGACATTCCCATCACAGGTCCCAGGAGAGGGAGCTGAGTGAAAGGCGTCGAGGGGCTGGTGACTGTGGCCCCTTTGTCTTCAGTCTTGTTTATTTTCTAACAAGCGAAGTACAGGCTGTGAGTTTTCCTCTGAGTGTCTCTACTCATAACACACAGATACTGACATGCCTTTTTCTCACTCTTTCACTTCTGAACAAATTGTAATTTCATTTTTCAAAACTCTTTCATAAGCCAAGAATAAGTCAGAAGAATTCACTTGAACCTCCACGCAGTCCCATGGTTGCAGACGCATTTTATCTCCTTGTGGGCAGACCACGGCCACAGCGCTGCCTACGCCTCTCTCGTGTCCGTTCCTTACGCACTACTTCATAAGGCTCCTGTGGGCACCCCTTAGCTTGGAAGAGTCCCACACACCAGTAACGTGCCTTTCTTCCTGCTGTTCCAGCCCTCTAAAAGCGCTCTGCTTTCTCTCCACCTCCCTTATCTGTCCGTGTCAGGAGGACTGTATTGAAACGCCCCAAGGACCAATGTCAGACTTCCCTGGGGCTCAGTGCTGCCTCTGGGTTTGGATGTGATGTTGCTGGGGGCTATGTGCTAGGGCAGTGGTCGGCAAACTCATTAGTCAACAGAGCCAAATATCAACAGCACAACGATTGAAATTTCTTTTGAGAGCCAAATTTTTTAAACTTAAACTTCTTCTAATGCCACTTCTTCAAAATAAGACTCGCCCAGGCCGTGGTATTTTGTGGAAGAGCCACACTCAAGGGGCCAAAGAGCCGCAGGTGGCTCATGAGCCGCAGTTTGCCGACCACGGTGCTAGGGGAGAAGGTGCTGGGCAGGGCAGCTGCTGTCCAGCCAGGGCGCTGCACTCACCACTGGGCAGTGAAGTCCACAAACTCCGGAGAGAAGCAGTCAGCCGGGAGCTGAGGGGATGGCTCTTCCACCACCTGCTTCAGCTGCTGGAAGGGGGTCCCCCAGGACTCGTAGGGGAACCGCAGGATGGCCATCTCAATCTGCAGGGAGGACAGGGTGCTGTCACACTCTGCATCAGCAGCAGGGCAGGTGGCCGGGGCCACGAGGCCAGTCAGGGCTGACACGTGACACCGGGTCAAAGGTGAAAGCCAGGTAGACCCAGCAGCTGAGGCTCCGACCACCCAGCAGCAAGGACAGCTCCTGGAGCAGGGCCTGCCCTGGGTGTGATTCTCTGACCATCCTCAGATATTCAAACAATCTGAATTCAGATGATTTCACATAAAAACCCAGGTTCCGGCTAATCTAGAAAAACCCACGGAGCTGCAGCCAAGTCACCTGTCCCTGAGGCAGCAGCAGGCACAGGATGCGGACAGGCAGCAGCTGGCTGTTCACAGGCCACTGCCCCCCAAACATCTCCCTCACTGCTCCCTAATGTCCCCCTAACACCTCCACCTTTGCCGTCGATCTGAGCAGCTGCTGCTACAGAGGAGGCAGGTGGAAGCGAAAGACACTCTTACCCATCTCCCCAAGGCCGTAGAGGGGATGTCGGACCCAGGCCCACACTCAATAGCTGCTTCCCAGCAACACCCGCTCCAGGTCTATCAGATGTGGAGTCTGCAGCCCCTCCTCCTCCATCATCCCCCACGGCCCCCCAACCCCCACCCACACCCTGCAAGGCCCATTCCCAGCCTCCTCCTCCAGAAACCTTCTCCTCTCCCCATCATGGGTTCTCCCTGACCCCCAGGATGTGTGGCCGCCGTAGGTCTGTCCATCCTGCTGGGCGTGGACCTAGGCTCCCTGCACGTGGCATCAGGGCCCGCTCTGCACCCAGGCCAGCCCCTCGCTCACACCTCGCCTGCCTTGGCAGGAAGTCACTGTAGAACACAGTGGCCAGCTTATGACAACTCTGCATTCAGTTTTCACTGCTGAAGTGAAAACACCAAATCAGGTCAACACAGGCCCCACCTGAAACAGCACAGATGTCCCAACGGCAGGCATGATGCACAGCAGAGACCGCAACTCAAACACACGCTCATGCTGGCAGCCGGCACCCGAACAGCTCGCCGAGTGCTATGCTAAGAAAGAGCCTTCCCGCCCTAACCGGTTTGGCTCAGTGGATAGAGCGTCGGCCTGCGGACTGAAGGGCCCCAGGTTCGATTCCGGTCAAGGGCATGTACCTTGGTTGCGGGCATATCTCCAGTAGGGGGTGTGCAGGAGGCAGCTGATCGATGTCTCTCTCTCATCAATGTTTCTAACTATCCCTCTCCCTTCCTCTCTGTAAAAAATCAATAAAATATATTTTTTTAAAAAAAAAGAAAAAAAAAGAAAGAAAGAGCCTTCCCAGGAGGCTGACAGCCCCTTTCCAGCCGACACACACATACCCCCAGAGATGAGGCTATGCACAGCGCAATGGGCGCGCGCGCGCGCGCGCGTGTGTGTGTGTGTGTGTGTGTGTGTGTGTGTGTGTGTCACTCAGGCACACCTAGCCCCAGGCTCACCCAGGCACACCTTGCCCAGGCTCACCCAGGCACACCTGGCCCCAGGCTCCCACCAGAGACTTTGCTGCTCTGCTCTTGCCGCCCAGCCACACCCCGAACCCGCTTACCTCTCCTCCACTCCCCGGGCACCTCTATCTGACTATGGACTGCACTCTGCCCCCAACACCAGGAACTGAGGGACTGAGGCAGAGAGGGTGCTCCTCCCAGCACCCAGGACAGCAAGTCACCGGGGCTGACTCCTGCAGGCGAGGCCCCCGAGCACGCGGGTCTCAGCACAAGTCACCCCAGCGGCATGCTAGACTTCCTCCGGTCTCCTCAGCTCCCGGGCCACAGCGGGCTTCCCAAGATTAACCCGTGGCCCACCCAAGTAGGGGCCAGGGCTCGACTGGACGGTTCTTAAAAACTAGAGTCTCATGGGCCAGCCCCTCGCCTGGACCTCAGGTGCAGCCTCCAGCTCAGCCAAGGGATGGGCACCCCCCCCCCCGCCCCCGCCGCCAGCCCGGTCCCACAAGCTCAGGATGGAGAGCCCGCCGGCCCCACCCTGCACACCCATGGAAGCGCACCAGGACCCCACGGGCAACACACTTCTTGCTGTGAAAAGACATTTTAGGGTACTTTACAATTTTGCTTTTAAGATTATTTGAGTGGCAGGCGCTCATTTAGTTTGGAATTGGCTGTAATTTCTCACAAGCGACATGAGTCTGGAGACAATCAACTGGGCACCGCTGTCCAGAGCTTCTGTGCAGGCCCCTCACCACTAGGGAGGGGTCAATGCCACCGCGGTCACTCCCTTCATTATACCGTCACTTGGGGCACATTTCAGAGTGAAACCAACACTTTCTCCCAGGGCCTGAACTATTTGACAGCCCCCCAAATGCTCCCCAACCGAATGTGCCCCCCAGCCAGCCCACAGGCCCAGCCCGGGTACCATGGTGATGCCAAGGCTCCAGACATCGGACTTCACGTTGTAGCCCTTCTGGTTCAGCTCCGGGTTGATCCTCTCGGGCTGTGAGAAGGACCAGGGAGGCATAAACACCCCTCCATGGGGAAGGGCCCGCACAGGGGTGCCTGAGCCCCCGGGCCCAAACTGAGGAGTCAGTGCTCATCCTACCCCACCTCCTGTGGACAGATGAGGAAACTGAGGCCAGGGTGAGTCAGGGTCTCGCGGTGGAAGCCTAACCCTTGCCTCAAAGGTGCCCCCGACGGGGGCTGAGAAGAGCACCTTCAGGACACGGGAGGGGGGGCCTGCATAGACCCCCCAAGCTACCTCCATGTGGGGTCCATAAAATCTGTCCTCCAAACGGGTGCTTCAGAGCAGCACTGCTAACCAGGGGGAGAGGCCCTGGGCAGGCGGGGTGGCGGCGCCACCTCTGAGGGCCAGAGGATCCTCAATGTGATCCAGGAGTGGGGGTTAGGGCTACTCACAGCCATGTAGGGCTTGCAGCCGGCGTCCATCGTCTTGGCCACAGAATCCACCAAGTAGCCACTGATCCCGAAATCACACATCTTCACGTGGCCCTCCTTGTTGATGAGGACATTCGAAGGCTTTACATCTGCAGGAACAGAAGAGCCACTCAGCCCAGGGGCCCCGGCTGGAGGGCCGCAGGCGCCCCCTACTCCCCAGCCGCTTGGGCAGACACTGCAGGACCAGGGAGCGCGTGAGGGACCGAGGCTCAAGGAGGCTCTGCCATGCCCTGGGGAATCAGCCAGGGACGACCAGTGGAGGAAGTGCTCCAGCCACTGGCCCCGAGTGAAAGGAAGCCAGGGCTTCACTGCCGTCCCCAATGGCGTCCGGTGCCGTCCTCAGCCTGTGGACGTGAGGATCCTCCTGGCTATGCAGCCACACCCTTCCCAGCACAGCCTCTAGCTCTGGGGTCTTCACAGGCTGGGGTGCAGGAGTCACCGCTGAGGGTGAAACCCAAAAACCACCCAAGTGTCCATGCCCAAGAGCCAGCAGGTTCACAGGAAGCTCAGGGCAGCAGCTAACACCACAGGGCGAGTCTGCAGGTGAACACAGAGCCCACCCCAGTCCGGAGCAGGCTGCACAGTGGGAAATCTTCAGTAAACGTCCCCCCGTCCCTCCATGTGCTGCCTATGGGACCTGGGTGGAATAGAAACGCACAGAGAAAGGACTGGCAGGCTCCATGCTGACCTGTCAGCAGGGGTGAGCTGGGTGGGGAAGGCCAGAGTGGCCAAGGGGCTTAGTCTAGTTAACTTTGTAAATACCAGCACAGCCTGGTAAGAGAACCACCAAGAATCATGAGCAGGAAGGAACTACAGCATACACAGCCTGGGGGAGCTCAGAAACATTAGGCCAAGGGAAAGAGGCTGGACAGAGGCACGGGCGTGGAGGCAATTGATATGAAGTTCAAGAACAAGACAAACCAATCTATGTGTGTGTGTGTGTGGGGGGGTCAGACGAGGAGCACTGGGGGACGTGGGGTGCAGGGACCAGCCAGAAAGGGCCAAGGGAACTTTCCAGGATGGGGAGAGGGGGAAGCATCCTGTATCTTCCCAGGGTGGAGGTTACATGGTATAAACTATGAACAGACTCATGGAACAGTAGCTACAGAGCTATGTGTGTCACAATATGCAAACAATACTTCCAGACAAAGCCAGTCAGCCGCCGGCAGCTGGCAACAGCCCACCTAGTCCTTGCTCGAAGCTCCAGCAAACCTGGGGGAGTAGGGGGAGGCGGATCACCCAAAGGGCCGGTACTGGCTCTGGGTGGGTTCGAGGAAAATGGCTGGACACGTGCAGCGGCCTAGCTGGGAAGAGCCTCAGCAACTAATCCAGCAGGCACATCCCTGCCTATCCCTCCCTGAGCTCAGCAGGCTCCTCTTGGAAAGGGAGAGGCCCCCCACCTCGCAGGACAGGCTGAGACCACGCACGGGGGGTGGCCTGGGGCCCTCCCTGGTGGCCGCGGTGGGCACTGACCTCTGTGAATGACGGACAGCTTGCTGTGCAGGTGCTCCAGGGCCCTCACTACCTGTGCGCAGGACAGAGAACAGAGCTGATGCAACTTGGGGTGCACTAGCCAGGACAGCGCAGTAACCCCGCCCACCCGTGCCCACCTGTCGCCCTTACTTACACACCCAGCCCCCATCAACCCAGGTTCCTGCCCACCTTTGCCCTACACACCTGGCGTCTTTGGGACAGGCACCTGGCCTCCTGCTTTTCTCCCACCCAGGCAAGTGGGCAGAGTCTCGGGCCCACACATTCCCAGGAAATGATGTGCTGGAAACCACTGCAGAGTCCTGGGCCTGTGACCCCTATGGGGCATGGCCACCCCTGCCAGGCTCTTGGGTGAAACCCAGCCTGGGCAGCCTCCTGGCTCCTCCTCCCCCACTCCCCCACCCCCACTCCCCGAAGACCTAGTCCCCTCAGCACCTGGCTGGGTATATTCTAAATAGTCCCAGATGCAGCCAGAAGTAAATGGCACAGCCAGACCCATTTCCTTGTCTGCTCTGCTGCCAGGATGCTCGAGCCCAGTGCTGCTACCTCCTCGAGCAATGCTCACCCTCAAAAGGTTGGGGCTGGGTAAGAGGGTGAGGGATGAAGCAAGAAAGAAAAGACTCAGAGACAGAGACAACATGTGGTGGCTGCCAGAGGGAGGGGGTGGGGGAGGTAGAAGAGAGTAAAGGGGGAATAAATGGTGATGAAGGAGACTTGACTTGGGGTAGTGAACACAATACAATATACAGATGATGGGCTGCAGAACTGTATACATGAAAGCTATATAATTTTATTAACTGTCACCCTAATAAACCCAATAGAAATAAATAAGTAAATAAATAAATGGGGGGGAGGGCAAACTTTTGGATGCGACCCTTTCTCCCCCTTTCTCCCAGCTTAGCGCACCTCCCTGAGCTGCCTCGGGGCCCTGTCAGCTGAGGAAGCTGTGAATACTAAGTCCTTTTAAAATGGTCCAGGAGCCTGGGCATTGCACACAAGGGCCTAGAGGCCCTGGAGCTGCCAGATCGGGGTGTCTCTGGGAGCCCAAGGCTACAGGGTCTCCTCAGCAAAGGCTCTGGCCCAGAGTGGAGGTGCTAGGGCCCTGCGGGCAGTTGCCCAGGTTTAGGGCCACACTGGGACACAGCTCAGCCCAAGACACCACCATGAGACTGGGCTTTGTGCCTGCCAGGCCAGGCCAGGGCCTCTGGCTATGGACCTGGAACTTCCAGCAGCCCCCCCCCACTCCACCCCAGCCCTGAAGCCACTTACAGACACAGCAATCTCCCCCAGAATGTCCTCGGGAATCGCCATGCCTTTATCAAGCACCTTCCGGTAGAACTTGTCCAGGGACGTGTCCATGAGCTCCATGCAGATCCACACATCTCCCTGGGGCAGGAGGGGAGCGTCCAGAGGTCAGCTCAGGCCCGGGGCTGCCCTGAGCCAGGCCTCTGGCTGATACACCTGCCTCTCCCCCAGCTCCTCCCATCCTGCCTCCCAAAGCTTCCTGACTCGCACACTTCTCCGCCTTCCTGGCTGCACAACAGCCTCCCCGGTCACCTCTGGGCTCCCCTATCTGATCTCTAAGTCCACGGTGATTTCCAGGAAGAAGTGATTAAAACACTGGGTCCCTCCAACAGCCACTTCTGGGATCTGGCCATGACCCAGCCCCACAAAGCCTCTGGCTTCAGCCCTGGTGGCCCTATCACATGGGGCACCCCAGCTCTGACCCTGACAGACAGGTCCTTCCTCCCCCACGATCCTGCCTCCCCCACTTCTGCACCTTTCAGGACAGCCTTCTTGGGAAGATGGGGTGCAGCACTCCTCGGGGTTCCCACAGGCCCCTGGGCCCCCGCCAGCTCTGACCCAGCACACGGGGAGGCTCTGAGTGGCACGGGGATGGAGCCTGGCCTGGCACACAATGGGTCTGGACACTCAACAAGCTCAGGGACCCACTCGGTGCTCAGAGAGTGAGGCTGGGCCAGGAGCCAGACCTCCCCTGAACCAGGTGGCAACCACCACTGTGAACAAGAGCACCCAACCTGGGCTCCTGGCTCCGTCCACACTTCATGGGCGACGCCCCAGCAAGAGCCCATCCTCCCAGCTCCAAGGCCACACCCTGCTTCACCCAGTCCCTGACCACACCCACCCCCCACACACACCCACAGCTGCCCCGCCCAGAGCCCACCCTACAGCCAGGATGCTGCTCAGGTGGGTGGTCACACAACCTGGTGTCACACGCACTGAACGCCAGGCCCCTGGCCACACCATTTCATCATGACAACCTTGTGAGGTGGATATAGTTACTGGTCTCATTTCATAGACAAGGAAACTGAGGAAGGAAGCAAAGAAGACAGGCATCTGGCTCCGAGGCCTGCGCTCTCCAGAGCCCTACTCAGCTGTCCCACAGGTAGGCAGGACCCGTTCACTCCTGTGCCCAGCACCCAGAACTCAGGGGCACTCACCAAGTGTCTGCTGGGGCCCAGAATGACCCAAAGTGGGCTTCATTCAGGCTAGGGGGGCTGGGGTAAGTGTGCCATAGAGGGAAGGCAGGGTGTCGGAGCTGCTAGACCAGCCTTGGGCAAACTACGGCCCGCGGGCCGGATCCGGCTGTTCTATCCGGTTCTCTTGCTCTCCCCTCCGCTCCTTTACTTTGAATTTATATTAGTTCACACAAACACTCCATCCATGCTTTTGTTCTGGCCCTCCGGTCCAGTTTAAGAACCCATTGTGGCCCTCAAGTCAAAAAGTTTGCCCACCCCTGTGCTAGACCCTAGCCTGGTACCCCCTCCCTCATTCCTGCAAGGCCCACCTCTCGGAAGAGGGCCCCGTAGAAGGTGACGGTGTAGAAGCAGTCGACTGTACGCATGTTCACGTCCAAGTCCATGAGCAGGCGCTTCTGCTCCTGGGAGTTCACGGTGGCCCGGATCCGCTGCCAGCAAGAGGGCCGTAGGTCAGGGGCCATGTGGCAGGAGGCCAGCCCCCACCATCCTCAGCCCCCACACCTCCTTCAGGCAGCCTCCCAGGTGTCCTGTGGCCCAGTGCTCCCCGGCAGGGCAGGACCCTGCTTACCTTCACAGCCATAATGGTGCCACTCTGGGCGTGCCGCACCTTCTCCACCACCCCATAGGCTCCACGCCCGAGCTCCGAGATGGTCACCAGGTCATCGGCCTCCACCTCAAAGTTCTTGGGAAATAGAAGAGAGAAAAGGTTGGTGGTCAAAAGCCAGGAGCTGGCCCTGCCTCCTTCAGTGGAGACAGCTGGGGCAATGGGAAGGGAAGACAGCCGGCAGGTCAGACCTGGATCCAAGTCCTGCACCAGACCCTCCTACAGTGCGACCCGGGACAAGTCCTTCCCTCTCTGAGCATCACATCCCCATCTACAGAGCAGGCGCAGCACCAATACCCCAGGACAGTCTGTGAAGTACCCCTGCGGGCACAGGGGACTCAAGAGAAACTCTTGCTCCCCACCCCACTCAGAAGGGTAGACTGAATTATTCAATTTGCTGAGTGCCTACTATGTGCAAGTCCATTTTAGGCACTGGAGACACAGAGAGAAAACAAAGCCTTGCCCTCACAGTAAGCAGCGTGGCCGTGGGCCATCTATTCTCTCGAGCTCACCCTCTCTTGCGGGAGGCAGACCCAAAAGAAAGAAGCAAGTAGATGAACTGGACATCAAACAGTGACGGGTCAGGAAGGAGAGACAAGCCTGAAAGGAGCTGTCCGCAGGGAGACGCCTCCATAGTGAGGTTGCTGCCTGGAGCCCCGTGTCTCGTGGGTCCAGCGGGGTCCCTGAACCAGGACCCGCAGTCCCTGCCCGGCCGTCGGTGCCTGTGGGACTCAGGTTCCAGGCTGCACCCAAGAGTTGGGAAGGGGTCTGCATGCCCCACACAGTCCCCACATGTGATGTGGGGACAGACTCTGAGGTAAGGAAGCTCAGCAGGACCCCAGAAGGCAGGCCACTGTGCCCTTCCAAAGGGACCGTCAGAGTGAGGGCTGGGAGCTGGACTCTGCTGGAGCCCACAGCACCTCTCCTGGCCCTACGGGGTCAGCTCGGGCCCTACGGGGTCAGCTCGGGCCCCTTTGAGGAAAAGACTGAGCCCAGGCTTCAGCCAGCACCTACCCTGTCTCCAATGGTGATGAAGGTCCGGGAGTCCAGGTTCCTAGGGGGCCTTTAGGGAGAACACAGACCCCATGAGTCTCTAAGATCCACACCCTTCCCAGCAGAGAAGGCGCCAACCCGGAGCCAGAGGCGCATCCATCCCCAGGAGGCGGCACTTCTCAAGGCCCCTCCTCTCAGGTGCCAGGTGCCAGGTGCCCCCTCCTCTGAGGCGGGAGATGAGCACAGCCCGGACCCATATGCCATGAGCCTCAGGCCCCGACCACGCAGAGGGCTCCGCAGGGCTCTGCTGGGCCCACAACCCTGACCACACAGAGAGCTCCGTGGGGGCTCTGCCGGGCCCATGACCCCGACTTGCCCCGTCCACTGGGGCCCCTCCAGGAGGCCCCCCAGGCTGAGCCCGGGGAGAAACTGAGGCAGACTCACGTGGGGCTGGGTGCGGGTGGCTTGGACACACAGGCTATCCGCAAGTCCTTCTTCTTCTTGGCCTTTCCTGAAAGGGAGATGCGAGGCAGCTGAGACAGTGTCCAAGGCAACCTGAGCCGTGGGAACTGACCCTCCCCGGGCGGTGCTGACCAGATGGGCATCCATCGAGCGGAGCTGTCAGCTCCCAGTTGCACTGCCCGCCCCTCTCTGAGCCTCAGTTTCCCCATCTGTCCTGTCAGAGGTGGCTGGGGAACATGGAGCAGATGCACACTGGGGAGTCCCTGGCTGCACCAGTGCCCTTTCCTCCTGCCCCTCAGGTTTGCCTTTGCTGCCCCTCAAAGGGACACCCCGGAAGCCCAGTCTCCTTATTGGGGTGCCAGACAGGCCTGAGCCCTGAGGCAACGCCTTTCTCACTCTCACCCCCGAGAACAGGCCAGAGCTTGGCCTCCTGCGCCCGCCCACAGGGATGACGTCCATGCCTCTCAGAACAGCTGAGTGTGGCCAGGTCCTGGGCAGGCGGTCATGTGATGCTCGGAGAGACTCCTCCATGGAGCACTGCCGGGGTCGGGGGCTGGCATGGCAGAGGGCACTTCCTTAGGCCCCCTTTTAAGAAGGCAAAGGAAACAAGGTGGAGACCTCAAGGAGCCTGTAGGTGAGGAGCAAGGCGGCCTGGGACCACAGCCCTTGCTCCCAGGCACACAGATCGGGGCTATGTTTCCCAGAGAAGGGAAGGGACTTGCCCAGGTCACTGAGCGCCTGGGTGGCCAAGCTGGGACTGGACCATGACTTCCCGAAACCCTCCACCACAGAATCGGTAGCACTACGTGCCTGCTCCCGCACAGCCCTGCACCTGCTCTGCCCCCACCCGCCCTGCACAGCCCTGCACCCGCTCTGCCCCCACCTGCCCTGCACAGCCCTGCACCTGCTCTGCCCCCACCCGCCCTGCACAGCCCTGCACCCGCTCTGCCCCCACCCGCCCTGCACAGCCCTGCACCCACTCTGCCCCCACCCGCCCTGCACAGCCCTGCACCCGCTCTGCCCCCACTCGCCCTGCACAGCCCTGCACCCGCTCTGTCCCCACCCACCCTGCACAGCCACCTGACACTGGCCCGGGGAACTTGGAACCGCCTGGCTCTGCACCACCTGCCGCAGGTGTGTGGAGCACCAGGCGACCTCAACCCAAGCTCCTGAGCCAGGTTCCACCTCCACCACACCTCACATGTGGCCTCAGCACCTCCCCATGGCCCCAGCACGGGGTTCCATGCTCAGGCCCCGCAGCCAGGCCCCCTGGCCCCCCTGCCAGTGATGGGATGGGGTTTTATTGCTGCTGGGAAGACGAGGCAGCCCAGCTGTCCTCAGAGCTTCTGAATCATCAGGAAACAGAACAGCCTGTGGGGATGGGCCCCCGTGTCTGTACTGTTGTCGGTGGGCAGAGCACAGCAGTCTCCACAGAAGCCACCTCAGGGACCCCCAGATGCCAGGCCAAGAGCATGGGCTCTCTCTGCCCCAAGTTCAGATCCCACCTTTGCTCCTACAGGCTGGGTGACCTCATGCCTCTCTGAGCTGCTGCCCTGTCCAGCCTGGCCCAGCGGCCTCAGGCACACGTTTCCATAAACAGCAATGGCGGTGGCAGCAGCTATACTCACGGGTGCTCCCAGCTGCTCCCCTGGCCCTGGGTGCACCAGGCACCTAGGCACGACCTCACATCTGAGGTGCCTTCACCCCATTTTACAGAAAGGCCATGTGGATGGGTGTCAGGCTGAGTGGGTCTCCAGTCACGTGTATGGCCCCACAGCCCCCTGAGGGAGGAAGTCTTAGCCCCACTTCATTTGGGGAACCTGAGGCTCCAAGGCGAAGTCACTGCACAGTGAGTCGGGGTCTGTCTAGGAGGCACTCCTGGATTTGCTGACTCAGAGACACAAACAGCCCAGCCAGCGGCTCCTGGTACCTCCTCTAGGCGCTTCACGAGGGACCAGCCTGTCCCACTCCCCAACAGGACTCAAGGGGCATCTCCTGCTGACCCGGAGCCCAGCTCCTCCCCGCTGCCCCCAGGCCCGCACATCCTGCACAGCTACAGGGAGCCAAAAGCTGAGGCTGTAGGACCGGCCGTCGCTCAGATCTGACGAGGTCGCCACTGGCCTCGGGGGTAGGGAAAGGGCCCGGGCTGAAGCATACGGAGGCCCTGCCAGGCCAGCATTGCCAGCATTGCCTTTGGTGTGTGCAGCCCGAGGCTGAGACCGGCGCGGGACCCCCCTCTCTGCACCTCCGAGTCTGAATTTGCAGAGAGGACCTCAGAGACATGCCCAGCACCCAGCAAGGTGGGTCTCCCATGTAGGCCTGGGCACTGGGTGTGGCACACAGCATGGGGTCCTGTCAGAGACCAGACACGGTCACCGGGGTTAGAGGCCTCCACAGAGGCGGCACATTTTGTCCTCAGTAATGAGAATTAGTGAAGCCTTGTATTCTTGACTTGAGATTTTTTGTAATTAGCAAGTAAGACATTTTATGTTTCAAGTTAACCAAAGTGGGTCTGCTGGGGCCTGCCCACAGCCGCCTCTCCTGCACTGTGCTGCTCTCGCCTCCACTCGCACCTTCCTCCGCTCCAGCCTACACGCCCACCTCCCGCCCCTGGATGAGAATGTCCTAAGATGCGCGCCCCTCACCAAGCCTCGGTTTCCATATGTATCAAGGGAGCTTCCACACCTGGGCCAGGCCAGGGGCGTGAGGGGCACGTGGAGGCACTCGGCGAAGGGGGCCTCACGTCTGCTTCCCTCCGGCCCTGGGGGGACAGAGGTGCTGTGAGCACATGGACTGGGTGGAGGGCAGGGCACGGTCAGGCCCTCTGGCCCTCCTGCCATCAGGGTCACCAGGCTGCATCTGGAGTGACTTGGTCTCCCTGGGGCTTTGCCAGCTGGGGGAGGGAGATGGCCCAGAAACAGGCCATAGGCCACCCGCTACTGCCACGCTTCACCATGGACGTCAGCACTGGGCGCAGATGGCCAGGCCGCCCAGGGCCGCCCAGGTGCGAGGCTACTGTGGCAACCGTCACCACCACAAACAGAGTGTCATAGGCCACCACAAACACAACCAGCCAGCCAGCCTCGGCGGGCACAGCGCCAGGCATCTATGTCCTCGGCCTGCACCACCTCCCAGCAGGCCCACAGGCAGGGGACAAGAACTCAGTCCCTGGCCTGCAACACGCGGACGTAAAGAGAGGCACCCTGGACTCAGACACAGCTCCCGCCGTTTTGTCAACCCTGCCGTCATCTCCTTCCACTCGCCGTTTCTGGAATACTCCACCTTCTCTCCCAGCTTCGGGCCTTTGCACGTTCTGTTCCCTTTGCTTAGAATGTTCTCCTCGACCCTCACCTGCTCAGAGAGGCTCTCCTCATGGCTCCCGCTAGGCCCCTGACTGATGGCTCCCTGGCGTCCAGCTGGCCTCTCTCCTGTCACTTCCCACAAGTCTCCTTCTGCAGCCGCTATCTCAGCCCTTCAGCTGCGCCCCGGTAAGTGGCTTCACCTCCACTGTGCAATGCGGGTGACAGACCAACCTCCCAGGGCTGAGTGGGTCCAATGAGGTTATCAGTGCCACGCCTCAGCAGCGCCTGCCGCGTGGCAGATCAGATGGAACCATCTGGAAACCCACAGTACCCAAGGTAACGCCAGGCCCCAGCCCCAGAAGGTCACTCTCGTAACACTCGCAGCAGCAGCCCCACCGGGAAGTGTTTCCTGTGTCTGTGACTGACGGGTTCAGAGCGGAGATGGATGGACCACGTCACAGAGGGAGGTCAGTCGGAACAGACGGGAAGGCGGGTCTGCTGGCCTCAATGACCAAACATCAACCGAGAGCCTGAGAGGGGCCTTCCTACCCTCCCAGCCACCCGTCCCCAGGCCTGGGGGGGTTCTAAGTAAAGGTATCTGTGCCTCTCTCTCCTGGGGTCCATCCTGGGAGCAAAGGGTGGGCAACCCTCACCATGAACCCTGCCAGGGGCTCCGCTCACAAAGGGCCCCCCACCACATCCCATTCAGTCCCATCCCAGTTTCCAATGACAAAGGCAATGCTCCCCATGTGTATTCTCCCCCCTCATGAACCCTGACTCCACTGGAGAGGTCCTGGGCCCCGGAGTCCCTCCCATCAGGTAAAGAACCACATGCTGCCAGGGAGGTGGGGAGACCAGATGTCCAGAGGCTCCCCATGCTCCTTCCCAACCCGTCTCATGCAGCTCGTCATCTCTATCCAGTGGGGGACCCTGAGAGAGATCGACGAGGCCAACACACTCCCGCTGCACTGGAGAACAGTGAGGCCCCAGGGGCCGGCGTTCGGAGGCTCACTAGATGGCTCGTGCTCACTGGCTTTAACAAGCCAGAGCCCACGCCCAGCATTTGCCATTCACCCCCACTCACTGCAGTCATCATACCAGCTCCTGGATGAGTTGCTCAGAGCCCCCGGTGCGTGGAGAGGGGGGACACTGAGGCTGGAGCCCCTCCCATGGCATCCCTCCCTCACCGAGGCCCCTGGGAGCTCTCGGGGTCACCCCAGTCAGGCTCTGGCAGGCAGCAAGGACAGGCCTGTCACTTAGGCAGTGGCCAGTGGGTCCCCAGTGCTGCAGCGCCCTTACCCTGAGGCCTGGGAGGATGGGAGGCTCTCTCACTTACTCACCTACACATGCCAGGCCTGGCATCTGCCAGTCACCAGCTGTACCCCAGCAACAGGGGAGCAGCGGGCGAGACTGTGGGGAATGCTCAATCCCAGGCCCTGGCCTCCCAGGCCCCTGGTCCCCCCTCATCCCTCCACTTTCTCAGGCCTTTCTCATCTGCAAAGCGCCTTATGAGGATTCTTTCTCTGCCTGCCTCACGGCACCCGTCTGCTCTGCAGATAGGGGCCTCGACGCCCCAGGCTACGCTCCAATCATGGGCACGCATCAGTGTCTGAGGACATTCTGACTGTCACAACTTGGGGGTGCTATTGGCATCCAGTGGGTAGAGGCCAAAGATGCTGTTTCATGACCCACAACGCACACTCAACCCCCACCACCGAGAATAAATCCAGCCCCCCAAAACAACCAACCACACCCTGGTCATGTGCTCAGTGGTTAGCGCATCTGCCTGAGCCCAGAAGGGTTGTGGGTTCGATTCCCAGTCAAGGGCGCAGGTTGCAGGTTCGATCCCCGGCTCCAGTCAGGGCACATGCAGGAGGCAGCCGATCTATGTGTCTCTCTCACATTGATGTTTCTCTTTCTCTTTCTCCCTCCCACTATCTCCAGAGATCAATGGAAAAAAAGATCCTCGGATAAGGATTAAAAGAAAACAAACAGCTGACCACAAAAGAACGGACTAACAAGTGAAGTCAGTTTATGTAACGTTCACACAGAATTCCAAACAAGCTGTGTGCTCTGAAGAGGAAGAAGTGGGGCTTAGGGATCTCGGGGGACCTTGGAGGTGAGATTTGAGCCGAGGCTGACTTGGGGAGAAGACAGCTGTGGGAAGCTCTAGAGCAGTGGTTCTCAACCTTTTTAATGCCGCGACCCTTTAATACAGTTCCTCATGTTTTCCGATGGTCTTAGGTGACCCTGCTGGTGGTTCTCAACCTGTGGGTCGACCATAGGAAAACACAGATATTTACATTACAATTCATAACAGTAGCAAAATTAGTTATAAAGTAGCAACGAAAATAATTTTATGGTTGGGGGTCACCACAACATGAGGAACTGTATTAAAGGGTCGCGGCATTAAAAAGGTTGAGAACCACTGCTCTAGAGCAACAGTGGTCTGAGCACAGGGGGCAAGTGCACAGGGGCTGGGCAGGGAGGAGGGGGGCAAGAGGAAGAGACTGCGCCAGCCTGTGGAGCCCAGCGGGGAGCCTGAGGCCACCCCATGGTGCCGGTGGGTCTGAGGGCTCACAGGTCACCACTCGAGGGAGCTCAGCACCATCCAAAGTTCCACGGGCCCAGAAACCCCACTCCAAGGAACTCATCCCTAGGACACAACTCTCATAGATAGAAAGAATAAAGAGCCACCAGCATTTGGTGAGCACCTACTGTGCGCCAGGCCTGTGCTGAGCATGGAATCACATCCCATCCAATCCCTTCAGCATCCCCAAAGGCAGGGACACCTGAACTCTCCATTCTACAGATGAGGATACTGAAGCCCAGGGTTTACAACATCCAGAGACTGGCAGGGTCTGTGGGCCCCTCGGCAGAACAGCGGGCAACACCATCCATGCATGGTGGAGAGTGGAGCCAGGCACAGTGGGAGCAGGAGGAGGAGAGCGGATGGGTGAAAGGGAGAAGGCGCTGGTCTCCGCACAGAGAGGGGAAACAGCAAAAAGCTGTCTTTTTGTGCCTTTGAGATTCCTAACCACATGCAGTCCCAGCTACTAAAACGTAACTTAGATAAAATAATAAGAAAAGAAGGAACCCTGTCTACCCCATGTCCTGGGTTGCTGCAGGCCTGGGACTCGTGCCTGTCAGTGGCAGTCGGACCTCCTGGTGTCCCTCTCGGGCTCCAGCAGCAGGGCCTGCTCAGAACTGGATGGTGCCGCAGACAATGTCCAGTGCAGATACTGGAGAGGCCAGGGTCACCCCCAAGGCCTGGAACACAGGTCCTGGCTCCTGGGCCAGTGCTTCTCCTGGGGCCGTCAGACCCCGGCTCCCTGAACGGCAGCTGTGGCCACGCATGCCACTTCAGCCGAGGCGGACAGAAAGTGAGTGAGGCAGGATGGGCTTTGGCATCAGGAAGTCTGAGCCGTGGCATGACCTTGGGCAAGCCAGACCCCCTCCCTGAGCCTTAGCATTCTCCCTTGACATCATCGTGAGTGCAATGGCCTTGACCTCCGGGAGAGAACGAGCCTAAGTCAGGGCTGTTAAGACAAAGCCAAGCTCCGAAGACAGACCTGTGTGATTTCAGTTAAGTCACTCCCCGACTCTAGGCCTGTGTACTCGTAAAACTCAATGAGATTGCTCTGGCCAGTGTAGCTCAGTGGTTAGAAGCGTCAGCCTGCACACCAAAGGGTCTCAGGTTCGATTGCTGGCCAAGAGCATGTACCTGGATTACAGGTTCGATCCCCAGCCCTGATCAGGGCAAGTGTGGGAGGCACCAATCGATGTGTCTTCCACATCAATGTTTCTCTTTCTCTGTCCTCCCCCTCCCTCCTTTCTACTCTCTCTAAAAATCAATAAAAAAAAAATCCTAGGTGAGGGTTAACCAAAACTAAAAAATAAACTCAATGATGCCCAAGGGGGAAAAGCACACCCACGCTGTTGGGTGACCATGAGGCTAAATGAGATCCTGCATATGAAATGTCTGGCACCAAACAGGTTGGATCACTGGCCACCTGGCCTTGGCCCAAAGGCCTCTGGTTAAGAAGGTGAATCCTCAGACCACAGGGTGGGCCCCCCGAGGACAAGGTGGGCCTCCACACTTGAGCCCCAATTCCAGGCTTCAAGAGGCTGTGACTGAAGAGGGATGTTCCCTGAGTGACACCCAACCTTCCCAGGGCCTCAGGGGAAAGGGGCCTCCCAGTGCTTGAGCTCATGGGTGGAGTGCCCACAGGTCCCCACGAGGCCGGTGTGAGATCATCCTAGCTGCCAGGCCACCTGGGCATGCTGGGCAAAGGGTATAAGTGCCTTTCCTTAACTAGCACATGCCATTCTTGGTTTTATTACCGTCAGGATCAACACAAAATCTTACCAACAGGGCAGATGAAGAAACACCTGAGAAGGTGTCCTGGTGGTAAAACACGGTCTGCAGCTGAAGTGCAGACGAAGCGTTCCTGGGCCTGGCAGGTCTCCGCCTTCTCATCTTCGACAGCAGCCTGAGATGGACATTTCATTCCCATCTGTTACATGAGAACAGCGAGGCTGCTCGGGGGTCACAGGGGAGCCAGGACACGGCTGGATCGAGAACCAGCCCCACCCCAGGAATCCCCCTAGACTCACCTATCAAGGGTCTAACCACATCACCACAGGGCCTGCCCCTGGAGACCTCGGATGGACGCAAGCTGAGGCAGTGGCTGGAGGGCATGGTGACCAGGTCAGGTCACAGACAAGCAGAAGACGGAGAGGCAGGAAACAGCTTCCAACCCACACCCAGGACCGTCATGGCGGAGTCCTGTCCAGGACTCAGCAGCACTGCCCACCGACACTGACACAGCACCTGCTTCCTGTACAGCCATCTCCCCTCTCCCTCGCTACTTCCCAATAGTGCCCAATCCCTGCCCTGCACCAGGCCCTCAGCTCGCCACTCCACCCCTGGCTAAGGCGACCCTCTGCAGTCTGAGCTGGTGCCTCACAGTGACGCAGGTGACAGTCAGACTTCAGGCCGCTGGGCGGGCCACACACTGCCTGCTGTGAGCCGGGAGTTTCAGATTCACTTAAAGCAGCAAGATCAGCTGCAAACACTCACGTTCGTGAACTCTGAGCCACTGAACCATCATGCCCAAGCAGTTTCGATCCTGGTGTCCCTCCCATGAGGCAGGGAGGACACTGAGGCCACCGGGCTCCTAAGGAAGAGGCAGACCCGAACCCATTGGCTGGTGGACTAGCCCCTCCCACCACCACCTACCAGGGCTGGCCCACGGCCCGGTGTGGATGGGAGCCCAGGGATTCTGCAGAGCAGTGAGCTGAAACATGCCACACACAGGTGAGCGCTCCGTTTGAAATAATGGCAGCGAGCATCTGAGATCTGGCTCTGGCATATGTTGTCAGTTTGGCTCAAATAATCTCTCACGAAATTTCTCTGGAGGTTCGGCTGCTCCTTACACTGACATTTACTTGGCAGAGGAGACAGGACTGGAAGCAGCTCACCCAAGCCCACCCTGCAGCCCAGGACCTGGTGGGTACAGGCAAGGGCCCTGTGCACCGCCGGCTCCCAGCTCCGCACCAGGTGAACATGGCTGAGCCTCTGTCAGAAGTCCAGCCTCCTTGCTTAAAGCAGCAGGCCATGGCTTTATCTGAGCTGTTCTCAGAAAATCCTTGAGATAGATGAGGGCTGAGATAACCCAGGGAAAAGGGGGAAATGGGTGGCTGCTTTAAATGTAGGCTTTTTAACTAGAATGCTTACCAAGAGTGAGCGACATCTTTGCTGGTTCAACAAGAGACTGAGCTCTCTTTAGCTCTGAGAGAGAGGACACTGGCTTCTCCGACCTGAACAGCCACTGGGGTGGTGACAGTTGTTGGAACCCTGAATCTGGGGTGTGGCACTGGGCCAGGAGGTGTCAGAGCGGCCCCAGAGGAGCTGGGAGGAGCCGGGAGAAGGTCAGGGAGCCCTGGGATGGGGTCACACGGGCCTTGGAAGCACCGAGGCCCCACGGCAGCAGGCACGCTCATGGCCCTGCCCGGCGTCCTCAGATGACGAAGGATCTCTGTGGGCTTGTCTGGAGATGTGCATGTCAGGGCTGGTTTTTCCTAGAAGTGTGTTTAGACTCTACAGGTCTCAAAATTAACACAGAAACCATGTCTCCCCATGGGCAAGGCCCCCGACAGTACGCCTCCCTTAGCACTGAGGTGGCTGAGCTGAGGGTCCTCGATGCTTCTATGTTGCACACACAACCAGAAAAAGTCAGCCATACATCAGACAGAATGAATGAAAAGAAACTATAAAGACTGTCTCACTTAAACTTCTCTTTTAACCTAAAGTGAAACTATATAAAAGAATTTACCAAAAGAGAGGAAGATAGCTAAAGTATTTAAATAAATGAATCAACCTATGTCTTTTAGGTGTCAACCCAATTCTTAGAGGTATTAACAATGGCTGTTCTTACTTTAAAAGGGGGATGGTCATTTGGAACTGAACTTGTCAAGGACAGATATAAATTGTAAGTTTCTCTGCTGTGTCTGTGTGTGCCTACACACGTGTGCGGTGAACATGAGAACACTTTCTGCCTCTGGATGACATTGTAGAATGAAGGTAAAGGCAGTGCTTGTAAGACTGGGTACTCTAAAACTCTCAGAAAAGATTCATGAACTCAAATGCTTTTCAGATTCATGAGATCTGAGATTAATCCTTAGGAAATAAAGCTAGCTTCAGTCTGTTGGTTTAAGTAAAAGACACATGTCTCTCTTTGCCTGGATTTTACCAAAATAAGTCCATGTTAATAACTGACTTTGATGTCTATGAAATATGCTTCTAAAGGTCAAGTGATAAAACAAGAACGAATCGCCAGGACCATGGGAAACCCAGGCGGCCGCTTGGTGCTTCCCACTGCCCAGCTCCCATTTTCCGATGTTCGCATTCCTCCATGCACTCATGCAGGAGTTAAATCAGGGAAGGACGATGGCTGACATTCCTGAGAGGAGACCTGCACCACTGCCCAGGTGTGACAGAGGCACTTTCAGAAAATGCCACGTAGGTAACTGCCTCATCTCAGCGAGCTCACAGGACAGAAAGACTAAAACCCATGGACTGCCGCCTGTTGATTGAGGCACCTCCCCAACAATGGACATCTGACACTTGCCTCCGCCAACCACAGACATCAGGCTCCTTGCAGATGAGAAGCCGCGGACATCACAGGTGGACATCCCACGATATCAACAAGGCTGGACGGACACCTGTGGCTCGGCACTGACTCAGCACCCACTGCTTGACCTTCCCCACCTGTTTGCTAATTAGATGAGTCCTTTGATGCTTGTCCTTTGGGCTTTTCTATAGAATCCAACCGGTCATGATGACTGAACATGTATAAATATGCTACCAGATGCCAAATACAGGAAGAGGAGACGGAAGGTAGAAATGGGGTCATGATCTTCACGGATAGAAAGGACCAGGGTGGTGTTGTGTTCTTGTTCTGGGTTTGTTGTTATGGTTTTTGCGATAAGGCCCTAAGGCCCAAGACGCCTTCACCTCAAGTCAGATCCCACGGCTCAGTGTTGCCCCATCCACCATGGTCAACAAGACGAGGCCAGTACCAAGACTTCCTAGGGGTGAGCTTCCCAGCACTGCGAGGGGCTCCAGGTGGTGTCCTCTTGCTGCCCACAGAGCTCTTCCTCTGAGGCCAGCCTGGCCCTGAGTCCCTCAGGCCGCCTGGCACACCTGGCCTTGGTCTGGCTCTCGGAACTACTATTCCCAGTACCTCCTTCTGTTCCTCGGGCAGAGAGAGCTCTGTAAGAGTCGAGGCTCCTTGCTCACCCCGTATTCCCTCAGCTGGCACTGTGCCTGGCACCAGTGATGTTCTACCAACTGCGAGGCCGGCCTCGGAGGCTCTTGTCCTCCTGAGTCCCCCTCCACCTCCCCTTCATGCTCTGGGAGAGGCAGACGTATGCACCCAGTGCTCTCTGCTCCCAGGGGCCCTTCCCAAGAAGACCCAGGAGGCAACAGGAGCCCCAGCACCAGCTTGGGGACCAGTGCGAAAGAGCCTGGTACACTCTGGCTGGCATTACAGGACCCTGCACCCTGACCATCCACAGGTCACAGAGCTTCCAAGTCCATCATCAGAAGGCCCAGTCCTGTGTATTCACCCACCAACAAGCAACTGCAATAACGAAATCACAACAGATGCAGTTCCTGTGACCGACGATGTGGATCTTTATCGCCACCCTGCAAGAGAGGGTGCTTACCCCACTTTACAGAAGAGGAGACTGAGGATCAGAGAGGCCATGTGAGGAAGTCAGGCAGCAATGGAACAAATCATAATTGGAAGCACAGGCTCATTCTTACCCCCTAAGTTCGGCTCTGCCCGATATCCAGGCTCTTTGCAGGGAGAGGACAGTCTGGCTGTGCCCCGTGCTTGACACTCAGCGAGAGCAAAGTGAATGTCTGCAGCCATCTGTGTAGCTGCCAGCAAGACAGGCAGGCGGGGTCCCCATTCCCATTCTGCAGGGGAGGAACCTGAGGCCTCTCCTCACAGGGGTGGGCCACGCCCAGGGGACTGAAGCCACTGACAGAGTGCAGTGAGTGCACCGGACACTCCCCACAGTGCAGGGGTCTGAGCTGAGCTTTGGCTGTGGCAGTCTTCACCTCTCCACACCTGTCTCCCCAAGCTCAGGCCGACCCAGCATGCCTTGCTCCTCAGTTCCCAGGGTCCACAGCAGTGCATCTGGCCTGAGAGCCCCCGGGCCAATGGCAGTGAAGAGCCGCCACCACCTGCCCTGCTCCATGAGCAAGAGGAAGCAGGGCGCTTGCCTAACAGGAGATTCCCGGGCGGGGCTGGCACAGGGCCAGGAGGGGTGGGGGTCCCTGCCCAGCCTGAGGTCCAAGAAGAGAGCCACACCCCTTGCCCAACTCAGAGCCAGTAGCTGACCTGCGAGGCTGGGCACACAGTCTCCTTTTTACCCACCAGACGGCAGCAACCAGCAGGATGGCATGCCCAGCAGGTGAGTCAGTGCCCAGTGCCCGCTGACTCACCCACCGGAAGCCTCTGTGGCCCTGGCTCTGTCCCCGCACAGGCAACTGAGAACTTTGCTCCCTTCAGGCCCCAGGCCAGGCTGGCTGAGAGTTTCCTGTGCGTCACACCAGGGGCGGAGAAGTCCCCAAGGTGCCACCCTGCCGTCTTTCCAACGGCTGGAAAGGGACACTACGGGGGCAGAGACCCCAGCACACAGGGCAGGACACAGACATGCTCCCTGCATCCTCAGTGCACCAGGCAGCAGGAGGGGCACGGAGATCAACCATGGGGTGCCTGGTGGGGGCCCTCATGGCGCCGAGGGGGAGGGGCAGGACAGGATTGTGTGGCACCACCAAGGACACATGTAACTGAGGCAGCAAACCAGGACCACGCAGACCGAACGTGCTCCTACCACTGGCCCAGTGCCAGCTGCCTCTGGCTTCTGACTCGAGCCAAAGGTGGCATGTGGGTGAGGAAGCCCGGGAAGGCCCGCAGGAAGCCCGGGCCTCACACACTTGTGGAGAACTCTGCAGGCAAAGTTCTCCACGGAGGAGGCAGGGCACCCCTGCAAGGCAGGCAGCTAGCTCAGAGGCAAAGTTCCCTCAAGGCCAAGTGCCAGCCACACCCTGTATCGTTCAAACCCCTTTGAGGAGCCAGAGGAGCACCACACTAGGGCCCTGTGCTCAGGAGAGGGAGGACGCAGCTCTGTGGACTCGGCCGAGCCACACCCCGCCCCCAGCTGACCTTGGTTTTGCCATCTGTCCAATGGGTGGGACGGCAGTGAGTAGGAAACGTGCCGACTGGAAAGGGCTGTGCACAAAAGAGGCATCACCTCAGGCTTAGCTGCCTCCAGGTGGGCATGGCCTGGAGGAGACACCCGCGGGACACAGGTATGACGGGGTGAGGGGAGTCCACCCAGCTCAGCTCAAGCACCCAGCACAGGAGGAGAGGAGCCCTGGGGAGGCCTCTGGAGAAGGCAGAGCCCAAGCTCCACCTGTCACAGCTGGACCTAAGCGCCTCAGTCTCCTCGCCTGTCCCTGGGCCATGAGGGTAAATGGAAGAGCCCCTGGCACCTGGAGAGGAGCTCGGGGATGGGAGCTGTGGGGATGTCTGGTGAGGAGCATGTAGCTTCCCCTCCACATCCTTTCACAGACCCCAAAAGGGCTGACAGGGCCCTGGCCCTGGGGAAGGCTTTCCAGCTCACCCACCCAACATCCTCTGTTACCTGAACTCACAAACTGAAACCCTCTCCACAGAGCCTCAGGGAGGGCAATGGCAGGACTGAAGTCGCACAGCACAGGGACCCAGCACTGCCTCCTCAAGGGTTTTCCCTTCACAGCCTGCAACGCTAACTGCTATCTGATGATGTGTTCCCTGCCAGGAAGATCTGCAAGGGCCTCCAACAAACACTGCTCCCAACCTCTTCCCTCGCCCACAAAACACTGGCAATGAGACAGGGACTGTCCTGAGTCCCCCTGTCCCAGACCTGGGCCCCGCGCTGGAGAGATGTGTCTCATGTCCCAGTTCTCTGGGTGGCTTCTGACTTCCTGGATCCCGAGTTCCACACAGTCTGCAGCACAAGTCCCTCCCCAGCCACCACCCCCTCGAGTGCCTCCGGAGTTACTCATGGAGGTTGGGCAATGGTCAGGGATCCAACTCCCGTTTACGTAAGAGGCAATTACCCTGCCCATCTTCGGCTGGGCCCTGGCTCCCAGCCACCACAGCCCCTCCCTGGACTCTGCATACCCTCCCCCTGCCTGGGCCCCTCCAGGGGAAAAGAGGTGAGAGCAACCCCTCAGCAGAGGCCCACCAAGTGCCAGTGGCTCCTTGTCTTCCCCACTTGCAACTCTGCAGCTCAACCCAAGCAGAGGCAAGGCCTTGCCCCACAGGCTGAGCCCTTTCTAGAAAAAAGAAAAAAGAAAAAAAGGTCACAATGGTAATAGGACAGCAGAGCAACCATCCCTTCCTAAGTACCTACTGTGTGCCAGACACCACGCTGTGGTCTCATCACCCACTCTTGCTTAAAATGTGTTAGTATTCACTATGTCACAGGATACTCCAGAGTACAGAGAAGGGAGGTGTGATTATACCTATTTTACAGATAAGGAAACTGAGGCCTAGTGACACTCCTGCTGCTGGAGGGAGGCAGCCCACTCCTTACAGCTTCGTCCAGTTTGGAAATGTCCCACACAACCCAGCCTGCTGAAACACCCACGTGCCAAAAACAGACTTTCCTCTTCCTGCAAAAAAATCCCCCTTTCACCCTCCAGCTCACCTCCCCCCCCCCACACACACACACGACAAATCCTGCTGCCACGGCAGTTACCACCTCCCAAAACTTTCCAGGAAGCCGGCTCCTTGGAGAAGACAAGAGCAAGCCCACTGCACAGCCATCACTCTGGTCTGGCAGCTGCCCAGCATCCCCAGACAGCAGGGGCCAGCCTGGCAGCAGCCAACTCTAGAGATCCTGGGACCTGGGGGTGAAGGGGAGCTCCCCATGCAGAGAGAAGCATGCACGCCACGAGGAGGGGGTTATGGTCAGGGAGGATGAGGAACCAGGAGAGTTTCCCAGGACGCAAGATGGCCAGGGACGGGGCAGAGTGGGGCCTACACGGATGGTGAGAATGGGGCAGAGGACTGGGGGTTCTGGCTGGAGTATGGCCAGGGCAGCACTCGGGTGGGTTGGGGAGGGGTGCAACAGTACAGCGAGATCCCCAGCAGGGAGCCCCGCTGGGGCCCGAGGGACACCCGACGGATTAGCCTGGACACAGCCCTGGACCCAGGCGTGGACGGGGCTGGCGCAGGAGCTAGGGCACCCAGGCTGGGACAGTTCCTGTCGGGGCAGTTCCGTCTAAAGAAGGTCGGAGTGACGTTCCCGACCTGCGGGAGGCGGGGCGGGCGGGGGGGTGGAGATTAAGAAGCGATCCTGCCGGAGCTTGGGCCTGGGTGCAGAACCGAGGCCTGAATCGGGGTGCAGGGAGGCCCGAGGCCGGAGTGGGGCCGGGTCGGGCTGGTGGGATCGCGGACGCTCGAGACTCGCGCCCGCCGCACTGGGCAGAAGAAAGCCGCGGGCCGGTGGCGCCTACCTTTGGCGGAGGGCACGCCGGTAGGCGGGCTCGGGGCGGGCGACTCCATAGCGTGGCGGGTCCGGGCGGCGGGACTAGTCCAGAGGACAATGGACTCCCCGCGGGCGGAGCAGGCGCATGTCTGCGGCCGGGAGGCCGGGGCGGAGGAGGCGGCCGACGGAGCGAGGGAGCAGCGGCGAAGACGTGCCAGTGACAGGCGGCGCGGGAGCTGGACTGTGCGGCGCCCCGGGCCGGGTCGGAAGACCCGACGCAGGACCCGCCCCCTCACACCGATGGGCTTATCCGTCTCCAGGGCCCGGACCCTGCCTATCAGACGCCGGCCTGGCCCTGCCTGTCAAGCACAAACCTCGCCCTCCTTTGGCCCAGACCCTGGCTCCTCCCCCTATCAAGCCCGCCAGTCACCTGGAAGCCGAGCCCCAAGCAGGCTCCGCCCTCCTGGGCCCGACCGCGTCCCTAACGGGGCAGGCCAGACGTCAATCAGCCTGGCTCCCTTATGGGCATTGGGCCTGGCACCCGCAGGTCCACTGTCTGCTGCGCCCCGACGTGCGCTTTGTGGACCCGCCTCGAGTGTGTAATCTGGAAAAAAGGCCAGATCTTCGAGGGTGGCCTCGCCGGGGCGTTGGGAAGCGGGAAGGTAGGGTGCTGAGGGCGGGGAGGGGATGGGGATGGGGTTAAAGTGCGCCCCGGAGTACAGTCCCGACTCGGCTACTTAGCTGGGGTGATCTTGGCAAGTCAGATAACCCCGAGCCCCAATGTTCGCCTCCGTAAAAGAGAGACCCGACAAGCCCTGCCTCCTGTCTCTTCGGATAAGAATGGCACTGGGCTTCCCAGGACACTCGGCAAGTGTTTGAACTTTGTAAAGGGCTTAGCACAAACCTGGCATGCGGCATCCATTCCTGCTTCAGCAAACATCCCCCAGGACCTTCTCTGCATCGGGCACTGTGAACAGCGGGGATACAGCGTGAACTTGGTGGGACCTAGAAAGAAGCCAATAGATGTATCTTTTTTAATGGTTGCGACGCCGCTGTCCCACCTTCTACACATGGGGAAACTGAGTCTGAGAGTAAGATGGGATTTCAGTGTATTTTACTCCACTCGGCAAGCCTTGAAAAGGGTCTCATCCTGGCTGTCTCCTGGGCCTTTGGTTCGCTCCTCTCCTCTTGGGGCTTCAGTCAGCTCATCTGTGTAATGGTCAGACGGGCCAGTCCTCTCCACTGATCAATCTGGTGCTGGGATCAGGTGACTCGGTTGAAAGCTACAGGCCAGTGAGGGCAGGAAGCACCTGGCAAAGGTCAGGCTTGAGTGTGTGGCCTGCCAGGGACCTCACGTGACGGAAGCAGATTCCAATGCCTGCTGGAAACGCTTGAAGCAAGGGTGCTGACTTCTGCTTGCCCCTTTGTAAAACAGGGGTGATCCCTGCATTGGCCCTACCCCACCCACACAGTGATGGGGAGGGCCAGATAAGGTAAGGGGGGAGACCTGTAATCATCCTTCTCTTCCTGTGTCCCTTGCTTACCCTTTCCAGCAGTGGGTGGAAAATCATGAGCTATGGATGCAGACAGGTATGGGTTCCAATGTCTACTCTGCCACTCACCAGAAGTCACTGAGCAGCTCCGTGCCTGTCCCATGGGACAAAGAGGCCTCTCTGAAATGGGTTCCTGAGCTCAGGCTTAGGAATTGCTGGCTCACAGCCTGACCCTCACTAAATGCCCAGAAAACGTTTGTAAACACACTGTGGGCCACCTCCTACAGGAAGCCATGCTGGCCTTCCCCTCCAGGGTGTCTAGAGGGCCCAAAGCACTCTGTCCAAATGGGCTATTTGACCTTGGGCCTGTCATTTCCTTTCAGGACCTACTGCTTATCATCTGAAGATGGGCACCAGGAGCAACTACCCCGGCCAGGGCTGCAAGCTTGGCCCAGTGGGCTTTCCGGGTTTAGGTCCCTGCCGGCCAATTGGACTTCCACTCCTGCCATATTCCCCTGCCCTTCTGTTCCTGGGCCTTCCTGCTGCCCCGTGAACATACCAATCCCCATCCTGCTGCAGGGCCGCCACCCCTGCAAGCTGTTCCCTCTGCTGGCACATCTTCCCCCCACCCTCTCTCAGCATCACTCCTGGGGCTGGTTCCCTATCATCCTGCAGACCTTCTCCTAAGAGGCCTTCCTCGTCATTCCCCAGATCAGCTTTAACTCCCTGCACTGCACTCATGCCACCAGTATCTCTCCCACTACACTGTGGGCCCCTCCTGGGCAGGAATCTTGCCAACTCATTCTCTGCTGCATTCCTAATGCACAGCCCAGGGCCGAGCACATAGAAGGTATCTAATAAATATTTGAGGAATAAACAAAGGAAAGACAGAAGCATGCCACAGATATCGATGAAATGCCTCTAGGCCCGTGCTGACCTCCGAGGCACCCACATGACTCAGACAGGCCCTCCAGTTGCAGACATTGACAAGGTTAGTCAGGGAGCCGGACAGACAGCCCAAGAATTACAAATCTCCATGAGGGATGTTATAAATAGATGCATGAGCAAGAGTCCCAGGAAGATGCCAGACTCCACCTGGGTGAGGTCAGGGAAGGCTCCTCAGAGGAGGTAACTTTAAGACTAGACCTTGAAGGATCTGTAGGAGCTTCTCAGGCAGAAAAGCAAGAGACTCCCTAGAAAGAGTTGTAGGTACGAAAGGGGCAGCACAGGAGGACCAGTGGGAAGCCCTTTGAAGAGTTGGAGGGAGGCAGGAGCCTCTGACTCAGGGTCAGGCTCTGAAGTTACAGCACAAAAAGGAGGAGACTGTGTGTATCCAAGGGGGACTCATGCAAGTTAGATGGCTCCACCGCAAAACAGCAAGTGCCATCTTTGGAGCCTCTGCTGCGTGCTAATCCCTCAGAGCACATCATCTCAGGCTCACTCCAGGGCAGGTGCATGGGCACTGGTTTGGCTTTGATCACTGAGGTGCCCCCACACACGGCAGGCGCTCTGGGAGCAACTGTGCAATGGAGGAAGGTGAGAAAGGATGGGAAACAGGCTCGGGGAGGTGCGGAGGCTACAGTAATGGCAGAGCTATTGTTGAACTGTCAGATGGAGAGTTTTCCTTCCTTTTCCTACACAAGCTTGTCTTCTGCTGTGCAAAACACTGCTGCTTTCTGAAGAGATGCCAAGCTGTTGGATCTTGACAGAGCCCTGGGTCTGCTCTGCTCCACATCCTGCAGAGCTGCACCCCAAGAGCCTGGCTCAGAGACTGCCTGCTCTGCTCTGGTCCTCACATGTGGCACTTCCTGCCCAGGGGTGAGTGCAGGCATTGATTGACACCTGTTGCACTTGGAGCCTGAGACTTGACATGACCTGAGGAGGCTGGTGTGGTAATACCTTCATCTCAGAGACAAAACTGAGGCCCAAGGCTTTAGACAGGCTCACTGCCAGTAGAGATGGGGCCAGCTCTTAGCCCAGATCCTCGGAACAGCTGGCTGCACTGCAGGCATTTGACTAGAAGATTCACGCTTGTTCCCTAGGATTCAGGACCTCCGAGTTGTTGGGGGAGGAGTGCTATAAACTCGGAGACAAACAACTTTGTTTTGCCCAAGATCATCGACCAGGGAGAGGAGAGGTGGAACTGCATGTGGATCGGGACGCCACGCCTGGGTGCAGCCCAGGATCAGCTGCTCAGGCTGCTTTCGGGTCTGAAGGGAGTCCTGGCTCCCCACAAAGGAGCCAAGTGACCTTGAGCCAACACTTGTCTCAGCCACGCCTTGGAGATCATCACTTCCACTTTTATCAGTGTTTCTCTTCCCTTTCTTTTCTTAAAAAAATATATTTTATTGATTTCAGAGAGGAAGAGAGAGAGAGAGAGAGAGAGAAACATCACTGATGAGAGAATCATTGATCAGCTGCCTCCTGCACGCCCCACACTGGGGATAGAGCCCGAAACTGGGGCGTGTGCCCTGACCAGGAATTGAACTGTGACCTCCTGGTTCATAGGTCGACATTCAACCACTAAGCCACGCTGCCGGGCTCTGTTCCCTTCAGCTGTCCCCAAGCCTGGGCTTACAGCCCTCCAATTATGAGGGTCTCACCCTCTCACTGGCAGTGTCTTCCATTTTCAGGAAACTCTGACCATTACCAGCTTCTTCCTTAAGTTCTGCTGAAGTTTGTCTCTTAGAAATCCCAAGCTCAAATTGAATCCATCCCTTCAACATAAACTCTTGAGCATGTATTTTTGCTTGACCCTGTGTTAAGTGCTAAGGGTACAAGGTCCCTGCCTTCATGGAGCAAGTCTTCTGGGAGAGATTGAGAAAAAGGCAAATACGTCAGTGAAAGTAAATATATGAAGTAATTTCAGATAGAGATCAGGGCTAGGAGCAAAAGTCAAGCAGGGCAATGTGGCAGAGGCACTAGGATGGCTCCATCAGGCAGGGTGGTCAAGGAGGTCTTCCTGGAGGAAGTGTCCTCTGAGCTCAGACGTAAGTGACAAGAGAAGCCATGTGGATCTGGGGGCAGGTCCTGACTTAAAACACCCCTGACACACAGATCCTTAGGGAGGAGGTGCAGGGACTTCTGGTCGCCACCACCTGAGCAGGGACATTTGTCTCCCCTCCCAAGTCCCCACTAAAATGACAGTAACATTTCAAAATAGGAAGGCAATCTCTCAAGGGCAAAAAGAGTAGGAAAGTCAATGACAGGGACAGGAGGAATCTACATTTTTAAAGCTGGAAAATAAATAGAAAAATGTTACCAACTTAGCAGAGAAGAGGAAGGTGAGCTCAGTGTGCAGGGAGGAGCTCATCTGTAGCCCAACCCCAAAGGAGTGCACAGCCTGAGAGGCGTTGGGTCCTGGAGGGGCCGGCGCAATGAGGACCAGGAGCCTGCAAAGGAAGAACTACCCCTCCCGTCTCCCAGAACCAAAGGCACGAGTCTCCAGGCTGAAGGACCCCAGGCGCCCAGCTAGCTGCAAGAAGAAAACAAGACAATGATTAACTCCTAAAAACACACAAAACAGAACATGGAGCTATAAGTGCTGCCTGGCTCAGCTGGGAATGTTTACATAATCATAACATTGTAAACACTAAACACTGATGTATCCAAGAATGGTGGTGAGAGTGGGCACTTGGGGGAAGAGAAGTGGGGGATCCGGCGTGAGAGCATTAAATCATCCCCTTGATAGCAGGATGCCACCGGACACTGTCTGAAATGGACAAGAAAGAACAGAAGTTGAGTGTAAGCACGTGACTGAGAAGTGGGGAAAGAAGAGCCGAAAGGGGCGGAGGCAGGTGCACTGGGAGGTCAGCAGTAGGTGCAGGCAGCCCGGCCCATTGGGTCACGTGTCCCCAGGCCTGGAACAGCCTGACACACAGCGGATGTCCAGTCTCCGTGTGTCCAGGGGTGTCAGCAGGCAGCAGCCGTGTTTTGCTGCTTTTACAAGCCTTGTAGGCCTGTGTGACTTGTACACTATGTGCAAGTATTACTTCAATTAAAATAAAAGGTAAACTCTCGGAAAATGCAAAGGCCAGTGTGTCAAGCATCTAGCGCAAGTAGGCGGGGAGGCAGAAGAGGAAGGACTCGAGGTTAGGAGGTCGCAGGCCCGAGTCGTGGGAGGCCAAACATGGAACCTTTTTAGAGAACCCCGAGTCACTCAGGGACTCTCCGGTGGCCAGCCACACGCTCCAGAACAAAAGCCTGAGTCATTACCCAGGGCCCACCGGAGCCGGCGCCACCCCAGCCTGCGGTCCTGGGAACTGGGTGACCTAGTGGCTGCCTGGAGCAGGTAAAGGGCCGTGCCCACCCGGGAGCTGCTGTGGGTCCCGCAGGGCGCGCCTCTGCCCACGCCTCTCTGTGGGGTCTGCAGGGAGAGCTGGGCCACGCAGCCACATAGGAAAGTCAAACCCCAAATCGGACAGCACCTGTGACAAACACTTTTTAGCAGAAACAATATTGACTTTTAAATTTTTTTTATTTTTCAATTACAGCCTACATTCAATATTATTTGTATTAGTTTTCAGTGTACAGTATGGTGGTTAGATAATCATATACTTTACAAAAGTGTTCCCCCCCAATATTTCCAGTCCCCACCTGACACCATACTTAGTAATTACAATAATATTGACTATATTCCCTAGGCCAGGGGTGGGCAAACTTTTTGACTCGAGGGCCACAATGGGTTCTTAAACTGGACCGGAGGGCCGGAACAAAAGCATGGATGGAGTGTTTGTGTGAACTAATATAAATTCAAAGTAAAGGAGCAGAGGGGAGAGCAAGAGAACTGGATAGAACAGCCGGATCCGGCCCGTGGGCCGTAGTTTGCCCAAGGCTGCCCTAGGCGGTACCTTACATCCCCGTGACTATTCTGTAACTACCAATCTCCACATCTTAATCCCTTCACCTTCTCACCCATCCCCTGCTCCCCTCTGTTAACTACCAGTCTGTTCTCTGTCTGTGAGTCTGTCTCTGTTTTGTTTGTTTATTCTGCTCTTTATAGTCCACATACAAGTGAAACCCTGTGGCATTTCTCTTTCTCTGTCTGAGTTACTTCACTCAGCAAGACACCCTGCAGGCCCGACACACAGGGAGACCAGCCGGGCTCTCTGTGGGGATGGAGCTTTCCTTTCTTCGAGCTTTTCTGCCTGTAGACGGTGCTGTGCCCCTGGGACCCTCAGTCCAGGCGGGAGCCAGCGGTGAGATTTCCCTCTTTGTTATCCATTTGTCTACTGATAGGCACTTGGGCTGCTTCCAGATGAACATAAGGGTGCATATATTTAGCATATATTTTTCAAATTAGTGTTTTGAGTTTCTGTTTATATATTCTCAGAAGTGGGGTCCCTGGGTCAAATGGCAGTTCCATATTTAATTGTTTGAGGAAAATCCATACTGTTCTCCACAGTGGCTGCACCAGTCTGCCTTCCCACCAGCAGTGCATGAGGGTCCCCTTTTCTCCGCATCCTCACCAGCACTTGTCGTTTGTGTAAGGTCTAGGGCTGGGAAAGCAGGAACTTTACAAACTTTGCTTTCTAGCCTGCTTTAGCCTGCTTGAATAATGAGGAAAATAAACTTATGCTGTCTGACCTTGTAGGCCAGAGACTAGATATGCCCATAATTTCAATGCCATGCCAGGTGCATTTTTTAATTGGATAGAACTGTGTTGTTTTCAAGGCCAGCAGCGAGATAACCACTAAGTGCACATAGGGCTGGCTCTTTAATAAAAAGGGAAGTTCTGCTTGTAGCCTTGCTTAGAATTTGAATTCATTTTCTCTAAGCCCACCGGTGAATAAAGTGTGACTCCCCCGGCCTGTGCTCTCGGACTGCGGGACCTCACCCGAGAGCTTTCAATAAACGCGATTTTTCGCTTTTACCCTGCTTGTCTTGGTCAACTTATTGGCTTCGGTCAGATTAAGTCTTACATCTCTGATTAAACCTTACAGTTTGTATCGATTCTTTCACTGTCTCCCACCTTCCTGCACAGAGAAGAAGCTGTGTCTCCTCAAAAGAAAACTCTGGACCAGCCGGGCAAGGGCCCTGCCACCTGCCGCCACCCTCCCAGATGTTCTGCTCCCAGACCCTCTGGGGTGCGGGAGAAGTTGCCCTTGGGAAACTGCAAATATTCTGGGATGGAAAGAAGAGTGTGTCCTCCCAGGGGAAGGCAGGTGGTGGGGGACCCTGGAGGCCACCAGTGAAGGCTTCATTTCCTCCCACACCCAGCCTGATGATGGTGGGGATGGCCCGGCTCGCATAGACATGTGGCCTACCTTGCTGTCCTCAGCCTCAATTCCCAATCATATAAAAGAGACAGAACCAGCCGAAACCGGTTTGGCTCAGTGGATAGAGCGTCGGCCTGCGGACTGAAGGGTCCCGGGTTCGATTCCGGTCAAGGGCATGTACCTTGGTTGCGGGCACATCCCCAGTGGGAGGTGTGCAGGGGGCAGCTGATCGATGTTTCTCTCTCATCGATGTTTCTAACTCTCTATCCCTCTCCCTTCCTCTCTGTGAAATATCAATAAAATATATTTAAAAAAAAAAAAGAGAGATGGAACCAAAGCTGTCATGCCAGAGAGAGCGCCTCGCATGACTTAGGCCGATGCAAAAGCAAAGAGCCTTTATTCGAGCTAGCTCGAGCTCAGTCCCACACACACACACAATGGCGCAGCGGCGAGGTGGAGAGAGAGAGAGCTTCAACAGGACAAAGGTTTTATAGGGGTCTGGGGTAGGGGGAGGGTCCCCTGAGTTGGCTGACCCCGATTGGTCAGTTCCAGGTCACCTGAAGGGACTAGCAAGGCTGTCCCCTACCCACACAGTTTTCCCAGGCTTGTTTGGATGGCGGTTATCAGTAGAATGAGAGCAACCTTTCATAGCCTACCAAGAAGTCTGTAACTATTTACTGAGATTTGCTGTACTGAGAATTTGTCCTGCTCTGTCTCTCCCTTAGAGATTAAGAGGAACAAAGAATACATTCCTCTTGACAGACCTCCTATTCAGTGTTTTGTGCACAAAAGGCATTACGCAGTTAATAAACTTGCTGCAGCCTCTCGATGATCTATAGTCCTCCCGATCCCGCTCTCCTGTCTTTCTTTCTTTTCTCAATTCCCACCTTCCTACCTCAGCCTGGTTCAACCTGTCAGGCTGGCCCTGGCACCTGATGGGTGAAGGAGCATGCTACAGTATAGCCCAATTTGGGCCTAGCTGCTTTCTTGTAGTTTTTCTCGGAAGGGAAGTTATTCTGGGGACAGGATGAAGGGCCTAGCACAAAAATGGAGTCTCTTCCCTTTCAGTACAACCTTCTCCCAACCCAGTGGTGAAAGCAAGTTAGATGCTCAGGACAGAGCAGGTGCGGGCTGCCGCTGTGCCATGATGTCTGGGGCCTCAGCTGGATTCTTCTAGAGGCCCCTTCCTTTCATGCCGGCACTGGGGCTGGAGGACTCTAGGCAGGCGCCGCTGGGGCTGTGGGCAGGAGCATCTGCGGGCGGGGTCTGCACGTAGCCCCTGCATCTGGCCAGGGCTTCCTCCCCTGGGGCAGATTGACTCCCAAGCAAGGAGCCCACAGGCAGCAGGCAGCCGCTGATGGCCCTTTCTGATAGGAAGTTAGAGTCACACTTGGTCACTCTGTTGGTTGAAGCCGCCCAGCTGTTTAAAGGGAAGGCGCCATAGGGTAAAGCAGCAGTTATTTAGACCTTTGCCCCTTCTGCAATCTCATATGGACAGGGGCCATTCACAATCACCTACCCCTTCCCAGTTGGTCCGCACGCCCCCGGGGCAGGGACCCTGGCGGAGTTTCCTCCTCCAGAGAGGAGCTGGGGCGACTCCCAATGGGACAGGTGTGGAGAGAGGAGGTGGGGACATGATCTGAAAAGACTCAGAGACCTCAGTGGCTGGTGGGGGAGGGTGAGGCCCAAGGAGGAGCCCGAGTACTGGGGAGAAGGTGCCCTTCATAAAGATGAAAGCAGGCAGTGGCGAGGGAGCAGGGAGGGCACCTTGTGGGGGCATGTGGAGTTGAAGGGCGTGAGGGACACATCATCTTTCCAGGCTCAGTGTTCGGCCACCACCTCCTTCCCCCCACCCCAAACCCTGGCTGCAGCTGGAATCACTATCACCTTCTCTGGCTCCCAAACCCCTGTGCTGCCTCATCACACCAATAGGAGCCCTAGGCTGGGCCTGATGCCTTCTGGGTCCCTAGTCACCCAGTGCAAGGGCAGGCACCCAGCTGAAGGGCTCTGGGGTGGAAGACCAGCGCCCCCCACAGGCTCCTCAGAACCCCTGGGCCCATGCTGGCTCCTCGTTTGCTAGTGTGACACCGGGTGAGCCATGGGACCCACAGTTGCTCCGAGCCTCAGTTACCTTCCTTGTGAAGTGGGGGTTTGAAGGGACTCACTCAAGAGTTCTGGTGAGAAGTAGAACGTGCCCGGCACATGGTCTGACTCACAAGGCCTGGCTGTGAGGGGCCCACGCCATGGCCTGAGGCGGAGGAGGCTGCTGGGGCTAGAGCTGGAGGCGTGGGCTCCCCAGAAAAATACGCTTCAGCCTGGCCCTTCCCTTAGGGATGTCAGTCTGACCCAAAGACACACAAGGGAAGGGCAGGTGGGAGGTCCCTCCCCAAAACTCCTGGGCAGCCAGAGTTAGAAAAGGGCAGGCCCTCAGAATCACGCAAAACACCACCATGGGCGGGATGCCTCAGAGGGGGGATCCGAGGCAGCTTCCCAGGGGAGAGGGAAGTTCCAGTTCAAGTTCACAAGGTGACAAGGTGTAGAGTGAACAGTGTCCCCACCTTTGTCTCCTGCCCACCTCTGTGACCGAACACCCCTAGATCCCGGGTCCTTCCACTGCAGCGCATGAAGAGCAGCCTTGTCCTTACGCATCTGCAGTCTCCACCAAATGGTACTCCCACGATGCACTTCGCTGGCCCCTGCTGCAGGCCTTCCAGGCTTTTGCATTGACAGTGCAGATGCCCTGCAAACAGCCTTTCCCACCCGCGCCAAGTGTCTCTGAGGAAGGCAGGCCCAGAGGGAGATGCTGGGCTGAGGACACTGTTACAAAAACAGTCCTTCCTGCGGCCTGCCACCCTGCCCCCCGCAGGAGCCCCAGCAGCTGAACCAGCCCGTTCCCATCGGGACGATGTTAAAGAACAGGGGACCCAGGTGTGGGAGAGTGGCCCCTGAAGTGGATCTGTATTGTGGATAAGGTGCAGAGAGGGGAGCCACAATTAATGTGAAGGGAGAAGGGGACGGGGTGAAGCGGGCTGTTGTGATGGTCAGTGAGAGTGTGCCTGTGCCGTGCCCTGGGGGCCAGGACTGCTGGCCACACAGGTCGGGCAGCATCACGGAAGGGCAGGAACTCTGAGCTGGGCTCACAGTCGAGTGCTCAGGCCGAAAGCACAGCGTGCCTGGGTTTAAATCCTGCTCTGCCACTAATTTATTGACTGAGTCACTTGACCTCTCCAAGGCTCAGTTTCCTCATCTGTAAAATGGGTCATAAGAGCATGAGATACTTCACCCAGAGCCCCATGCTTGGCACCTACGAGGTGCTCAATAAACAGTCCCTACGAGCCCCCAGTTGTCTGCTGCTCAGCCTGACAATATGCACGAACCGGGTGAATGTCTGCTGCCTGAGGGTGTGAGCAAATGACAATGTCAGTGCCAGGAAATCAGTGCCACCCATGGGCTGTGGGCTTGGAGTGGCCACAGCGCCTCTTCAAACCTCCGCTGTCTCATCTGACAAGCGGGAATCTGACCCTGCGTGTGTGGTGACGCTTGAACAAGGGACCATGTCTGTGCACACCAGCCTTGGGAGCCGGTGCTGGCCAGGAGAGGGGTGCTGTCCTGGGGCGGTTGGGGTGGGGCGGGTGGCACCTCCACAGCCTCCTCTGGGCCAGCCAAGCAGCCAGATGGTTGTGATAAGTGACAGTTATAAACAACCAACAACACAGAGATGGCCTGGGCTCCGTGGAGGCTGCGTCTCCTCAGAGAACCCAGCAGGGGACTGAGGGGCCTCCTTGCAGGTGCCAGCGGAAGCCCTGGTAGAGGGACACGAGGCCTTTTCCAGCTACATGACAGGACAGTCACAAGGTCATGCAGGAGTCACAAGGTCATGATGAGAAGCCCACTCACTGAGTGTGCATGATGCCATTTAACCCTCAAAACAGCCCGGGGAGAAAATATTTGCAAAACACATCTCTGTAAAGGGCTTATACCTGGAATACAAAGAATCATAAGAAAACCAATAACCCAACTTAGACAATGTGCACAAGACCTTAGATACCTCGCCAGAGAAGACACCGGATGGCAAATGAGCCTACATCCTTACACCGGATGACAAATGAGCCTACATCCTTAGCATCAGGGGGATGCAGACTGGAACCACAATGAGAGGCCACTGCGCACCATCAGAAGGAGCAAAAACGTAAAAGACTGACAATGCTGAATGTGGGACAGGCTATGCCACAACTGGAACCCTCACACACTGCTGGTGGGAGTGCAAAACAGCACGACCCCTGGTGAGCAGCTTGGCAGTCTCCGATAAAATTAAATATACACCTACCCACAGCCCAGCCCCTCAACTCCCAAGAGAAACAGAAACCACACACAAAAACCTGTATGCAAATATGTATAGACTTGTTCTAAGTAAAACAAACAACTCAAAAGTCCATGAATTTTGAGCCGAAACCGGTTTGGCTCAGTGGATAGAGCGTCGGCCTGCGGACTGAAAGGTCCCGGGTTTGATTCCGGTCAAGGGCATGTACCTTGGTTGCGGGCACATCCCCAGTGGGAGGAGTGCAGGAGGCAGCTGATCGATGTTTCTCTCTCATCGGTGTTTCTGGCTCTCTATCCCTCTCCCTTCCTCTCTGTGAAATATCAATAAAATATATTAAAAAAAAAAAGTCCATGAATTTTGAGAATGGAATAACCAGTTATGGAACACTGGCCAATGGAACACTACTCAGCAATGAAAAAGGAATGAACTGTCGTAACAGGTTTGGCTCAGTGGATAGAGTGTCAGCCTGCGGACTGAAGGGTCCCAGGTTCAACTCCGGTCAAGAGCATGTACCTGGGTTGTGGGCACATCCCCAGTAGGAGGTGTGCAGGAGGCAGCTGATCGATGTTTCTCTCTTATCAATGTTTCTAACTCTCTATCCCTCTCCCTTCCTCTCTGTAAAAATCAATAAAATATATTTTTTTTAAAAAAGAAAAAGGCATGAACTACAGGCACAGGCAACAACATGGGTGAGTCTCCAGTGCATGAGGCCAAGTCCAAGAAGCCAGGCTAAAAAGGCGACATTCTATCTGATTCCCTGGTGTGCCACTCTGGCAAAGGCCAAACTGCCATGACACACACAGGGCTGCGGTTGCCACTAGGGGAGGGGGTTACCTGCAAAGGGGCATAAAGGAGATGCGAAAGTAAAATGAAAGCTCTGTATGGTTTCTGTGGTGGTCATTGCAAAACTGTATGTATCTGTCATGCATCATCAAACTTACATTGACTGGGTGGAGTTTATTGCATGTAAGTCACACCTTATTGAAGCCAGAGGAAGACGAGAGAAGCCTGTTTGGTTAAGAAAAGAAGCCCGAAACAGCTGGGGCCATTACTGCTGTTACAGACGAGGAAACAGAGGCTCAGCAGGATGGCGCAATGGCTCCAAGGCTGCAGCAAACGCTGGCAGGAGTTGCGGCGTGGTGGGGGAACCGAGGCACGGTGGGGCTGGGCTGCAAGAGAGGAGTTGGAGGCCGGGCCATGCCCTGTGGGGCAGCCTGGGTGGCAGCCTGGGTAGCACAGTGGCCAGAGAGGCTGAGATTTCAGGGATTGCATGTGAGGGCACTGACTGTGCTTCTCATGGGTCACCTCACTAACTGCCCCCAAGCTGTGGCCCCGAGAGGCAGGCGAGTCCCCAGTTCACACAGCAGAGCTGAGCCTTGGACTCCAGAGCCATGCTCTTGTTCTGGGGACAGAAGGGCAGAGGGGAGGCTGCCGAGAACCAAGATCAACAGTAATTAACATAAATGCCTGAAGTCTGGTCAGAAAGCTGAATGGGGCTCTTTGATATTCACACGATGAATATCTGCATTTTATTACCTACTGCTGACTCAATGGCCTAAAGCAAACTCCCCCAATCTGATAATCTTACTGTTTACCAAACAATCACCTTTAATATGTCTGTTTGCATTCCTGAAAGGCAATTGTGTATTCTAGTAAATAAAAGCAGATGGAAACGAAGATTCAGTGGAACTTGGTCCCTTGTAACAAGATCACAACTGGCTTCCCCCATAATTTCCAAATTTATATTTCTTGTCTTGTGTATTAATTTGCATGTCTGCCCTTTCTCCAGGTCTTTGAACCCGAGGCCATGCAGGCCATGGCTTCACAGGAGGCCCCGAGGACCAGGTCACTCCCCAACTCCCCACTTCAGTCCACCCATTTCTCCTCTCTGGGCATCAGTCTCCACCTCTGTAAAGTGGAGCTACAATAGCACTGTCCTTGGAGCTCCAGGAGGAGAGGGGGAGCCCAAGGGTTGGAAAGTGCTGCCTGTGGCCTAGTGCCACCAGCCCAGACACCTGCCCTCACGCTGGGGGAGGAAAATAGATTAGGAAGGTATCCAGTGGGGAAAGGACACACCCTCCTTTCTTCTGGGCCTCAACTTTCCTGGCTTGCAGGGGAGGGAGCTGGGCCAAATGACAGCTGGCAAACTGGGGGCCATTTCCAGCCCCACAGACATTTTGTTTTATTCCCAGGGTTGCTTCCTCCCTACCCTTTCCCCCAATTTTTTTTGTTTTACTTTTTTTGTTGTTGTTGTTAATCCTCACCCAAGGATATTTTTCCATTGATTTTTAGAGAATGGAAGAGAGAGGGAAAGACAGAGAGAAACATTGATGTGAGAGAAACACATCGATTGGTTGCCTTCTGCTGGAGCGCGGCCAGGGCCCAGGCTGGAGAGGAGCCTGTAACCAAGGTACATGCCCTTGACTGGAATCGAACCGGGGACCCTTTGGTCCGCAGGCCAATGCTCTATCCACTGAGCCAAACCGGCCAGGGCCCCCCAATTATTATTATGAGAAATTTCAAGCACATAAGTTGGAGGCTGGGATGGCCACTGCTCACACTTGGCCTCTGGCTCCCTCCTCCGCTCCTCTCTCCCATGCAGACACGAGCTGTTGAAGGGTGACTCATTGCCATCATCATCTTTTGCTCCTAACCCTCAGCATGTAGCGCCTGAGAACAAAGACATTCTGCTTGTAAGCACAATGTGGTTATGCCAGCGCGAGAACCAGATGCAATCCCACAGACACCTAACACATGGTCCGTGTCCAAGTACCCAACCAGCCCCAAGTGCCTTACATGGTTCAATTGTTTTGAACCAGTATCTAACCAAGAGTCACATACTCCACTTGGTTTTATCTCTTTCTCCCTCCATTTTTTACTTTGAAAAAATTATTACACCTCCAGAAAAATGCATGAATATGCGTCTGGACCCACCAACTGTTCGTACTTTGTCTCTGTCTCCCCTAACCGTTGAAGTGTTGGTGGCAGACACACATAATTGTGCTTTTTCATCCGTTGCCATCACTTGAACATCAGGAGAGCTCACTTTAGTCTTTGATTTCCAGCTCCTATTGAAAACCAGGAGGGCCCTGAGCCGGTCTCCAACACAAAGCAGTCAGCTGGAGTGAGCGGCAGCCGCCCCTCTGGAGGGGCAGTGGGTCTCCACTCTGCCACTCACATGGCCCTCTTTTGTCTGACACCTCGCCTGCCTCTCTCAGTCATGCAGGTTCAACCCTCCCTCCACTCCAGGCGCTCTCTGAAAGCCCCAGGTCTCCTGGGGAGGATGCCATCTCCACCTCTGGGGTCTCCTGGCCCATTGTGGGGAGGGTCCTCCACCAGGTGTCAGACTCGGAGCTTAGCCTCACCAGTGGAATCCCAGCTCCACTCCCACCATCAGGGAGAACGCTGACAGTTCTCAGCCTCCCCAAGCACAATCCCTGCCTCTCAGGACGGTGTGAGGATTAGCCAGGCCTGCACCAGAGCACTCTACACAGCACCTGGCCTACAGGGAGCACTCAGTGGGTGTGGCTGCTGGTGTAAGCTTCCTCAGAAGATAGGCACACAGGTGGGCAAACATACATGTATGAACAGAATCCCATGAGGTGAAAAAATGCTCAACAATAGGGAACTAACGGATTAGATAATTATTGCTTCCTTAAGGTGCAAGAGTCGGCAGCTGAGACAAAGATGCTACATTTAGAAATGACCCAAAAGAATACACACAAAAAAGAAAATTTTAAAAAGTTTTTAAGAAGAAATGACCCAAGTAGCCATCAATAAAGGACCGTGTCAAAGGGAATGGTTAAGTCTAGTCCTCTGCTATGACATCGTGGGTTTATATGTGGAAAACTAGAAAAATTCTTAGTAAGTAAAAAGGCATCCCCTCTGTGTGGAGGAAGATTGTTCCTAGTTGCAAATATACACACATACATACATATATGTACACACTATATATATACACTTATTTATGCTTATTTTATTTTTATGGGGTGTTTTATATGTGTGTGTGTTTTATTTTAGAGAGAAAGGGAGAGAAACATCAATTGGTTGCCACACACACACACACACAGACACACATGCCAACTGGGGTTCAAACCCCCAACCTGGGCATGTGCCCTGGCTGGGAATTGAACCCACGACCTTTTGGTGCTCCCCCCAATTGAGCCACACTGGCCATGACTGTCTATATATATTTTTTGTTTTTCAAACATGTGACTATATTACCTAGCCAAAAATTGAATTAAAAATATCATTTAAGAGCCCTGACCTGTGGTGTTCAGTGATTAGAGCATCGGCCCACGCAAAGAAAGGTATCAGGTTCAATTCCCTGTCAAGAGCATGTACCTGAGTTGCAGGTTCATTCTTGGCCCACTGGGAGTGGGGGCGGGAGGCAACCAATCTATGTGTCTCTCACATCCATGTTTCTCTTTCTGTCTCTCCCCCTCCCTTCCACTTTCTCTAAAAATCAATGGAAAAAATATCCTCAGGTGAGCATTAACCAAAAAACAAACAAAACAATCCAAATGCCCATCAAGGGTGGACAAATTGTGGTAAATGCCCACAATGGAATACTACTCAGTGATGAAAAAGGTACCCTCATCAACATAGATGAATCCCACAGATAAGGTGAATAAAAGAAACTGTACACTAAACAGTATACACTACGTTTAGTTCTGGGAAAAGCAAATTAGTGCATCACGCTAGAAGTCAAGGTAGTAGTGACTTCCAGGGGTGGGACACGGATCAGGGGGGCAATGGAAACCCTGGTATTATTCATCTTGACTGGGTGGTGGTCACCTGGGAGTGAACAGCAAGTTTACACTTTAATTAGCAAACTAGTAAAAAGTAACCTGTAGTCCCGTGACTCAGTGCTGCAGCTACGGGTGGGAGCTCAGGGGCAGCAGGGGCCTGGCCAAGTTCTCTTTCCAAAAAGAAATCTGGACCTTGAGAGTCCTGTCCTCTCCAAGCAAGTCCCTGGTCTTGTTGGGACTCACTCTCCCCATCTTTGGCTTGAATCCAGGGATCTCCAAGGCCTCTGCCTGCGATTCTGCCTCTTTTGAGGGGAGGTGGCCTTGAGCTCTTATCTCAAGCCAACAGCCGGTCACATGGGTGGGGCCGCAGCACGACCCTCCACGGCTCCGCTGTGCGCCCTTTCTGAGGTCTCGCGTGCCCTGGGGTTTCCACTTCCTCGTCTGTAAATAGTCACGCGTACCTATTTCTCAGCTGAGCTCACTGAGTCCTACTGAACCTCCCTGGAGCTCACCAGGGTTTTGCTAAGCACAGGCCACGCACAAAGCAAGTGCTGAATAAATGGTGGCTGCGAGGGAATCATTGGAATTTTCCTGCAGGTCACTATATCTCTTTGAGAAGGGGTCCGTGTGGGGCCCCAAAGTTGCCAGTGAATTAAATGCAAGAGGGAAAGGTGGCCTCTAGCGGATGCGGCGCGCGCGGTGTTTGGAGCGCCCAGCGGCGCGCAGGAGGCGGGCCTGGCCCTTTAAGAGCAGACGGAATGTATCAAAACAAACCGGCCGGCACCCACTGGCCCCGCGCGGCACGTGACCCCCAGCTGGTCCCCGCCCCCTTTTGTCGGCCGCGTCTGAGTGTCAGTGTCGGCGCCGTCGCCGCCGCGGTCTCCGGTGCGGATCCCAGCCTCTCCGGGCCGCTGCCCGCGCCCCCGCCGCCCGCGCCCCCGCCCCTCGGCCCGCGCATTTCCCCGCGCGCCCGGCCTTGGAGCCCCGCTGCCCGGGGCCAGCGGCCTCATCCCGCCGCGGATGGCGCACTCGCCGGCCGCCGCGCCGGGCGCGCAGGAGCCGGGCTGCCCCATCCGCGTAGAGCACGACCGTCGGCGCCGCCAGTTCACCGTCCGGCTCAACGGTAACGCGTGCCCGGCCGTCCCGCCCTTTGTCTGCGAGGGACAGACCCGCGGAAGCGAACCTCCCCAGCGCGGGCCCGGCCCACGGCCCGGGGGCGGTGTCGCTAGCGCGCGCCGCGGGGCGACCTCGGGGGCGGAGGTTCCGCCCGGCGCTCCGGACGCCGCCGGGGCTGCGGCTCCCGGACGGGTGGGGGCGTGGCCGACCCCGGGCGGGGAGGGGCGGGCTGTGGGGAAAGGCGCGTCCCCGCGGAACAGCCCCGCCGGGCGCGCGGCGAGCCCCCGGGAAGGCGGAAGCCAGAGCGGGCAGCCCGGCCGCCAGCCCCTGCCTCGACTCTGGGAACGCGCACCTGCTCGGGCCCGGCGTGCTTTCCGGTGTTTCCAGAGGCTGCTGTCTGAGATCCTGGAAAGCGGGTCGGCTGTGACTTCCCGCTCCCCGGGGTGTTAAATAGCTTCCTGGGAGCCTTCGTTTTGCTGCACCGAGGGGTGCTGGAAGGATCCTCTGGGCAGATTGAGGTTTGCTTCTCCCCAGGAAGGCGGTGGGAGGGTGTGGTGTCCCTATCAGACCCCAGCGCCTTGGGGACTCTGGCCTCGCTGCCTCCTCTGCGTGCCCCAGTTTCTCCATCCTACTATGGGAGTAACAGCGCATACCTGGCCGGGTGTGAGAGTGAAGTGCTGTGATAAGAGTCAAGGCTTAGGACAGAACCTGCAGCGCATAGTAAGTGCCGAACAACATGGACCTTACTTTTGAAACGAGAAAACATAGGCAAGCCTTCCTTTCCTGTGAAGAAAAGTTCCTCCACTTACGGGCCCACAACCCTTCTCCTAAGAGTTCTGGGGGATAAAAAATAGAATTGTGAAATGAAGGACCATAAACCCCTGCATCCCATCCCTTTTGCTTTTATAACTCTTCCTCCTTCCCAGCTGGGCCCCTGTGGCAAGGTCCAAGCCAAAAGGGCCTTCAGAGGCCACTGTGCCCATTCCTGAGAAGGGAAGGCAGAGGCCCAGGAAAGGGAGGGGCTGCCTGAGGTCAGGCAGTGAATTGGGGCAGAACTGGAACAGGGTCCTGCCCAGTGTGACTCCTGGAACTGGACACCTCCAACCTGCACTTGGATGCATCAGGAGGGGCTGGGAGCTGGGGCAGGGACATTTCCGAGACACTCTCCCCTCCCCTTGGGGCAGTGCTGGGCATTGAGCCAGGCCCTAGCACATCCGTGTAATGTGAGGCATAAGCACCCTGTTATTGCTGGGGTAGCCTCCATGTGCCCACCTGCAGCTGGTGGCAGTGGAGCTCTCGGGGTGCTGCAGGAACAAGAACTTCTTGAGGCCCCCAGGAGGATGAGGTGCGGAGGAAAGCTTTATTGGTGAGGTGACAGTAAAGGACCTCTCCCGTCAGGGTCCCACCTCCCCTGTCCCGCCATGGGAAAAGCCCCATCTTGTCTTGGGCAGAGCTAGGATGAAAGCCACTGCCCAGGTGTCCACTCCACATTGAAGCCCAGTCCGGTCCCGCATCTGCCCGCTTAGCTTGTGTTCCAGCTGCAGTCCATGGCGTGTGGGGCCCACAGGGCCATGGTCCATGCAGCTTCTAGGGCCACCTGGCAGGTGAGTGTGGGTCATGGAACAAGAAAGAAATAGGAGCATAAGTGGCAAGAGAGAGAAAATGTCTTTTTCTGGGGATTTGAACCTAAGATTTCTCAAGCTTGCCGTGGGCTCCACCCTCCCAGCCAATCCATGGCTCCCCAGGCTAGACTGACAGGCAAGCATCTTCCCTACCTCACCCTGACTTTACTGCACATGCATCCATGTCTCTGTTTGCTTTCTTCCTATCTATATACTAGAGGCCCGGTGCACGTAATTTGTGCATGGGGGGTGTGTCCCTCAGCCCAGTCTGTACCCTCTCCAATCTGGGATCCCTCGAGGGATGTCCGACTGCCCGTTTAGGCCCGATCCTACCTCTCACAATCCAGGACTGCTGGCTCCCCACAGCCCACCCCTCCCCACCTGGGGTCGGCCACGCCCCCACCGCAGCGTCTGGAGCGCTGGGCGGAACCTCCGCCCCCGAGGTTGCCCCACAGTGCGTGCTAGCGACACCGCCCCCAGGCCGTGGGCCGGGCCGCGCTGGGGAGGTTCACTTCCGCTGGCCTGCCTTCCTGATTGCCCCTAACCGCTTCTGCCTGCCAGCCTGATCACCCCCTAACCATTCCCTGCCAGCCTGATTGATGCCTAACTGCTCCCCTGCCAGCCTGTTTGCCCCTAACTGCCCTCCCCTGCAGGCCTGGTCACCCCTAACTGCCCTCCCCTGCAGGCTTGATCGCCCCCAGCTGCCCTCCCTTGCAAGCCTGGTCCCTCCCAACTGCCCTCCCCTGCTGGCCTGATCTCCCACAACTGCCCTCCCTTGCAGGCCTGGTCCCTCCCAACTGCCCTCCCCTGCTGGCCATCTTGTGGTGGCCATCTTATGTCCACATGGGGGCAGGATCTTTGACCACAGAGGGGCAGCCATCTTGTGTGTGGGAGTGACGGTCAATTTGCATATCACTCTTTTATTAGATAGCATAGAGGCCTGGTGCACGGGTGGGGGCCAGCTGGTTTGCCCTGAAGGGTGTCTCGGATCAGGGTGGGGGTTCCCTTGGGGTGTGGGGTGGCCTGGGCAAGGGGCCTGTGGTGTTTGCAGGCCGGCCATGCCCCCAGGCGACCCAAACGGAGGCCCTGGTATCTGGGATTTATTTACCTTCTACAATTGAAACTTTGTAGCCTGGAGCGGAGCCAAGCCTTCTGCTTGCTCCGTGGCAGCAGCCATTTCTGTTGGGATTTATTTATCTTCTACAATTGAAACTTTGTAGCCTTGAGCAGAGCCAAGCCTTCTGCTCGCTCTGTGGCTGCCACCATTTTTGTTGGGATTTATTTATCTTCTATAATTGAAACTTTGTAGCCTTGAGTGGAGGCCTGGGCCTGCCAGGGTGTGCGGAAAGCTTGGCTTCCTCCATTGCCGGGGAAACACAAGCCTCCTGCTCTCTCGGTGGCCACAGCCATCTTGGTTGGGTTAATTTGCATACTCGCTCCTGATTGGCTGGTGGGCGTGGCTTGTGGGTGTAGCAGAGTGATGTTTAATTTGCATATTACTCTTTTATTAGATAGGACTAGAGGCCTGATGCACAAAGATTCGTGCAAGAATGGGCCTTCCTTCCCCTGGCTGCCAGCACCACCTTCACTCCTGCCCAGAGCTGCCTTTCTGCCTTCCCACGCTGCCCAAAAGCCCGGAGCGGCTGGGGTGGTGCGGAACGCCTGTGTCATTGCCATGGCGACAATGCAAGCATCCCGCCCCAGTCCGCTCGGCGCCTGCATATGCAAATTAACCCATCATCTTTGTTGGCATACTCCTGATGGGCTGGTGGGTGTCGCGAAGGTATGGTCAGTTTGCATCTTTCTCTTTTATTAGTGTAGATATAAAAGCGTAAGCAACCATTCAACTGTTGGACTGTTCAACTGGTAGCTATGGTGTACACTGACCACCAGGGGGCAGATGCTCCAACCGGTAGATTAGCTTGCTACTGGGGTCTGGCTGATCAGAACTGGGCAAGTTGGGCTGGACATACCCTGGAGCCCTCCCATGTCCCTCCCCAGCCGGCCAGCCCGATCAGGGTCCCTAGGCCTGGCCTGTGATCCGGGACCCCTTGGGGGATGTCAGAAAACTGCAGGCCAGGCCAAGGAACCCCACCGCACCAGGCCTCTAGTTATTAATATGAACTAGCTAGTCACAATGGTAACAATTTCATATTACAGATGAGCAAACTGAGGCTTAGACCACAGGGCAGGAAAGACTCCCAGCATCACAAAGTGCCAGAGCCAGAACTCAAATGCTGTTCTTTGCACGTGGAAGCCGGTACTCCCGCTGCTGTGTGCTGTGGCCAGGGCCCTTGTGCTCTTGGGGAGGGGTTACCAAACTCAAGGGAGGGCTTGATGGCGGGGGTGGCCCATTCTTGCAAGGTGGTTTTATTCGCTTTCAGCAAGTAAGAGAGAGAGGATATTGTATCTAGAGCTCTGCCTCTGCTTCTATACACTATTTGGTCACTTACACATTGATTTCTTCTTTGCAGTTGGCTACTTTTATGTTTTTGAAGTTGAGTTCCTGTCAAACTCATCCAGTTCACAGCTGGCCTGCAAACTACTCTGCTACATGTTAACATGCAGCAAGACTAGAACTCAGTAAGAATAGCCCAGACCTTGAGATCCTTGTCCTAAAGAGGGGCCTCTGGCTTTTCAAATCCTCTTTTCTGAGGTTCCAGGGAGGTCTCTGGTTCCCTTGGGTGCTCAGGTGGTGCTGCATGCTCACAGAGACAAAGGAAAAAAGGATGTTCAGGTTTTCCTTCTTCCTAATGAGTCCAGCCAAAGGAGACCCCGCCCCCGCTCCCTTACCCCCCCATGTCACTCCCCCCTCTCCGCTCCCTCACCTCACCCCCTCACCCCTCCCCAGCTACTCCCCCTTTCTTTCCCCCCCCCTCCCTCTCCCCCAGAGCTGGCTGTGGTCACAGGTAGACGTGCCCAGCCATGTTTCTAAACGTGCCCACCTCTGGAACCTGCTGCCCCGACAGCTAACTATAAAGTGTTCCAGGGACTCCAGCCACCCCAGGCGCAGTGTGAGACTGTCTGTCCCCCTTCCGCCTGCACACCAGGCTCTGCAGCCCTGGTCCGCCTGGCAGTGGATGTGGGGGCCGGGGGCGAGAGCAGAGCCTGTAGAGAGACTTGAGCACAGGCTGAGAGGCTGAGTGGCCCTGGGCTCCCAGGCCGGGTGGGGGGGGGGGGCTCTCTGGCAGTGCTGGCTGCCGAGCTTCCTGCCCGGTGGTGAGGGAAGGGGCTGAGCAGCTGTGCTCTAGGCGCCCGGCACAGAGGCTCCTAACTCGCCCTCTAGCCTGCTGGTGGGTGTGGGCACACGGCTCTTCTGTTTCACAGATTTGCCCAGGGCCCCTTGGAGGGAGAAGAGTTAGGGTCTGGACCTTATTGAGGGGCTGGAGTGTGCCAGGCCCTGTGCTAGGTGTCGGGGACGCGTGGGATTGGCCATCTAGAGGATGGCAGGCAGCACACCCCGTGGGAGCCACCCTAGGAACCAGGCCTGTGAGGAACGAGGAGGGTAGGAGGAGGGGTGGCAAAGGGCTTTGTTTGGAATCGGGTGTTCAGGAGGCCTCCCTGGGAAGGTAGCGTTGAAGTTAAGACCAAGCAGAAGCGAGGAGGGATTCGAGTAGGAAGAACTTCCGGGTGAAAGGAGCAGCCGGGGCCAAGGCATGTGGTGCCTGCCGGCCTTGGGGCAGCGGGACTGGAGGGACAAGAGGAGGGTCATGTAGATGTTGTCGGCAGGTCCTGGGGCAGGAGGTGTGAGGCCCTGGGAGGCGGCAAGAGGCCTTGGCTGTGACTCTGAGTGAGGTGGATGCCCAGGAGGGTCTTGAGCAGAGAGTGGACAGGGTGGTTGCAGGCCCCCCTGGCTGGTCTGAAGAGAGCAGGCTGTGGGGCAGGACAGCCGTGCAAGCAGAGGAATGGGAATGGCCTGCAGGCCGTTCTAAAGGGCCTGGCTGGATATCGCTGGCATGGGCTGTGAGAGAGTGCTCGACACAGGCTTGTCAGACCTCAAGTCCAGGTTCAAAAACACTAGCTTGTGTGTCACCACTTCATCGTTGGGGAAGCAGGGCACCCAGCCTGTGGCAGCTAAGCTGGAATCGTGCCCACCCCTGAATGGCCCTTTCTCTGGCCTTCCCTCTCCCCTCTCCACCAGGGCTGAGCGCCCCACTTGCTTCAAGAAGAAGGGTCTGATGCTGCTGTTCCCAGAGTCTGTGGCAGCAGCAGAGTCAGCCCCAGCGCTGACCGGGGATGGGGCGGGAGGGTGCCCTGTGTGAATGCCCGTGGCGCTGGCCAGGGCAGCACCGCAGGCCTTGACCCCAAAATGGCACCGCTGTGCACCTGCTAAAGCTGCAAGCAGACAAGCTGCTGGCCCTTGCTTGAGGCAGTGCCCACCGGCCACCCTCCTGCGGTCGCCTGGGGTCCCCGGGGTTTACCCCCTCAAGGCGGACGTTAAGTGGCAACGTCTCGAGAATCAGAGCTGTGTGTGACACCCACCGGCCAAGTTCCGGGCCCTACAGAGTCTCCTGGGTGTGGAGAAGGAAGTGCATGGAGCAGAGTGGCCCCAAGCAGGGACCACGCTGGTACAGACGTGGCTGAGGAGGCCTCCGCTTCATCAGTCTCCATCAGAGCATCTGCCACGGGGATAGGCAAGAAACACCCACCATATCCGCTTAGATGCCACTACAGCCTGCGAGGGGCCCTGGGAAGTGCCCAGCTGGACCAGCAGCAGGTCCTCTAGGCAACGCTGTGTGCGCACCCACAAGGCCGGCTTCTGGAAGGTGCTCTCCAAGGGCAGGGCGGGTGGAGGAGGATTCCTGGTGCCCGGAGAAGGTGTGTCTCTTCCCGGTCAGCTGCATGGCCACCCCTGACATCATCCATGGGATGTGCATCAAGATGAACGCCCAGCTCAGCTACGAGGCATAGGTGTGCCCAGGAGCAGGCACACTCGGGCGCTCGCAGACACAGACAAACCCGAATCCTTGTGAATCAAGCTGCCGGCTGCCCTGGCCGGCGGCCCCAGAGTGGCCCAGAGTCTAGCCGAAGGCTGCAGGGGACAGCCGTGGGTTTTTGTCGTTTTCTGGGCCTGTCCTGATGGAGCAGTCGATAACCGTCCTGTTCGGAATCAACTTTGGGTTTCATGGCAGCACAGGCGACCCTACCTCCACTTGTGGTAAAAGTCTGTCAGTGCCATGTATAAATCACGTCCTGGGCTTTTTTGTTTTTTACCCCACACGGAGCATAACTCAGGGAGCGTGTCATACCCCTCACTTTAAAAATAAGTGTGTGTCCTTCTAACTATGTTTTGGGTATTTTAAGGACCATGAGGAGTTTGATTTGAAATTATACAAGATCCCTATTGTGGGTTTTTTTTAAAAAACAAACAAACTGTGGCCCTAACCGGTTTGGCTCAGTGGCTAGAGCATCGGCCTGGGGACTGAGCGGTCCCGGGTTCGATTCCGGTCAAGGGCATGTACCTTGGTTGCGGGCACATCCCCAGTGGGGGGTGTGCAGGAGGCAGCTGATCGATGTCTCTCTCTCATCGATGTTTCTAACTCTCTATCCCTCTCCCTTCCTCTCTGTGAAAAATCAATAAAATATATTTAAAAAACAAAAGAAAACAAAAACAAATTGTGTGTTCTGTGATTGCCCAGCCCAGCCTCATGTCTGTCATTATAGACCCGCTTTTTCCTACTGCCTTTTTTCAGACAGTACTTTTTAAAGATATATACCTTTAAAAATTTTTATTTTTTGTGACAGAGGAAGGGAAAAGAGAGAAAGAGAAACATCGATGTGAGAGTGGAACATCGATCGGCTGCTCCTGTACCCGAGAAGGAGCCACCCTGGGCACGTGCCTGACTGGGGATCAAGCTAGGGCAGCGCTTTTTTTTTAATCCTCACCTGAGGATGTGTTTTTATTGACTTCAGAGAGAAAGGAAGGAAGAGGGAGAGAGAGATAAACATTGATAGGAGAGAGAAACATCAATTAGTTGCCTCCCATCCACACCCTGACCGTAAATGGAACCCGCAGCCTGTTGATGTACAGGGTGATGCTCCAACTAATCAGCCTCCCAGCCAGGCCCAGACAGTTCTCTTAAAGCAGAAAACAAGCAGCAAGTCTTGACGGCCGCCACCCAGGGACTTGACGTTAAAGCCGTCAGGCACAGATAACTGCCCAGAGGTGACTGACTTGGCCCCCTTCTGAACCATTATTTGTTCAGGGGCAGGTTTTGCAACCTAACCCCTTGCTGACTGGTCACAAGTATACTTGTGTCTTTTTCTTAACTCGTCAGTCAGTATTTCCAGAGATGGGACGAGCAATCCATCTAATCCTTCCATCCGTCTTTCATTATGGAAAAGGTTTCAGAAAGATGCGTCACAGGAAAGAACGTGTGAGCGAGCTATGTGCAGACCCCGTGTCTGGCTGGCCTGTGACCATGTCTCAGCTGGAAGGCAGTGCTGCAGGGAGACAGCGATGAATCTGGCATTCGTGCACACGGAGGCAGAGAGGACTGCGGGGCACCGACAGTGCCGTGACTGTGGGGAAGAATGGGCAGAAGACACTCTGCCAGCCTTGGAGATTATACAGATATTTCAGGCGTAGCTGTTCAATGTGAAGACCCACAAAGTTTAGGTGAAGTAACCAATTTACTTTTTGATAAAGATTTTTTCGATCTATTACTTCTCACACCAATTTACACCATCGCCAAATGGGAAAATGCCACAAAACCTCTGCTAGCACTTCACCATGAACAGACGTTACTTATATAGATACAGAGAAGTTTCTCAGTTTAAGTATGTTGAAGGGACTAAGGAAGCCAGATGGAGAGATGACTGGTCAACCGATCCTTTACTTGAATCACCCATATTTCCACAAACCATGACTGGGAAGAGGTTTGAGCAAACTCTGACGTTCTCTTATCCGAATGATGATTGACAACATGTTATATGGACCGTCTTCACCAAGCACCAAGTCAGGCCCCTTTGGACCACTTCACCTCTCAACTTAAATGTTTATACACCAAACAGCAGTTCCCACTCGAGGGAGCAGTGACCCCCTCAGAGAGAGCGCTTCAGGTTCAAGGCGTGCAATCTGGCAAAGCAATGAAGGCAGGATTTTAGTAAGGACACTGGTGAACGCGGGAGTGGCTCTACTTGCAAACTCGAGATATATGCAGGCGAAGGGAAAGTTACAACAGACTGTATTATCCGTCTACGGCCCTTCCTTGGCTCTTGGCATCATATTCACCAAGACAATTACAACAGTGTCTGCAGCTGAGCTGTCACGGAAGCACAAAGCACTGGCCTGTGGAAGAATGAGAGCTGTGGGTGCCGCCACAACAGACAGAAAAGTCACCGGCCCATGGGGCGCATGCTGGCGTGACACAGCTAGCCAGCAAGGTGCTGAGAAACTGCCTCCATGTGCATTCTCTTCAGGGGACACCCCGAGCGCCCCCCATGCCAGCCCCCGGAAACCCTTCACTGCCTCCGTTGTCCTTCCTGGCACCAACAAGAGCTGTGTGCTGAAGGTGTGAAGGTGAATAGAGGACCCCGACAATTGATGTATGTTAAAAACCCGATGAGGAGCAGCTGGTGGTTTTTATGTAGAAACTGAATAATTCTTCATAAATAAATCTCTGTTTTGGAATCTAAAAAGAAGATTCATCTGTGGGCCCTAGAATCCTGGTGCTCCCCACGGCCTCCCCACCCCCACTTTGCAGATGGGAAATCTGAGGTCACAGAGGGTCAGCTGCCCCTGGCCTCCCTCTGCCCCCAGGCAGCTGGTGGCAAGAGGATCAGCGGGTAACTTTCCTGGGTAACCCCAGGGTCTTCACGTGCGTCCCGGCTGTTTTGGCTGGTCCCCTGGAGGATTCCCAGGCCGCAGCCCCCTCTGCCTAATGCCCTAACCTACTCTGAGCCACCAGCCTATGGTCCCTCCCCACCCAGGCTCTGCGTGTGGAGATGCCCCACATGCCAGCCGCTGTTCCCGGGGTCTACTCCCTGCTCCTGTACCTACTTGTGCTGCTCAGCCTCTTCACTCCCAGAGGGAACAGAAGCCCTGCCTACTCTCCCATCTGTCCAGTGGGCATGTTGACCCACCGGCCACCTCTCGGCACTGAGATGGGCATGGAGGTGGCGGCTGCCTGGCCCTCTGCACAGACCCCTCATCTCCCCCCAGAACCCTCTTCTCCTCCCCGTCTGCAGGGGTGATGAGTTCTCAGTGACCACCTTCCCTGATAACTTCTTGGGGCTGTTGGCCCTGGGGTTGGGGCCGGCGAAGGGTGCTGGGGTAGAGGCCAAGGGTAGGGACTTTTATGACCCGAGTAGCTTTAACTTTTTTCAAAACCACTGCAGACTGTGGTCACAGTGTGACTCTCGGGCCCAGGAGGGACAGAGTGATGGTCCCAGGACAGGTGAGATCTTGGGCATGAGGTGTTGGGACTGGTCTCGAGTCACCTGGCAGAGTGTGGACGGACCCAGGCCTCCCCCTGCCTTGGACTTGTTCCTGCGGCCTCCTTTGTTAGTCAGTGTTGATTGCTCACAGAACTCAGCCCTGCCCTGGGCTCTGCCCACGGTGCTGTCAGCAGAGAGAGTGGTGCCCTGGGCCCAGCTGCCCACACGCTGATGGCAGAGGGCGGGTACCCAGGCACACAGCCCTGTCCTGGCCTCTGCTGGGGGCAGGGGACCTCTGGGAGGGGACATTGGGCCACCTTGGGTCACAAGGAGGAGTCAGCCTTGGGAGGCGCTAGGCAGTGGTGGGAACGGCAGGCCCTGCGCCACTAAGGCCTCTGAAATCATGTGGCCTGGCCCTGCCAAGGCATTAGTGGTGAGTTAGTTAAATGTTTGACCAAATACAGCAGGCTAATTTTTTAAAATACATTTTTATTGATTTCACAGAGGGAGAGAGAGAGAAACATCAATGATGAGAGAGAATCATGGATCAGCTGCCTCGGGCATGCCCCACACTGGGGATCAAGCCTGCAACCTGGACATGTGCCCTGACCAGGAATCAAACCGTGACCTCCTGGTTCATAGGTCGTCATTCAATCACTGAGCCCTGCTGGCTGGGCTGGCAGGCTAATTTTTGGGCTGATAATTTTGTATGGCCCTCCAATGATGGTATAAATATCCCAATGGCCCTTGGCAGAAAGAAGGTTTCCCACTTCTGCTCTAGGAGGGGAGGCCAGGCAGAGGGAGCAACCTGCCAGGCTGGGCGTTGAGAGCTGGGTGTGTGTGAGGAGAGCGAGGAGGCTGGTGTGGCTGGACCAGAGCCCTGAGCAGAGGACAAATGGGATCTGACTCGGCTTCCCTGGTGGATGCAGAGGTGCCCAAGGAGATGTGAGTAGCAGTGGCCAGGTTCTAAGCATGTTTTGAAAGTTGTACCCGTGGACTTGTCTCAGGATCAGCTCAGAGTCAGAGAGGAAGACAAGGCAAGGAGGTCCCCGGGATCTTGACCTGAGCCACAGGGGTTCGCCATTTTCTGGGGCTCTCCAGGCAGGTTTGAGGGAAGAGGAGGGGCATTCTGGCCATGTTGGGTGTGGGTAGTTGGGACTCTAAGACACAGGTGCCAGGCCACAGACCAGAGGCTCTGGGACTGCCCACTAAGTGCCTGGCTCCTCCCCCAGCACGGTGTGGCCCAGCCTGTGTAGAGGGGCCTCCGTAGCACATGCTTCTCTCATGCACAGCCTGTGGCCCCTGGCGCTCCTTCTGTTTCTCTTTCAGACAGAAGAGCTTCCGCCTGTCTCCAGCCAAGTCCATGCACCGAGAGGTGTGTGACTGCCTCTCAGAGCCTTAGTGTTCCTGTCTGTAAGCAGGGCTCTGAGTCCTTCCTGCCCATTCTGCAAGGGTTTCATGAGGGTTAGTGTGTGGAAGGAGCTGAGCACGGCCTTGTCTCCTGCCAGGCCTTGCCATGTGTGCTGCAGCTATGGCACCTGCTATCTCTGAAGGCGCAGGGCCAGGCTCTGGGGAGGAGGCCACAGGTCACCCTCGAATCCCTATAGTGTGTCTGGCAGAGAGAGAACAGCAGTAGTTTATAGGACAAATCTCTCTTGAGTGTCTTCCCTGGGCTGGGCACTGGGGACACCATGGTGACCGAGCCCCTGTGACCATCAGGAGCTGATGAACCAGGGTAGGGAACAGCCCCAGCCATTTGGGGGTCTGTTCCATCCACGGCCCAGTGGCCACTTCAAGGATATTGTTGAGGGAACGGGCAGGCGAATGAACAGAGGGAAACTAGCAAGCTTCCAAGGTCTGAGGACCCGCCACCTCCCTCCGGAAATGGCCGTGTGAGAAGCCGGGATCTTCTCAGTGGCTTGCAAGGCCTTACGTGATTTGGCCCCAGAGCCTCCAGTGTGCCTCACCACCACACTCCCCCACTCATTCCAGCCACCTGCTGGTTCCCACTGCTGCTTGCACCGTGTGCCTCGGCCTTTGCACAGCTGTCCTCGGCACCTGGACTGCTCGTCCCCCACGTGTCCTTTCGTGTTCCTTGCCCCTCAGGTCTTTGCTCAGGAGAGGCCTACCCTGTGCACCCTCCCCTCCTCTGCTGCATTAATCTCTAGCTTGTCCCCTTCAGATCCGTTCTTGTTTATAATGATACCACTTCTTGTCTGCCTCCAGGAGGGAGCATCTGGTCGGTTTTCTTTACTGTTACACACCCAGTGCCTGAACCTGCCTGGCATGGAGGCCCTGATGAGATGGGGTAATTAGACGGCCAGGGTGGCACACAGGCAGCTCCCTCCGCTGGTCCCTGTGGTCCTCTTCTGGGCACGTTGAATTACCCAGCAGGTGTGGGAGCCAAGACCAGAGTCCCGCTGCATGGCCAGGGCAGGTGGCAGTGGGGCCAGAGCTGGGCCCGCCCACCAGAGCAGCCGTCAGGCCTGAGGAGGGGGTGCAGGGGCCCCTATGGCCACCCTCGGCTGGACCATTTCGGGGAAGGATATTCCAGGCAGAAGCAACTGCCTTGGGAAAGGCCTGGAGGCAGGAGGCAGAGGTCATGTCCAGGTGGAGCAAAGAGACTGGTCTGAGGCCTGGGTTCCGCTTCACCTGCCTCACTGTGGGATGTGGACCCCTGGGTCTGAGTCTCCCCATCTGCAAACAGGGAGGCCTGCAGTGTCACCCTGAGCATCGGGGAGAACCAGAAAGCCCCTAACGGGGTGGGCCATGTTCGCTTCTGTTGGTGACATCACAGGCCCCGGCCCAGGCAGCATGGAGCAAATTACACTGCTTTAAAGCGAGAACCACATGAAATACAATTTGCTTTTAATAATCACACTTGGCATTGACATGTTTTCTTTGAGGCACAGCAAATTGTGTGTTCTGGCCTCAGGGCCCTCACGCTGGCTGTGCCCTCTTTTTGTCCTTCCCTGACCACCTCCAGCGACATGGCCCTCTGTCCCCCGATCCAGCTTAGTTCCTTCATACATCACAGCTCTCTGAAGGACAGATCTTGGAGCTGTCCTCAGCTACTCATTCTCTCCCCACACTTGAGCCATCAGCACCCCGCATTGCTCACCTGGACTATTGTGGCCACCACATCCCTCTTCTCATAGCAGCCAGAGGAGGATCACGAGACACAGTCACCTCCTATCCCTCCTCTGCCAAGGACCCTTGATGGCTCCCAGCTCACGGTGGTTACGAGGTTCTGCGGGACTCCTCCCCCCATCACCCTTGCCCTCCCCTCATCTCCTCCACCCCCTCGCTTGCCACTCCTGCCTCAGGGCCTTTGCACTGGCTGCTCCCAGCCTGTGACACTGCTCCCCAGACAGCACACAGCCGCTCCTCTTTCTCCTGCCACCTCTCCGTCCACCTGCCTGCTTCTCTGCTCTGTCTCCTCATGCGTCCACCAGCACAGGACTCTTGTCTGGCCTACTTACTGCTGTGTCCTCAGCATCTGAAACTGCCTGGGGCTCAGCAGTTGTTGAACGGGCCTGGTGGATGGATGTGTGCACAGATGGGTGGATGGGGGGGGGGCTGGGTCAGTAGATGGGCAGGCAGAGGGGAGATGGATGGATGGATGGATGGATGGATGAATGGATGGATGGATGATGGATGTGGTTGGATGGATGGTTGATGGATGGATGATGGATGTGGATGGATGGATGGATGATGGATGTAGATGGATGGATGATGGATGGATGAATGATGGATGGATGGCTATATGGATGATGGATGGATGGATGGATGGATGGATGGATGGATGGATGGATGTGGTTGGATGGAAGGATGTGGTTGGATGGATGAATGATGGATGGATGGATGGATGGATGGATGGATAGATGAATGGACAGATGGATGTGGTTGGATGGATGGATGTGGTTGGATGGATGGATGAATGGATGGATGTGGTTGGATGGATGGATGTGGTTGGATGGATGGATTGATGGATGGGTGGGTGGATGTGGTTGGATGGATGGATGATGGATGGATGTGGTTGGATGGATGGATGATGGATGGATGGATAGATGGATGGACAGATGGATGTGGTTGGATGGATGGATGTGGTTGGATGGATGGATGAATGGATGGATGTGGTTGGATGGATGGATGGATGGGTGGATGTGGTTGGATGGATGGATGATGGATGGATGGATGGATGATGGATGGATGTGGTTGGATGGATGGATGTGGTTGGATGGATGGATGATGGATGAATGGATGTGGTTGGATGGATGATGGATGGATGTGGTTGGATGGATGGATGATGGATGGATGATGGATGGATGTGGTTGGATGGATGGATGATGGATGGATGGATGTGGTTGGATGGATGGATGTGGTTGGATGGATGGATGATGGATGGATGTGGTTGGATGGATGGATGATGGATGAATGGATGTGGTTGGATGGATGATGGATGGATGTGGTTGGATGGATGGATGATGGATGGATGATGGATGGATGTGGTTGGATGGATGGATGATGGATGGATGGATGTGGTTGGATGGATGGGTGGATGGATACACAGAGAGACAGATGGGAATAGACTTTGGCTGGAGGAGCCCTGTTAAATGTTTCCCAATGGGACTCTGGGGTGGGCTGGTGAGCCCAGGCTTGGCAGGACTGCGAGGGCACAAAAGCTCATTTGTTCCTGTCTTATGTGCGGGCGTCACTTCCTTGTCGATGCCAGTGCCACACCTCCTGACCTTCCCTGGGCCTGGCAAGTGGTCCTGCTGCATGTCTCGTCTGCTCTCCTGTCTCTTGGGCTCTGGGTTAGTGGGGGCTTGGCAAGTTCTGCAGTGCACCCAGCGCTGGGCCTGGGCCTGTAGACCCTCTGGAGGGAGTGCAGATGGGGACATAGATGGCTGGGCTGGGGGGCTCTGGGGGTCCTGGGATGCTGAGACTGAGAATAACAACAACGACTCATGGTGGCCTAGAGTGTTCTGGGTGCTGTCCTAAGCATTTTACAGGGATGACTCTTTTAGTCTCCAAACAACCCTATGAGGGGTGTTTTATTATGTCCCCATTCTATGGATGGGGAGCTGAGGCACAGAGAGGTTATTGAGGTTCCAGCTCCAGCAGCCTGGCTTTGACGCCTTCTCTCCACTCCAGCTGCCCTGCTTCACATGTCTACCCTCCCCTGCAGGATGTCACGATCGGGCCGTCCTGCTCTACGAGTACGTGGGCAAGCGGATTGTGGACCTGCAGCACACCGAGGTCCCCGATGCCTACCGCGGGCGTGGCATCGCCAAGCACCTCGCCAAGGTAGGGGTGGGTGGAGGGCACGCTCCCGCCCCAAGGACACCAGGGCACTGCCAGCCTCAGCCTGTTTCCTGGCCAAAGTACAGATGGGTCCCACCCTGCTGCCAACCTGTAGCTGAGGCTGGCAAGGAGTGAGGGGAGGGGGCGAGCGGGAGGGGTGGCTTAGAGGGGGGTGGCTGTGGGGTGGGGGGGCGGCTGGAGGGGGCTGTGAGGCAGGGGGGCACTGTGGGGTGGCGAGAGGGGTTGTGGGTGGCAGGGGGCGCTGTGGGGTGGCGGGGGGCACTGGGGTGGCGAGAGGGGGTGTGGGTGGCGGGGGGCGCTGTGGGTGGCGGCAGGGGGTTTGGGCGGTGGGGGGGCTATGGGGTGGGGGGGCTGTGGGGCGGGGGGGGGTGGCTGGGCGGTGGGGTGGCTGTGGGGTGGTACGGAGGGCACTGTGGAGTGGCGAGCGGGGTGTGGGTGGCGGGGGGTGGGGGGTGTGGGCGGTGGGGGGCTTTGGGGCGGGGGGTTGGCTGTGGGGCGGGGGGGCTGTGGGGCTACGGCGGGGAGCTGTGGGGCAGGGAGGCACTGTGGGGTGGTGAGAGGGGGTGTGGGTGGCAGGGGGCGCTATGGGGGGTAGGGGGTGTGGGCGGTGGGGGGCTGTGTAGCACGAAGGTGGCTGGGGGGCGGGGGGTGGCTGGGGGGCACTGGGGTGGCGAGAGGGGATGTGGGTGGGGGGGCGCTGGGGGGTGGAAGGTGTGGTTTGTGGGGGGGTGGGGTAGCAGGGAGAGTGTGGGTGGCAGGGGGGCGCTGTGGGGTGGGGGTGTGGGTGGCAGGGGGTGTGGGTGGCAGGGGGGCGCTGTTGGGTGGGGGGTGTGGGTCACGGGGGCGCTGTGGGGTGGGGGGTGTGGGTCACAGGGGGGCACTGTGGGGTAGGGGGGTGTGGGTGGCAGGGGGTGTGGGTGGTGGGGGGGTGGGGCGGGCAGCGTGTCTGCTGGCGCCCTGCTCCTTGGGGCTGGGCTGGGGGCGGTGGTCCTGGGCCCAGGCCCAGGTTCTACTCAGCTGCGCGTCCAGGCCCTGATCCTGCTGTGCATCAGTAGCTCATGGCTGTGGCCCGTGTCCAGTGTGTCCTAGGTGCTCCGTCACTCTTGTTGGAATGAATGGGTGACGAATGTTCAAGTAAATTGGCTGGTGCCCCATTCCCTGCCCCACCCCCCTCCTCCCCAAAGCACCTCAAGCTCCAGCTGCTGGGAGAGCAGCCTGGATTGCCGAGGGGACTTGGGCCTAGAATGGCCTCAGTGTCCCTGAGGGCTGCTCCTGGGCCGTCCCCCCCCCTCCCACACACCCCCAGGCTTCTGTGCCTTTCCCACCCTCCCTGTGACCAAGGAAGAAACTGAGAGCCCTGGCCATTGTGCTCAGTGGTTAGAGTGTCAGCCCACCCACTCAAGGGTCGTGGGTTCGATTCCCTGCCAAGGGCATGCACCTGGGTTGCAGGCTCTATCCCTGGCCCTGGTTGGGGTGCTTACGGGAGGCAACCAACCAATGTGTCTCTCTCTCTCACTTGGATGTTTTCTCTCTCTCCCTCCCTTCCACTCTCTCTAAAAATCAATAGAAAAAGTATCCTTGGGTGAGGATTAACAAAAATAAATAAAATAAACAGATTTACTGACCTGGGTAATGGGGAGTGGAACCCCACGCTCCCCCTAGGAGTCCTGTCTGCCAGGGGGCACTTACTGTGTTGGGCACCTTCCTGGGCTTCCGTCTTTTTTATCTGCAAAATGAGAGGATAGCTGGGTTGCTGTCACCAGAGGCTGTATCCCTGTCAGGTGTGGGTGCCTGGAGGACACCCACCGCTCAGGCGGAAGGTCAAAGGGCTTCGGCTTCATAAGTGCTGCTTCCTTTGCCTCTGAACAGCCGCCCCCCGCTGTCCTCAGCTTTGTTTCAGCAAACATTTTCCTTGTTATGAACCCTTACCTGAGGGTATGTTTTCTACTAATTTTTAGAGAGAGTGGGGGAGGGGGTTAGGCAGGCTCCAGGTTAGCCCAAGGGGCCTAAAGTGGGAGGGCAGGCTGTGGACAGGAGCCCGGGGAGCGTGCAGGAGGGACAAGGCAGGCAGCAGGCGGGTTCTCCAGGTTCAGCCCCTGCCCACATGGCCCTGGCTGTGGGCTGCTGTGTCGGGCAAGAGCTCAGCATCCAGTCCTGGCTTTCTCTCTTCCATGGCATGTGCTCCAGGCAGTTTCCCGATAGTCCCGGCTCCCTAACGAAAATGTGGGGTGGTGACAGCACCGGGGTGGTGACAGCACCAGGGTGGGGCCGCTGTGCACCTGGTGCGGGCTCTGGGCACTGACCACTCTCTCTGCCCGTGCAGGCTGCCCTGGACTTCGTGGTGGAGGAGGACCTGAAGGCCCACCTCACGTGCTGGTACATCCAGAAGTACGTCAAGGAGAACCCGCTGCCGCAGTACCTGGAGCGCCTGCAGCCGTGACCCCGGCTGGGGGCAGGTGAGCCCTGCCAGGCCTCTCCTCGCCCTGGCCCTGCCTCTGTGTGCTCTCAGGAAACATGGATCCCATGGCGGTGGGCCACTCAGCTGTTTTGTAAGGACGCTCATCCGGGTCCCAGAGGCGGCTGGCTGAGGATGGGCAGTGGTCCGGTGACTGGCAAGGGGAGGCCAGGCAGCCGCATCCCAGCAGCTCCTGCCTGCAGATCTGGTGGCTTTTTGGAAGACCATACGGCCTGTGGGCAGGACTGGGACATGGATGGGCATCTCTGTGGCCCGCTGGGCCCCCCTGTGTTCCTTGCTCTGTGATTGGCAAGTGCTATCCTGGCACCCCCTCACCACCCTTGCCACTCGGTCCTGTTTGCAGAGGGGGTGTTCCCAGCGTTGAGAAGAGCAATAAGAAACTATCTGCCAGCTCCGAGGGCACAGCACCAGCTGCGGCTGCCCTTCTTCCTCCAGCTGCCCGCCTGGCAGGGGTGGCCGGGCAGTTCTCCCTGATGTGTGTGGCCGGGAACGGTGGCCTGGGCATTTGCTCGGGTTCACCTGTGCACACAGCACACCCAGCGTGGACGTTGAGTGCCAGGCGATGCTCCGGGCAAGAGGCTAGGGGAGCACAACTGTTCTCTCCCTCCCGCCTCCCGCCCCCCCCCCCCCCCCCCCCCCCCCCCCCGTGCCTGTGCCCTAACTCCTTGCCTCCTTGTCTGTCAGCTCTGTGGGAACCAAGGTCCCGCCCCCTGTGGCTGCCCTGCCCTCTCCATCTGCCTGTTGCCAGGGCAGCTCCAGGGGCTCCGAAACCTCCCAGGGACCCGCCCCACTGGCCCGGGCCCTGGGTTAGCTTCCTCAGAGGGACCCTTGGGAGCAGAGGTGGGAGGGAGAACTGTCCTCAAAGCTGTCCTCCTCGCCAGGAAAGACACTTTTCTGCAGAGGCTTCCCTTCGCAGCCACCAGCCTCAGGGCATCTTTCGGGTGAGCAGTGGTTGGGCATGGCCCCAGGAAACCTCGGGATGGTGGAGGGCACCTCCTTCCAACAGTGCTCCCTAACTCTGCAGTGTGCTATATGAGAGCCAGGGGAGCCCCTGGTCCCCCCTGTGCTGGGAGTCATGGGCCAGCAGGGGGTGGGCATAGCTTCTGGCCCTTTCCAAGGCTGGGGTAGCCCATCCTGGCACAGTTGAAGAAGGGGGGGTAGGCCTGAGAGTGGACAGACCGGCTGGCCCAGGGTCTGGGTCTTTTCCTCCCTCCCTCCCTCCCTCCCCACTCACACAAGTTTACATACAGATTTGTCATGGAAACTGTCCAGCGGCTCAGTGAGCTGGTGCTCTTGCTCTGCAGCCTGTGGGGTGAGGTGGCTCAGTGCTAGGAGGATGCCCAAGCGGGGTCCTAGGACAAGCAGGCTGTGGGGTGGGGCCAGGAGCACTGTGTCCCAGCCTGAGCCTGTGTTCTAACAGCAGGTGACACGCCATGCTGGGCCAGCAGGCAAACAGAACTCGTTAATTGAACCAGGAGCTGCTCAGGGTGGGGGGTCGGGGAGAGTGGGTAGCCTTGGCCCAGGGACAGCTTGTCCCAGTTCCTGCAGGTGTGGCTGCCTTGCCTCTGCTGCCTTAAAGTGCCGCTGACCGCTGCAGGCCGTGCTGCGTGGCCACCGGGGCTCCTGTAGAGCCCGGGCAGCAGCGAGAGCCTCACCGCTCTCCAGGCTGGGGACATGGCAGCCCTGGCCTAGAGCCCTCGGCTGGCACGCCGGCTGGTCACCTCTGGTGCTGCCCCATGTGTCTGGCATCCAGCCCCCCTCCCCTCCGCCTCCCCAGCCAGGAGGCCGGGGAGCCCTCGCTGTGGGCTGGGGCAGCACCAGCCCCTCCCAGCAGGTCGCTCACAGGCCCGGTTCCCTCACCTCGTAACTCACGTGCCTTCCCTCCCTCAGGACCCGCTCTGGGTGACCTCTGGCCAAGGCCCTGGGCCCCTTTGTTGTTTTTCAAGCTCCTGACCAGAACGCAGGACGTGCTTGCGTGTCAGCGGAAGCCGTGCTGGCCTCAGGCTGCCTGCGGGAGCTCATGGGCAGCCCGCCACCTGGCTGCTCCGCGGCAATCTGACTGTTGGCCCAGTGAATGAGCTGCGGCATGGGAGGTGCGGGAGCCCACTGGTGTGAAGCTGGGCGGAACTCCCGTCCTCCTTCCCTGCTGCTCTGACCTCACTGGCAGCCCTGCGGTTCCCGGCCCTGGGCACAGGGTGGCTAAGGTCTCACAGCCAGATAGCAGGGCACCAGGATTTGGGGGACACCTTGGCTCCTGTGCCTTCTCCCCTTCATGGCCAGCCAGGGCCCTGCGCTTTCCCTGCCTCCACCTGGGAAGGGCCATCGGAGGCCTGGCATGCCCTCACGCAGAGCAGAGCGGCTGCCAGGGCCTCACCTGGAAGAGGCGGTGATGTCATAGGGCCTCACATCAGCTTCTCTCTCCCCCTAAAAAGCCTTCTCTTGGGGCTTCTAGTCCAGGGGAGCGAAGTGGGGTGCCCAGGCAGGCCTGTGGGGGTAACATCACAAATGGCCTCAAAACAGGATTAAGGGGGCCCTGGCCGGTGTGGCTTGGTTGAGCACCGTCCCATGCACTGGAAGGTCACCAGTTCAGTTCCCAGTCAGGGCATGTACCCAGATTGCAGGTTTGATCCCCAGTTCGGTGTGCAGGGAGGGGGGACTCCTTTCTGAATGGGATGTTTTCCTCCTAGTTCCCACCCTGGGGGTCACAGTGCTGCCCCCAAACACAGGAGGAAGAAGAGGGCGTTGCATGGCCAGGCCCTCGCCATCTCGTCTGTGAGACCAGCCCTCAGGTCTGTCTGATAGATGAGGAGAACCCTATAGTTGCGAGGAGGCTGGGAGGCAGGGGCAGGGTCGGTGCCACCCCTTTCCTATAATACCATGTGCCCTCTGTGTCCTGAGGCCTCTGTCCACACGGCGAAGGATGGCCTGGGAGAGCAATACACTGCCCTGCCGCTGTCCCTGGTCACTTGGAAGGCTGGGCAGGGCTCTGTCTGGAGCCGCAAGGTACATGGCTGATTGGGATGCCTGGCTGATGCTGAGAAGGTGGCTGCGTGCAAGGCCGCTGTGATGGGGAGATTGATGGAGCGTCCACCCATCCCTTCACTTGGTCCTCAGCACAGAAGCCTCCAATTGGCTGATGTCTACCCAGATGTCCCTCTGCTGTTCTCAGGGCCCCACTTCCTCCAATCAGCACCCTAAGTTTTATACAAGGGCGTGGAGCTGTAGCCTGCAGGCCCTGTACTGGGTTTTCAGCTGTGTTGTTCTGATGGCTACAGGATATTAAACAGATTCTGTTCTGGCTTTCAGAGATGTGCTCTGGTTCTGTCCTTCCGCCGTGAGCTGAGTCTAGATTTTTTTCCACCAACTCCAGGGTGGTCCCAGCAGCCAGCCCCCACCAGGGCTTTGTGGCTTTATTTTCCCCACCGCAGTGACGCGGGGCAGCCCGGCAGACTTCCAGCTCCACCTTCAAGAAATGCCTCACTCAGGTGAGAGGCTAACATGTCGCCACCGAGTGCTCTGACCTTCCAGAGCTCCGTTTCCCTGGGCAACCGAATTGTTACTATGGCGCAGTCGGGTTGGATAATTGACCCCCGGTTTCCGTGTGGAAGAGATCGTGTCTCAGAGGCCACTCCTGCCTCGAAGGGCAGTCTGCATAGAGTTGGAAAGTGGAAACCACTTCAGACAGGGCCTAGTGTGGGGGCTGGCTGCGGAAGCTGCTGGAGCATGGGAAGAGCACGAGGAAGAAGGTGAGGTGACCCCAATACTAGCAAATGCATGAAGCTGCTAGGACACGGAGCTGGAGGAACAGGAGCATTACCAAAGCCATGTCCCTGGGCTGCTGCTGGGCCCTTGCCCCGAGTGGTGGGCGGGCCAGAGGGTGGAGATCCCAGCGGTGAGAGAACCTGCTACACTCAGTCTGTTCCCATTGTGGACACAGAGTGCACCCACCAGCCTCTCGTAGCAGGTGAGTCCGAGTCTACATTCCAGCCGATAGAATGTGCATGGAAGTGAGGTAGACTCCTCCAAGGCGCCACCTGTCTCATTCGATGCTGGGCGCTGTGATGCCCAGGCTTCAGGGATGGTGAATCCACCGGCTACAGAATACGGGTCCCTGAGTCACTACATGGAGAAACCAACCTGTCAATAAACTCTCCTTTTGGCTTGTTAGTGAGCAGGAACTAAATACCGATTGTGTTTTCAGCATTCTCCATGCTGGGTCTGTTGGTTATACCATGTAGGGGACTAACACCTTGAAGTATGGTACTTCCATAATTTAAAACCTGAACTACATAGAATTGGCTTAGTGATTAGGCAACAGGGAACATGAACATGGATATTGCAGAGTGGAAAGTGGGAGGCTCATGCAGAGGCAAAATGTTTGTAAAAGTCATAACCTGCAATAACTCGAAGGCCAGACCAGGGACTTAGGAGCCTGTGACTCCAGGGGAAAGAGGTTGGAATGAGCTAGACATACATGTGTGTTGGTTGTTCCTTCCATTTATAGTGAGGCATAAGGAAGAAATATATGCAAGCAAGACACTGTTTGCAAACAGAAAGGGGAATGAGAGTGTTTGAGGCCTTGTAGTGTTGGAAAAGGTAACAGCTACAAGACCCCAATTAATAGGAAATAAAACTGAAAAAAGGCTTTAAGCAACAAAGGCCCATTAAAACATCCTCAGTTTTATAGACTAAGGCAGCTGTGGGCAAACTACGGCCCGCGGGCCGGATCCGGCTGTGCTCACCCCTCCGCTCCTTTACTTTGAATTTATATTAGTTCACACAAACACTCCATCCATGCTTTTGTTCCGGCCCTCCGGTCCAGTTTAAGAACCCATTGTGGCCCTTGAGTCAAAAAGTTTGCCCACCCCTGGACTAAGGCCTCAGCCCCACGGCAAAGGTCAGAAGAAGTCTGTTGACTTGGTCCATTAGCTAATCGAGGCACACTGGAGGTATCAGTAAATTGAGACAGAAACGGTTGAGGAGACAAGGAAGCAAAGAAATAGAGCCCCCTGAAGTCATGTTAGAAAAGAACCTTGGGTGCAGTGGTTAGACAGAATAAACAGCTACTAGAGTAGTAAAGGCAAGAAGGGAGAAAGCAGAGGGAATTTATCTCGCCCACTGAACACAGAAGTCAGCTGCCTTAGGACTTGCCAAACAAGATGACCAGATGTATGTACAGACATTCTGAGGTCAGCCGCAGCAATGGAGAAGGGGACTTTAAAACCTACAGGGAGCCGAAACCGGTTTGGCTCAGTGGACAGAGCGTCGGCCTGCGGACTGAAGGGTCCCGGGTTCGATTCCGGTCAAGGGCATGTACCTTGGTTGCAGGCACATCCCCAGTAGGAAGTGTGCAGGAGGCAGCTGATCGATGTTTCTCTCTCATCGATGTTTCTAGCTCTCTATCCCTCTCCCTTCCTCTCTGTAAAAATATCAATAAAATATATATTTAAAAAAAAAAAAAAAACCTACAGGGAAAAGGGTACAAAGCCCCTTGGACCACCACCGGGCAGGGCACTCAGACTAGCTGAGTTGCCTGCCTGCTTGTGCTTTACACCAGGTGCATTCTTAATAAAGTCTTGCTTTGCTTCCTCCATAAATTCACTTGTTTTGCTTCAACACCGCTTCCTGTCACTCATCTGAATTCCTTCTCAGGAGACTAACAAGCCTTGAGGAGAGGAGAGCTGCCCTCCCACCACGTCTAACTCAGTGACTGTCCTGTAACATCTTTTCTGGAGCCATGACTCAGATTAGCAACTGGGATCTGGCTCTGATCACTGCCCGGTCATCTTTGATCCCTGACAATTGATTGTAGTGAGTTCAGTCCCTCTGGGATTTCTTTTTCTCCTTTGCTCTCGGTTTTAGGGGAGTTGCAGCATAACAAAGGTTAGCAAGACAGAATGGGCCTGGGCCTGTGCCCTGAGCAGAAAACTGAAAGTAAAACCAAATGAGTGCTCAGGCTCACCAGGACTCCAAATAAAATAGGTAATATGTTCTTACATGAATAAGGTCCTTGTGGAGATGTCTGGGGATTAACCCTAAGATGTGCAGGGGCCTCATAGGGACTTCCATGTCACTTGTAATTAACTGACCGGCTCATCCGAGGATGTGCACATCAGGGTTGGCACTCAGCTCTCCGAGCCCTTCCCTTGCTTTTGGCAGCGGGAGAGGAACCGAGACACATAAGAGGGAGCGGGGTGGCTGGGAGCCCTTCCCACAGGCAGCACATTAGGACACACTACACAAAATCCCCAGGTGTTCTGTCCCTGGAGCATGGCCCAGAGAAACTGGGTTTAAATCACCAGTCAGTTGTCAGTCTGCTGCACCTCTCTGCCCCATCTGCAGGGCATATAGGAGAGGAACTTACTATATATGCAAGCCAAACAGTACAGATCTAATTGGGGGCCCCACAAGTTTACAAGATATTTTCCCTAGGTCGGGGAGGAGGGCCTTTCCCTTGCTTGTTTATATGAACACTAGAGGCCCTCAGCCCGGCCTGCCCCCTCTCACAGTCTGGGAGCCTTCAGGGGTGGGAGGCGACCTGGCGATCAGGGGAAGGCGACGCCCCATCACACCTCTGCTACTGCCACTGCCAGCAGCGCAAACATCAGCCAGCCCTGATTACCTGAGCCTCAGGCGGCCCTGGGCAGCTGGGCAGCTGCCATCTGAGATTTGTGTGCACCTCAGGCTGGCCCTGGGGGGCTGAGGGGATTGGGGGACTCTGGAGGCAGGCACGTGGAGTGGCCAGGCCCGCCTGCCACCCTGGTGGGGTTGAGGGGACAGGGCGCCACCATCTTGTGGCTGTGGGTACCGCCATCTTTGAGGGCAGGGCAGTCAATTAGCATATTCCCTCCTTATTGGCTGTGGTTGCCACCATCTTTGCAACAGCATGAGGGTCAATTAGCATATTCCCTCTTTATTAGATAAGATTGTAAGGAACGATACTGGCCAGAAGCTATTAACCAACAACAATTATCATGTGAGCAGAGGCTCAGGCGAGACACCCTGGGTGAACAAATTGAAGCTGAGATCTTACAGTTATTAGCCCGGCAGGTCAGGGCCCTTTACTCCACCCCATTAATTCAGGTAATGGTTCTGCACCAATTCTGGAATGAATGGGATAAAGGGACCTTCTTCATGTACATACTCCAAGCTGTAATACCTAACATTGAGACACAAAGATTATTTGTTAAGTATCTTGAGAAGGGTGACAGGCACAGCAGGGAATGTTGGCTTTGTCCTACTGAACCTTACAAAAATTTACAGGCTAACAATAAATTACCTGCTTGGAATGTGCATTCTTCTCAAGTGCACATGGGTCATTCACACAGATAGACCACATGTTAGGACACAAAACAAGTCTCTACACATTCAAGAAAATTGAAATCATATCAAGCATCTTCTCAGATCACAGTGGAATGAAATTAGAAATCAACTACAGTAAGAACACCCAAAAATATTCCAACACATGGAGGCTAAATAGCATATTATTAAACAAAGAATGGGTTACCAACGAGATCAAGAAAGAAAGAAAAAAAACTTCCTGGAAACAAATGAAAATAAACACACAACAACACAAAATCTCTGGGACACAGAAAAAGCAGTCCTGTGAGGGAAATTCATAACACTACCTCAAAAAAATAAAAAACAAGAAAAATCAGCAATAAACTATTTAACCCTACAATTAAAATAACTAGAAAGAGAACAACAAGAAAAGCCCACAGGGAGTAGAAGGAAGGAAATAATAAAGATTAGAGCAGAAATAAATGGCAGAGATTTTAAAAAATACAAAAAAATCACTGGAACAAGAGCAGGTTCTGTGAAAGTATAAACAAAATTGATTCATTAGCAAGACTCATCAAGAAATAGTAATAGAGGACCCAAAGAAATAATATCAGAAATGAAAGCAGAAAAGTAACCACTGACACCACAGAAATAAAAAGGACTGTAAGGAAATACTATAACCAACTATAGGCCAACAAGATGAACCATATGGATGAAATGGACAAATTCCTAGAAAAAAACAGTCTCCCAAAACTGAACCAGGAAGAATCAGAAAACCTGAATAGGCCAATAACAACTAATGAAAGAGAAGCAGTAATCAAACAACTCCCAGCAAACAAAAGCCCAGGACTGGAGGGGTTCACAGGGGAGTTTTATCAAACATTAAAAGAAGACTTAACACCTATACTTCTCAAACTATTCCAAAAACTCCAAGAGGAAGGAACACTTCCAAGCTCTTTTTATGAGGCCCAAATTATCCTAATTCCAAAACCACATGAAGACATTACAAAGTAAGAAAAATACAGGGCAATATTCATGATAAACATAGATGCTAAAATCCTCCAAAAAATATTAGCAAATTGCATCCAGCAATATATTTTTTAAAAATTATACACCATGACCAAGTGGGATTTATTCCAGGGATGCAAGGCTGGTACAATGTTCGCAAATCAATAAATGTGATACATCACAAACAAATTGAAAGACAAAAATCACATGATCATATCAATAGATGCAGAAAAAGCATTTGACAAAATCCAACACCCATTTCTGATAAAAACTCTCAGCAAAGTGGGAATAGAGAGAGCATGTCTCAACATGATAAAGGCCATATATGACAACCATACAGCGAATATCATATTCAATGGGCAAAAACCAAAACCATTTTCCCTAAGAATAGGAAAAAGACAGGGATGTCCGCTTTCACCACTCTTATTCAACATAGTACTGGAAGTCCCAGCCACAGTGACAAGACAAGAAGAAGGAATAAAAGACATCCAAATTAGAAAGGAGGAAGTAAAACTCTCATTATTCTCAGATGATGTGATATTGTACATAGAAACCCCTAAAAACTCCACACAAAAAAAACTACTGGATTTAATAAATGAATTTGGCAATGTAGCAGGATACAAAATCAACACCCTAAAATCAATGGCTCTTTTATACACCAATAATAAACTCTCAGAAAAACTAAACAATCCCATTTACCATTGCAAAAACAAAATTAAGATACATAGGAATGAACTAAACCAAGGAGGTAAAAGATTTGTACTCGGAAAACTACAGGATGTTGAAAAAAGTGATAGAGGAAGATATAAACAAGTAGAAGAATGTGCCATGTTTATGGATTCGTAGAATCAACATCATTAAAATGTCCATATTACCCAAGGCAATCTACAGATTCAATGCAATCCCTATAAAAATACCAAAAGCATACTTCACAGAGTGAGAACAAATACTCCAAAAATTCATATGGAACGAAAAAAGACCCTGACAAGTTGCAGCAATTTTGAGGAAGAAGAACAAAGTTGGAGGAATCACAATACCAGATAACTTGATATCTGGTACTGGCACAAGAACAGGCTTATAGATCAATGGAACAGAACAGAGACCCCAGAAATTGACCGAAGCCATTATGCACAATTAATATTTGACACAGGAGGCAAGAGCATAAAGTGGAGTCAAGACAGTCTTTTCAATAAATGGTGTTGGGAAAATTGAACAGATACATGCAAAAAAATGAAACTAGACCATCAACTTACATCATACACAAGAATAAATTCAAAATGGATAAAAGACTAAAATGTAAGTTGATAAACCATAAAAATCCTAGAAGGTACCATAGGCAGCAAAATCTCAGACATCTCTCTCAGCAACATGTTTACGGATATAATCTCCTAGGGCAGTGGTCGGCAAACTCATTAGTCAACAGAGCCAAATATCAACAGTACAACGATTGAAATTTCTTTTGAGAGCCAAATTTTTTAAACTTAAACTTCTTCTAATGCCACTTCTTCAAAATAGACTCACCCAGGCTGTGGTATTTTGTGGAAGAGCCACACTCAAGGGGCCAAAGAGCCGCATGTGGCTCGCAAGCCGCAGTTTGCCGACCACTGTCCTAGAGCAAAGGAAATTCAGGAGAAAATAAACAAATGGGACTACATCAAAATAAAAGTTTCTGCACAGCAAAAGAAGCTATCAATAAAATGAAAGGGAGCCCACTGTACGGAAGGATATATTTGGCAATGATACATCTGATAAAGGGTTAATATCCAAAATATATAAGGAACTCATGCAACTTAACAAAAAGAAGACAAACAATCCAATTAAAAAATGGGCAAAGGATCTAAGCAAACACTTCTGCAAAGTGGACATACAGATGGCCAAGAGACATACGAAAAAATGCTCAGTCATTGATCATCAGAGAGATACAAATTAAAACAACAATGAGGTATCACCTCACACCTGTCAGAATGGCCACCATCAACAAATCAACAAATGACAAGTGAGCCGCGCCAGCACAGCCAAGGGTTCGGTGAGCCTGAGTGAGGGTCGGTGAAGGATGAAGAAAAGACAGACAAAGAGAATAAGCTGGGTCTCAGCCGTGGGCAAACTACGGCCCGTGGGCCGGATCCGTCCTGTTCGGCTGTTCTATCTGGCCTGCGGAGCTGAAAGAGCAGAGGGTTCTCTTGCTCTCCCCTCTGCTCCTTTACTTTGAATTTATATTAGTTCACACAAACACTCCATCCATGCTTTTGTTTTGGCCCTCCGGTCCAGTTTAAGAACCCATTGTGGCCCTCGAGTCAAAAAGTTTGCCCACCCCTGGACTAGACTCTAGGTGGATCTTCTGTGCCTTGCTGAGGCCACAGAACAGATCCAGACTGCAAGCTGATGGTTTATTTTATAGTCAGAGGTAAACAAGGTAATTTACAATGTTCTTGTAAGTTTCACTTGTTTTGGCTGCACTTGCTGCCCCTCCCACAGCCCATTAGCTACCCAAGAAAGATCTAGGGAGCAGTCACAAGATCAAGCTTAATTATGCTTAGAGGACTGTGCCCTCCAAGCTGGGACTTGTTTGCGACTTTGCGAGCAGGTCAGTCTGAGGCTTAACCCTATAACCGCTCCCTACAGACAAGTGCTAGCGAGGATGTGGAGAAAAGGGAACCCTCGTGCACTGCTGGTGGGAATGCAGACTGGTGCAGCCATTATGGAAAACAGTATGGAGTTTCCTCAAAAAATTAAATATGGAACTGCCAATTCACCCAGTGATCCCACTTCTAGGAATATATCCTGAGAGACCCAAAATACCAATCAGAAAGAATGTATGCACCCCTGTGTTCATAGCAGCACAATTTACAATAACTAAGACCTGGAAATAGCCCAAGTGCCCATCAGCAGACGAGTGGATAAAACAGCTGTGGTACATTTACACCATGGGATACTGTGCAGCAGTAAAAAAGAAGGATCTTGGATCTAAGATGGTGACTGACAGGACAGCAGTGAGGGAGAGAGTGTGGGTGAATGAGGGAGCACAAGGAGAGTGCATGGACGCTTGGGGCATGTACGTATGTGTGAGTGAGGGACAATTTTCTCCTGAAGTCAGCAGGACTGTTGGGGACTGTCGGACCAGGCTCCCCTAGCCGGGAAGCCTCTACTACCACTGCAATCTCTTCTGGGGTGGCTGGCTCTGCCACAGAGACCACGCCATCTTGAAGGGGAGAGTGGCTGTGACTGGGAGCCCAGCCTCACCTTCACCTGGGGATACCTTGGACACCACCCAAGACCCTACAGCCACACTAGCCAGGAACCAGCTGCCTTGGCTGAGAACCCACAAACACCGAGATTCCAACCTCCCTGGCCATGAGCTCCTAAAAAGTTTGTCCAGGGGGAGACAAGGTGGTGGCTGAATATGTGGATGGGTCCTGTGCCTTCTCACAGAGTAGACAGAAGAAACAGATGAATCAACTAACATCCACCTGGAATTGGCAAATTAAACACAGATGGTGAGGCAATCGGTGGACAGAAAGGTCAGAGGTCAACTGGAGAGCGGTGGGATCTGGGTTCTGGCCTGGAGGGAGAAACACATGCAGCCAGGAATAGTGTCAGAGGGAGATTGAGCTGCACCAACTATGTATCCCTTGGGACATGTGTAGCGCTCGACTGTGGAATGGGGTCCACAGGGCTGCTGGCAGTGGGGGACTCTAGATCTAAGCCCACGGCCATGGGAGACTGTGCCCAGAAAGGCAGCCTGAAGCTCTGCACCGGCTGCGCAGTGCCAGGGGGAGAGAGATACGCAGTGACGTGGTCACTCTGAATTTATCTTCATATTTTCCTGGCTTTTATTCTCTAAACCCAGTGCACAGGAGTGTTTCCATTACAAACACTCACCAAGGCTGCGTTGCAGGGGAAGGTGGTTTGGGAAGCTGTGAAGCAAAATAGGGAGAGACGACCAGGAAGCCAGCTCTGGGACAGTCCGGTCCCTCCAACCCTGAACAGACATTTTTCTCCTGAAGACCAGGCCCCTCCTAGCAGCACAGCCACACCCAACCTTGAGCTCTGCAGGGAAACAGATTTGAAATACATCCAGGGAGCCCGCAGGGACTGGGTTGAGGGGCCATTTGGTCCCAGAAACTGATACAGAAACACTGCCACCTAGAGGCCATGTCAGAAATAGATGCTGGTGTAAATACAACTGAAAGCAGGCAGATAAACAAAGCTGGCAGATTGGTCCCACCTGGCTGACACCAAGGCTGTGGAGACAGACACAGAGGAGCAGTGGATTGCTGGGAACTTCAACACGGTGCTGACTAACAGGAAACTGAGACGAGGCAGGCAGAACAGTAGAGAGGGGTCTTAAACCAGCCCCATGGGACATTAAAACTCAGCTGAAGTGAACGAACTTCACTACTTCACTTGTTTATTTTTTATCTTTTACTTAAGAAACTTACATTTTTTCTCTTTTCTTTATTTTTTAATTTTTTATTATTTTTTAACCTTTCTCTTTTTGATTAGTGTTCTATATTCTATTTTTATTTTTTATTATTTTACTTTATCTCACTTTTTCCTTTATGCCAACCCTTTCGTCCTCACTTCCCCCTTTTTCATCCTGTTTCGTTTCTCTTCTGTTCCTGCTTTAGTCTTTCTCTCTCCTTTCTTTTTACTCCTTGTTAAACATTGATCTTCTTTATCTGCTTTATCGATGCATTACTATTATAGTAGTCTCTCATGGTTTACTCATATATCTAATTTTCTCCCCTGCATCAAGTCCATGCACCCTTCTCTTTTCTCTTTCTTCACTAGCCAATTTTTGTCTTGTTTGTTTGTATGTTTTTGTTTTTTATGTTATGCTTTTGTTTTTCCTCTCCTCACTTGTTCTCTTCTTCTACTAATAGCTTAGTTTCACTCACCAAATTCAGGCCTATCTGCTTTCTACTCTATTCTCCTTTTCCAAAAATAGATGAAGAGATAGATAGATAGATAGATAGATAGATAGATAGATAGATAGATAAAAGAAAGGGGAAATTTACATATATATTATTGTTAATTATTTATTATGTTTTTATTGAGTGTTTTGTTTTTTACTTTTCATCTTATACACTCATTCTCTTTTTACCTCCTCTATACTGAATCATGGCCATTCCCCCATGCATTCAATTCCTTTACTTTACCTTCTGGAAATAAGCTCTGCCTCTTCAGATTCAGCTCCCCTCCTTTTTTTCTGGGTGTTTGTTGTTTGCATTTTTTGGTTTAGTTGTTGTTTTTGTGGAGTTTTCTCCCCATATACATATATTTTTCCCCTTCTTTTTTCTTTTCTTTTTCTCTCTTACCTTTATTTCTTTTCTCAATATCATTTTTGCGCTCTCTTCTCTCCCCTAATTGTCTTTTCTCTGGTGGTCACCTTTATTTTGGGTTATTGGTATCATGAATACATTCGTGTTTTGTTCCTTCTGTGTTGTGTCTTGTCAACTTGTATTTTGTGCCTTTTGGTCAAGGTGGTAGAGCCACATAACCAGACACCCTGAGAGGAGCAATAATGGGGAGACAAAGAAACAGCCCCATACGAAAGAAAATGATGAATCATAGGAAAAGGAAGTAAACAAAATGGAGGCAAGCAATTTATCAGAAAATGAATTCAGAGCAATGGTCATAAGGATGCTGAAAAGGCTGGAAGACAAATTCAGCAACGTGTAAGAATCAAGAGGAAATGAAGAAGAAATGAAGAATGACATTGCTGTAATAAAGAACACAATAGAAAGCATCAACAGTAGACTAGAAGAAGCTGAAGACCACATCAGTGAGCTAGAAGACAAGGTAGGAAAAAACACCCAAGCAGAGCAGCAACTGGAAAAAAAAAAACTTTAAAAAACAGGAGGAGAGCCTAAGGGAACTGTGGGACAACATGAAATGAAACAACATCCACATAATAGGGGTGCTAGAAAGAGAGGAAACTGAGCAAGAACTAGAAAACCTGTTTGAAGAAATAATGACAGGAAACTTCCCTGATATTGGGAAGAAAAAACTCACAAAAGTCCAAGAACCTCCAGAATCCCATACAAGATGATCCCAAAAAGACCAACACCAAGACACATCATAATTAAATTGGCAAACACCAACAACAAAGTAAGAATCTTAAAGGCTGCCAGAGAGAGACAGAAAGTTACCTATAAGGGATCTACCATTAGACTATCAACTGAATTCTCAACACAAAAACATCAGGCAAGAAGGGAATGGGATGAAATATACAAAGTGATGGAAAGCAAGGGCCTGAATCCAAGAATACTATACTCAGCAAGGCTATCATTCAAAATTGAAGGTGAAATCAGGAGCTTCACAGAAAAAAGAGAGCTAAGGAATTTTATTACTACCAAACTAGCAATGTAAGAAATGCTAAAGAGAATGCTGTAAAGAGAAGAAATAGGAAGGAAGAAGGAACACAGGCATAAAGAATAAAAATGGTAGCAAACAAGTACCTATCAATAATAACTTTAAGTGTAAATGGATTAAATGCTCCAATCAAAACACATAGGGTAGCTGAATGGATAAGAAAACATGACCCATACATCTGCTGTCTACAAGAGACCCATCTCAGAACAAAGGACTCACATAGACTGATAGTGAAGTGATGGGGGGGGGGGAATTTTCAGGCGAATGGAAATGAAAAAAAATCTGGGGTAGCAATACTTATATCTGACAAATTAGGCCTCAAAATGAAGGCCATAACAAGAGATAAGGAAGGTCACTTCATAATACTAAAGGAAGCAATTCAACAAGAATATATAACTTTGGTAAACATATGCACCCAATGCAGGAGCACCCAAATACATAAAAAAAATTCTAAAGATACCAAGAGAGAGATCGACAGCAATACAGTTATAGTAGGGGACTTTAATATCCCATTGACACCACTGGATGAGTCCTCTAAACAAAAAAATCAGCAAAGAAACATCAATCCTAAATGACTCATTAGATCAGATGGAATTAATTGACATATTAAAGACATTTCACCCCAAAGCTACAGAATATACATTCTTCTCAAATGCACTTGGGACATTTTCAATGATAGACCACATATTGGGACACAGGCAAAGTCTCTCCAAATTCAAGAAGGTAGAAATCATATCAAGCATCTTCTCAGATCACAATCGCATAAAATTAGAAATCAAAACCAATAAAAACAATGAAAAAAATAAAATACTTGGAGGCTAAATAGCATGGTATTACACAATGATAGGGTTACCAAAGAGATCAAAGAAGAAATAAAAAGCATTCTGGTAATAAACAACAATGAAAACATAACAATCCAAAATCTATGGGACACAGTGAAAGCAGTCTTGAAAGGGACATTCATAGCATTACAGGCTTACCTCAGAAAACAAGAAAAATTGGTAATAAATTATCTACAACTAAAGAATTAGAAAGAGAGCAACAAGAAAAGCCCAGAGTAAGCAGAAGGAAAGAAATAATAAAGATCAGAGCAGAAATAAATAACATAGAGAATATAGATAGATAGATAGATAGATAGATAGATAGATAGATAGATAGATATATGATCAATGAAACCAAAAGCTGGTTCTTTGAAAGGATAAACAAGATTGATGAACCTCTAGCCAGGCTCACCAAGAAGCAAAGAGAGAGGACCCAAATAAACAAAATCGGAAATGAAAGAGGTGAAGTAACAACTGATCCCACAGAAATACAAAGGATTATGAAAAAACACTATGAACAACTCTATTCCAACAAATTGGACAACCTAGAAGAAATGGACATATTCTTAGAAAAATACAACCTTCCAAAATTCAATCAGGAAGAATAAAAAAACCTGAATAGGCTGATCGATAACTACTGAAGAAATTGAAGCAGTAATAAAAATCTTCCAGCAAACAAAAGCCCTGCTTTGGATGTCTTTACGGGGAAGTTCTATCAAGCTTTCAAAGAAGAACTAAAACCTATCCTTCTCAGACTACTCCAAAAAATTCAAGAGGAAGGCACACTTCCAAGCTCTTTCTATGAAGCCAGCATTGGCCTAATTCCAAAACCAGATAAAGACACCACAAAGAAAGAGTACTACAGGCCAATATCCCTCATGAACATAGATGTTAAAATCCTCAACAAAATTCTAGGAAATTGGATCCAGCATTACATTAGAAAGATCATACACTATGAACAAGTGGGATTTATTCTGGGGATGCAAGGATGGTACAATATCCACAAATCAATAAATGTTATACATCACATAAACAAATTGAGAGCAAAAATCACATAATCATATCAATTGACACAGAAAAAGCATTTAACAAAATCCAACACCCTATCTTGATAAAAACTCTCAGCAAAGTGGGAATAGAGGGATCATACTCAACATAATAAAAGCCTTATATGACAAACCTACAGCCAACATCATACTCAATGGACAAAAACTAAATCCATATTCCCTACAAACAGAAACAAGACAGGGATGCCCACTTTCACCACTCCTGTTCAATGTAGTACTGGAAGTGCTAGCCATAGCTATCAGACAAGAAGAAGAAATAAAAGGCATCCAAATTGGAAAAGAAATAAAACTATCATTATTCACAGATGACATGATATTGTACATAGAAAACCCCAAAGACTCCATCAAAAAAATACTAGACTTAATAAATGAATTTGGCAATGTAGCAGGATACAAAACTAACACCAGAAATCTATGGCTTTTTTTCTACACCAATAATGAACTCGCAGAAAGAGAAACTAAAAAAAAAAATCGCACCAAAAAAATTAAGATACCTTGGAATAAACTTAACTAAGGAGATGAAAGACCTGTACTCAGAAAACTACAAGAGGTTGAAAAAAGAGATAGAGGAAGACATAAACAAATGGAAGAACATACCATGTTCATGGATTGGTAGAATCAACATCATTAAAATAGTACCCAAAACAATTTATAGATTCAATGCAATCCCCATTAAAATACCAACGGCATATTTCACAGACGTAGAACGAACTCTCCAAAAATTCATCTAGAATAAAAAAGTACCCCGAATAGCCACAGCAATCTTGAGAAAGAAGAACAAAGTTGGAGGGATCACAATACCAGATATCAAGCTATACTACAAAGCCACAGTTCTCAAAACTGCCTGGTACTGGCAGAAGAACATAAATATAGACCAATGGAACAGAACAGAGACCCCAGAAATCAGCCCAAGCCATTATGCTCAATTAATATTTGACAGAGGAAGCAAGAACATACAATAAATTCAAGACAGTCTCTTTAATAAATAGTGTTGGGAAAAATTGGACAGATACATGCAAAAAAATGAAACTTGACCACCAACTTACACCATACACAAAAATAAACTCAAAATGGATATAGGACTTAAACGTAAGACGGGAATCCATAAAAATCTTAGAAGAAGCCATAGGCAGCAAAATAGCAGACATTTGTCGTAGCAATATCTTTATTGATACAGCTCCTAGGGCAATGGAAACTAAGGAGAAAATAAACAAATGGGACTACATCAAAATAAAAAGCTTCTGCACAGCAAAAGAAACCATCAACAAAACAACAAGAAAGCCCACTGCATGGGAGAACAGATTTGCCAATGTTATCTCTGATAAGGGTTTAATTCCAACATTTACAGGGAACTCATACAACTTAATAAAAGGAACAAAACAACCCAATCAAAAAATGGGCAATGGACCTAAATAGATAATTTTTGAAAGAAGACAGAAGGAAGGCCAAGAGACATATGAAAACATGCTCAAAGTTACTAATCATGCAAATCAAAATGACAATGCAGTACCATCTCACACCTGTCAGAATGGCTATCATCAACAAATCAACAAATGACAAGTGCTGGCAAGGATGCGGAGAAAAAGGAACCCTCTTGCACTGCTGGTGGGAATGTAGACTGGTGCAGCCCCTGTGGAGAACAGTATGGAGTTTCCTCAAAAAGTTAAAAATGGAATTGCCATTTGACCCAGTAATCCCACTTCTAGGAATATATCCCAGGAAAACAAAACACCAATCAGAAAGGACATATGCACCCCTATGTTCACAGCAGCACCATTTACAATAGCTAGGATTTGGAAACAGCCTAAATGCCTATCAGCAGATAAGTGGATTAGAAAACTGTGGTACATCTACACAATGGAATACTACGCTGCTGTTAAAAAGAAGGAACTTTTACCATTTGCAACAGCATGGATGGAACTGGAGAGCATTATGCTAAGTGAAATAAGCCATTTGGAGAAAGGTAAATATCACATGATCTCACTCATTTGTGAGATATAATGATCTACATAAACTGATGAACAAAAATAGATCCAGAGACAAGGTAGCACTGAACAAACCATACAACAGATGAGGGAAGGCAGGGGAGGTGGGCGGGGGATTAGAGATCAACCAAAGGACTTGTATGCATGCATATAAGCCTAACCAATGGACACAGACACTGGGGCGGTGGGGGATTGCTGTCAGGGGTGGAGTGGCCGTGGGGGGGGGGGTCAATCGGGGGAAAAGGAGACCTATGTAATACTTTAAACAATAAAAAATAAAAAGAAGAAGGATCTCGTACCCTTTGCAGCAGCATGGAGGGACCTGGAGAGTATCATGCTAAGTGAAATAAGCCAGTCAGAGAAAGACAAGTATCACATGATCTCACTTATATGTGGAATCTAAGTAACAAAGTAAACTGCTGAACAGAGTGGATCCAGTGACATGGAAGCATGGAACAGAGTGCAGAATCTTGGAGGGAAGGAGGGGGAGCGTGGGTGGGTGGGAGGTAATCAACCAAAAATCTTGTGTGTATATATATGCATGGCCCATGGACACATACAATAGGGTGGCGAAGGCCTGGGGTGGGGGCGGGATGGAGGGGGTCAATGGGGAAAGACAGGGGACATATGTAATACTTTCAATAAAGAATTATTTTAAAAAATAATAAGATGAAATAGATTCACCTAGGGGCTGCAAGGAAAGGGAGAGGCTGGAGTAGCCCCCGGATTCCCCATGTGAGCCCTCAAGCCCTCTTTACCCTCCTTGCCAGGAGCCCTTTCAGAACATGAGGCCTCTCCAAAGGCTGGGCCAGATCCAACCCAGCCACAGGCATTGACCCCCTCATGGAACAGGCGGGTGAGTACTTGGCCTCCCCATGGTCCAGGTCCCTTCTCTTTGCAAGATCTAAGGGAGATCAAGAGGGACCTGGGACATTTTCAGATGATCCCTTTAAATACCTAGAAGTCTTCCAGAGTCTTCCCAAATGTTCGAATTGCCTTACAGGGATCTCATGGTGCTCTTGGGATAGACTGTCTGCCTCTGAAAAGCAAAATGTATTGCAGAAAGCCATGGAATTGGAGATCAGGTCTACCTTACTGTGGCCCACGGGTACCCTGATCCAGAGGAGCAAAAGAAAAAATTGTTTTAACGGGAGAAGAGGCAGTGCCCCAATGGACCCCAGCTGGGAGGCTGACCGAGAAATGTGGAAAATAAGACCTTGCCAGGTTTGCATAAGCGAGGGCCTGTGCGTAGTAAAGCCAAACCCATCAATCACTCTGAGTGGCCGCGGTTCCACAGGGGCAGACAAGAGCCCCTCAGCCTCTGGAGAGACTCAGGGAGGCGCTGGTTACACACGCTAACATGGCCCGGATAGGTCGGAGGGACACTGATTTTGAAGGATAAATTTATTATTCAATCGGCCCCAGATGTCAGGAGAAACCTCTGTATTCTACGACCGGGACCAGGAAGAAGCCACTAAAATGGAAAAGGTTACGGTGGCTGCTCTCCAGGAGGCCAACAAGGGTCTCTGCTCAGGACCCGGAGGGGCGCGGTCAGTCCTGGTCACTTGTTACAACTGTGGCTAAACTGGACATCTGCGCTGGAGTTGCCCCAAGGGACAAGGGAAATGGCCCCTCAGCCCTGTCCTGTCTGTGAGGGATACCACTGGCGGTCAGACTGCCCCCAGGGACGAAGGTCCTAGGGGGACGGGGCTGATGAACCAGGTGGTCCACCAAGATGGACGGCCCGGGGCCTTCCTACCCAGCTCCCAGCAGGACTGTCATCTCCCCCGGGTCAGGAAGGTAACTTCCTCCTCAATACCGGAGCCGCTTTCTCAGTCCTCCTCTCCGAGGCTGGTGAGCTGTCAGCAGACGCTGCAGCCATTAGAGGAGTGGCATATGTCATTAGAGGAGTGTCATGTGCTGTGCCTTTCACTGATTGAGACTGAAATTAACTCCGAGGTCTGGGCCATTCAGGGCAAAATTGGGCAAGCTCTAACCTCTCCCCTGGCCCCGTACCCCTTAAAGATTCCGCACCTTATCCTCATCAGAGACCTGAAGCCCGCGAGGGACTCGGTAATTATTGATAATGTGAAGGCGTAGGATTACTTAACCCTGCCACAGCTCTTGCAATACACCTATACTAGGGGTACAGACACCTATTGGGGACTGGCGGTTAGTACAGGATCTGAGGCTAGTGAACAAGGCTGTCATCCTTTGCACCCAGTGGTTCCAAATCCTCATGCTCTGTTAGCCCAGGTCCCGGAGGATACTGAATGGCTTACAGCACTGGATTGCAAAGATGCCTTCGTCTGCGTCCCCCACACCAGCCTCTCAATGTCTGTTTGCCTTTGAAGGCCCTGGACACCAGGCTACCCAATTGGCCTGGACAGTCTCCCCAAGGCTCCCGGGACAGCCCTCATTTGTCGGGCGGGCTGTGTCCTGGGACCTCGGCCAATATGAGCATCCCCAGGTCAACATCATCCCATACGTGGATGACACCCTGTTGTGGGCCCCTTCAGAGGGCACAGCACAGGAGTGGACTTGGGCCTATTGAGCTTCCTGGCAGAAAGAAGGCACAGTCTCAAAGGCTGAGGCACAACCGTGTCACAAGGAAGCAGTGCCTGGGTCTGACTTTGTCAACGGGCAGGAGAACTCTGGGGGAGGGAAGGAGGAGGCCTGTCCTTGTGACCCTCTGCCCTGAACCCTGAGACAGCCAGGGGCTTCCTGGCATCACTGGGCCTGCAGGCTGTGGGTTCCCGATTTGGGGAGATAGCTCGCCCATCCCCTACACCATTGCTTAGGAAGCCCGGAGGGACAATCCTCTGCCCTCATCTGGGAACCTGAGCTCAAACGAGCCTTCAAACAACCAAAGGAAGCTCCCCTGAAGGCCCTGCACACAGCTTACCGCAGGACAGGTGTTCACCCTGTATGTGTAGGGAGGGAGGGATGGCACTGGGAGTGCTGACTCAGCTAAAGCGACCCTCTCCACAGCCAGCAGGACACCTTAGTAGGGAGGTTGATATTGTGGCCAAGGGCTGCCTTCCTGCCTGAGGGTGTTTGCTGCCATTGCCCTTTTGATACCTGAAGCCTCCAAGCATGCACTAGGCCAAGATCTAACTGTGTAGATGCCACATAATGCAGCCTCCCTTCTTAACCCAACAGATGTTCTTGTAGATACAAGAGAGGCCTAGAGGGTCCACGTGGAAGTGGAGACTGCGTGGCCAGAGACAGAGATGGAGCGATGCGGCCACGAGCAAGGACAGCTTCCCCTTGAGCGCTAGGACGGCTGGGGACTTCTCCCCTGAGCCTTGTCCTCAGACCCTGTATCCGTGTCTGCTGCTTTCAGCCACACAGGTGTGGCCGTCTGTTCCAGTGGCCATGGGACCTGAGGACCAGTGTGTGTCCCTGGTCCTGGTTCCAGCCCATGAGGCCCCACGAAATGAGTCTTACCCCCTAAAACCAGATCAGATGAGACACAGGCTCAATGGGGACTTCTGTCCCCATTCAGCTGCGCGTCCACGTGCCCAGTGCACAGCGGTGGGTGTGGCAGGGACTGGAGGGGGCCCTGGCGCCTCTCTGGCTCTGAGAACTGGCTTCCTGCTGCCAAGCCCCATGGCTTTGGGAGGCCCCTCTGTGTGCACCCCTGGGGGGTATGGGGCTCAGCGGGTACCCAGCACATGCTGACCCTGGAAGGCATGATCCTGCTTCTCCTTCTTCCAGCTCCTTTCCTTTCACAGGGACTGGGGGCTGCAGAGACAGGAGCGAGTGAGAGCGGGGCTCACAGGGCTCCCAGACCTCGGCCACAAACCTTTCCTCTCTGCATCCATCCGTCCCTGCCCTGCGGGTGTTTGTCCTACCTTCAGCACCCAGATAGAGACTTCCCTGCCTGTTGTCAAACACCCCAGCACCCCAGCTTTCCTGCTCCTTCACCCAGCAGGGGTGGAAGTCACCAAGCCGCTGCCTCAGCCATAGAGACAGACACAGTGACCAGGTGGCGGAATTCTCCATTTTAATCCACTTATTTAAATGCAAACGTTAAAACCAATATGCAACTAACTTATTGGAAACTTCGTGAGTATGTTTGAAACAATTTGGACCCTACTTTTCAACTGTAACTTTAACCCACAGATCAGGGTTCCTGATGAAGATGGGCTCTAGTGTGAAAGTACACACTTATGGGAGACTTAGTACAAAAAAGGAGAGTGTGAAATATCTTATTCACAGATTCTAAATGGATTACATATTGACATGTTGGATTTTGGGGATATTTTGGGATTTGGGGGATATTTAGGGATTTGGGGGTATTTTGGGATATTTTAAAGTATTGGGTTAAATAAACTATGTTATTAAAATTAATTTCACCTGTCTTTTTTTTTCTATTTTCCATTATTTATTTATTTACTTTAAAAAATATTGTTGAAAGTATTACATATGTCCCCTTTATTCCCTCATTGACTCTCTCCAGCCCGCCCCCTGCCCCTCACCCCAGGCCATCACCACCCCAATGTCTGTGTCCATGGGCCATGCATATATACACACAAGGTATTTGATTGATTATCCCCCCACCCACCCACCCTCCCTCGATTTCCCTCTGAGATTCCCCACTCTGTCCCATGCTTCCATGTCACTGGATCCATTCCGTTCATCAGTTTATTTACTTATCATCTAAGTAAAGATTCCACATATGAGTGAGTTCGTGTGATACTTGTCTTTCCCTGACTAGCTATTTCACTTAGCATGATACTCTCTAGGTCCCTCCATGCTGTCTCAAAGGGTAAGAATTCCTTCTTTTTTACTGCTGCATAGTATTCCATGGTGTAAATGTACCACAGCCTTTCTATCCACTCATCTACTGATGGGCACTTGGGCTGTGTCCAGACCTTAGCTACTGTAAATTGTGCTGCTATGAACATAGGGGTGCATACATTCTTTCTGATTGGTGTTTTGGGTCTCTTATGATATATTTCTAGAAGTGGGATCACTGGGTGAAACGGCAGTTCCATTTTTAGTTTTTTGAGGAAACTTCGTACTATTCTCCATAATGACTACACCAGTCTGCATTCCCACCAGCAGTGCACGAGGGTTCCCTTTTCTCCACATCTTCGCCAGCACATGTCGTTTGTTGATTTGTTGATGGTAGCCATTCTGACAGGTGTGATGTGGTACCTCATTGTCGTTTTAATTTGCATCTCTTTGATGATCAGTGACTTTGAGCATTTTTTTCATATGTCTCCTGGTCATTTGTACGTCCACTTTGGAGAAGTGTCTGTTTAGGTCCTTTGCCCATATTTTAATTGGATTGTTTGTCTTCCTTCTGTCAAGTTGTATAAGTTCCTTATATATTTTGGATATTAACCCTTTATTAGATGTATCATTGCCAAATATGTTCTCCCATACTGTGGGCTCCCTTTTTTTGTTGTTGATGTTTTTTTGTTTGTGTTTTTTTTTGCTTTGTAGAAGATTTTTATTTTGATGTAGTCCCATTTGTTTATTTTCTCTTAGTTTCCTTTGCCCTAGGAGAAGTATCTAAAAACATTGTTATGAGCTATGTCTGAGATGTTGCTGCCTATGGAATCTTCTAGGATTTTTATGGTTTACCGACTTATATTTAAGTCTTTCATCCACTTTGAATTTATTCCTGTGTATGGTGTAAGTTGGTGATCTAGTTTCAATTTTCCCAGCACCACTGATTGAAGAGACTGTCTTGACTCCATTGTATGCTCTTGCCTCCTTTGTCAAATATTAATTGAGCGTGATGAGTTGGGTTGATTTCTGGGGTCTCTGTTCTGTTCCTTTGATCTATATGCCTGTTCTTATGCCAGTACCAGGCTGTTTTGATTACAGTGGCTTTGCAGTATAACTTGAGATCTGGTATTATGATTCCTCCAACTTTGTTCTTTTTCTCAAGATTGCTGCAGCTATTCGGGGTCTTTTTTGGTTCCATATAAATATTTGGAGTATTTGTTCTAGGTCTGTGAAATATGATGTTGGTATTTTAATATGGATTGCATTGAATCTATAGATTGCCTTGGGTAGTATGGACATTTTAATGATGTTGATTCTACCAATCCATGAACACAGTATATTCTTCCATTTGCTTATATCTTCTTCTATCTCTTTTTCCAACATCCTGTAGTTTTCCGAGTACAGGTCTTTTGCCTTCTTGGTTAAGTTTATTCCTAAGTAGCTTAATTTTGTTTTTGCAGTGGTAAATGGGATTGTTTGTTTAGTTTTTCTTTCTGAGAGTTCATTATTGTTATATATAAAAAAGCGATCGATTTTAGGGTGTTGATTTTGTATCCTGCTACTTGCCAAATTCATTTATTAAATCTAGTAGTTTTTTTGTGGAGTCATAAGGGGTTTCTATGTACAATATTATGTCACATGCGAATAATGAGAGTTTTATTTTCTCCTTTCCAATTTGGATTCCTTTTATTCCTTCTTCTTGTCTGATTGCTGTGGCGAGGACTTCCAATACTATGTTGAATAAGAGTGGTGAAAGCGACATCCCTGTCTTGTTCCTGTTCTTAGGGGAAATGGTTTTAGTTTTTGCTCATTGAGTATGATGTTGGCTGTAGGTTTGCCATATAAGGCTTTATCATGTTGAAAAATGCTTGCTCTATTCCCACTTTCCTGTGAGTTTTTATCAAAAATAGGTACTGGAATTTATCGAATGCTTTTTCTGTGTCTACTGATATGATCATGTGATGTTTGTCTTTCAATTTGTTTATGTGATGTATCACATTTATTGATTTGCGAATATTGTACCAGCCTTGCATCCCTGGAATAAATCCACTTGGTCATGATATATAATCTTTTTAATATATTGCTGGATCTGATTTGCTAATAATTGTTTGAGGATTTTAGCATCTATGTTCATCAAGGATATTGGCCTGTAATTCTCTTTCTTTGTAGTGTCGTCATCTGGTTTTGAAATTAGGATAATGCTAGCCTCAGAAAAAGACTTTGGGCCCTGGGTGGTTTGGCTCAGTGAATAGAGTGTTAGCCTGCAGATTGAAGGGTCCCAGGTTCCATTCCAGGAACACATGCAACAAGGGCATATGGCCGTGTTGCAGGCTCAATCCCCAATAGGGGGCATGCAGGAAGCAGCCGATCTATGATTCTCTCTTATCATTGGTGTTTCCATCTCTCTCTCCCTTTCTCTCTGAAATCAACTTGTTTTTAAAGACCTTGGGAGTGTTTCTTTCTTTTGGAGTTTTTTTTTAAATAGTTTGAGGAGGATAGGTGTTAGTTCTTCTTTGAATGGTTGGTAAAACTTCCCTGTGAAGCCATTGGGACCTGGGTTTTTGTTTGCTGGGAGTTTCTTTTTTATTACTGCTTCTATTTCATTAGTTATTGTTGGCTTTTTCAGGTTTTCTGATTCTTCCTGGTTCCGTTTTGGGAGATTGTTTTTTTTTTTCTAGGAATTTTTTCATTTCATCCACATTGTCCAGCTTGTTGGCCTATAGTTGTTCATAGTATTTCCTTACAATCCTTTGTATTTCTGTGGTGTCAATGATTACTTCTCCGCTTTCATTTCTGATTTTATTTATTTGGGTTCTCTCTCTTTGTTTCTTGATGAATCTGGCTAATGGTGTATCAATATTGTTTATCCTTTCAAAGAATCAGCTCTTGGTTTCATTGCTTTTTTTATTTTTATTTTTATTTTTAGTCTCTATGTCATTTATGTCTGCTCTAATTTTTATTATTATTTCCTTCCTTGTACTTACTGTGGGCTTTTCTTGTTCTCTTTCTAGTTCTTTAAGTTGTACAGTTAAATAGATTATTATTCATTTTTCTTGTGTGTGTGTGTGTGTGTGTGTGTGTGTGTGTGTGTGTGTGTTTGAGGTAGGTCTATAGTGCTATGATCTTCCCTTTCAGAACTGCTTTTGCTGTGTCCCAGAGATTTTTGGGTTGTTGTGTGTTCATATTCATTTGTTTCCAGAAGTTTTTGATTTCTTTCTTGATCTCATTGGTAACTCATTCATTGTTTAATAACATGCTATTTAGTTTTCATGTGTTTGAATGTTTTGGGGTATTTTTACTGTAGTTGACTTCTAATTTGATTTCACTGTGATCTGAGAAGATGCTTGATATGAGTTCAATTTTCTTGAACTCATAGAGACTTGTTTTGTGTCCTAACATGTGGTCTATCTGTGTGAATGATCCATGTGCACTTGAGAAGAATGTAGCTTTGTGGTGAAACATTCTATAAATGTCAATTAAATCCATCTGATCCATTGTGTTCTCCAGAGTCACTGTTTCCTTGTTAATTTTTTGTCTGGAAGTTCTATACAGTGAAGTTAGTGGGGTGTTAAAGTCCCCAACTATGACTATATTGTTATCGATCTCTCCCTTAAATTCCTCTAAAAGTATTTTTATATATTTAGGTGCTCCTATATTGGGTGCATATATGTTTACCAGGGTTATATCCTCTTGTTGGATCAATCCCTTTAGTATTATGGAGTGACCTCTGTTGTTTCATGTGATGGCCTTCGTTTTGAAGTCTATTTTGTCAGATATGAGTATTGCTACACCAGCTTTTTTTTCTTTTCCATTTGCATGGAAAATTTTTCTCCATCCCTTCACTCTCATTCTGTGTGAGTCTTTTGTTCTGAGGTGGATCTCTCATAGACAGCATACAGTTGGGTCATGTTTTTGTATCCATTCAGCTACCCTATGCCTTTTGATTGGAGCATTTAATCCATTTATATCTAACGTTATTATTGAAAGGTAGTTATTTATTGCTATTTTAATTCTGTATGCCTAGGTTTTTCTCTCTCTCTTTCTTCTTCCTAATATAGCAGTCCCTTTAGCATTTCTTGTAATGCTGGCTTGGTGGTGATGTACTCCTTTAGCCTTTTTTTTTTTTTTTTTTTTTTTTTTTTTGCGGGGGGTGGTCTGGGAAGCTCTTTATTTGACCGTCTATTTTGAATGATAGCCTTGCTGGATATAGTAATCTTGGTCTCAGATCCTTGCTTTCCATTACCTTGAATACTTCATGCCATTCCCTTCTGGCCTGTAGAGTTTCTATGAGAAATCAGGTGTCAGCCTTATGGGAACTCCTTTGTAGGCAACAGTTTGCTTTTCTCTTGCTGCCTTTAAGATTCTCTCTCTGTCTTTAATTTTTGGCATTTTAATTATTATATGTCTGTGCATGGGCCTGTTTGGGTTCTTTTTGCTTGGAACAGTCTGTGCCCCTTGAACTTGTGTGACTTCTTCCTTCACCAGGTTAGAGAAATTTTCTGCTATTATTTCTTCAAACACATTCTCTATCCCTTTCTCCCTTTCTGCCTCTTCTGGCACACCTGCTTTTAGAATATTGTTATGTTTCATGTTGTCCCACAGCTCCCTTAAGTTGTCCTCCCGTTTTTTGTTTTTTCTTTTTGGTTCTCTGATTGATTTTTTTCTACCTTGTCTTCTAAATCACTGATTCAATCCTCAGCTTCCCCTGCTATGTATTCCTTCCAGTGTGTTCTTTGTGTCATGTCATTCTTTATTTCTGTTTTCATTGTTACTATATCATTTCTCATGCTGTTGAGCATCTTTACCATGATTATTCTGAACTCTATATCAGATAAATTTCTTATCTCCATTTTATTTATCTCTTCCTCTGGAGAGTTCTCTTGTTCTTTCATTTGGGGGGTTGTTTGTCTCCTCATTTTGGCTGCCTATTTGGTTTTGAGACTATGTATTAGGTAGATCTGCTAACCTCTCATTCTCTAGTGCAGGATCCTGTCAATCACTGTTTCCGACTAATTAGATTAGGCAAAGACTCAGAACTTCCAGAGACTGCCTCTACCTGCAGACTGATTGGATTTAGTCTTAAATAGCCCTCAGGCAATCATCCACAGTTTCGATGAGAGTTTTTCTTCTCAATGGGGGGGTGCGGGGGAGAGGCAATTGCTTCTGCCTGGAGGCTAATTGTTATTCTCAGTCTCTTAATGGGCCTCAGAAATTCCACACTGTGGGCAAGGTGTTTTCCAATAGGGTGGATCAACTGTCTTCTTCCCAGGCAAAACCACCTAGATAGTGATTGTCTGCGTGAGAAAGATGACCTCCACAGCATGAAAGAATGACTCACCACAGAAAACCAGAGTGTCTACCTTCTGAGCTCAAACCCCAGAGCCCCCAACCTGGCTTTTGCTCACACAGCCCCAGTCCACTCTGCCCTCCCTCTGCTGGAGCACAAGGTGAGTGGATACACAGAGAATTTTGTGCATTGGCCCTTTAAAAGGCTGCCTGAATTTCCAGCTGTCTCTTCTTGGCAGATAGCAACCCTGCTGCATTTTACAGATGTTATGTGGGTACCCTTCTCAGTTCTGGTGCTCTCTGCTGGGCAGTCCAGCTTGGGAATTAGACCTCAGAGTTCTCAGTGGCAACCCCCCACAGCTGAGATATTTCTTCAAAACTTCAGTTGCTGTCTGTGAGAGCATGGTCAGCCCTTTTGCATCTCACCCCTCCTACCAGTCTCTATGCGGTCTCTACTTTCCATCCTTGATTATCAGGGTTCTCTCCAGTGAGTCTTATATTGATTATTCAGGATGGTTTTCTGTATTTTATTTGTAATTCCAATTTGGTCCAACATCCACTTACTCCGCTGCCGTTTTTAATCTCTTGCCACTTTTTTTTATTTTTTTTTTACAAATCCATGGATTTTTTTTAAAATTTATTTTTATTTTTCAATTACAGATGACTCACCTGTTTCTTTTTAGTTTTTAAAATGTGGCTACTGCCCTAACCGGCTTGGCTCAGTGGATAGAGCGTCAGCCTGCAGACTGAAGGGTCCCAGGTTCGATTCCGGTCAAGGGCATGTACCTTGGTTGTGGGCACATCCCCAGTAGGGGGTGTGCAGGAGGCAGCTGATCTATGTTTCTAACTCTCTATCCCTCTCCTTTCCTCTCTGTAAATAATCAATAAAATATATTTAAAAAAAATAATAAAATAAAATGTGGCTACTGGAAAACTTACAAGAACATATGTGGGCTGTACAATGTCTTTATTGCCAGTGCTAAGCTAGACTGGAGCCCTCAGAGATGGTGTCTCCTTCATCTCCGGACCCATCCTAGTGGGAAAATTGTACTGGTTACTGAATGAGTGAGCGAGCGAGTGAGTGTGCGAGTGAACGAGTAAGCGAGTGAGCAAGTGAGTGAATGAGTGAGTGAGCGAGCAAGTGAGGTGTGGCACCCCATAGTCCTACACAGCCTGGCATTTTGGTGGACAGGGTGGGAGGGAGATGAGGGGCCAGAGCTCCCCCTGAGCCCTCAGTGGTCTCCTTGGCAAAGCAGATGTTTAAAGCTGAATTTCACTCCCATGGTAACTTTTTTTTTTTTAATTGAGGTGAAATTCACATAACAAAATTAACCATTTTAAGACTGCTGTACAGTGGCTTATCGTGCATAAACGATGTTGTGCAGCCACCCATTCTCTCTAGTTTCAAACATTTTCTTCATTCCCAAAGAAACCTGGTTCCCATCAGCAGCCACTCCGCATGCCCCTCCCAGCCCCAGCCCCACTAACCTCCTTTCTATTTCTATGGATCTGCCTATTGTGGGCATGTCCCATATGTAAAATCTCACACTATTTTCTATTGTGACTGCCTTCTTTCACTCAGCAAAATATTTTTCAGATTTATTCATGCAGCAACATGTGTCAGTACTTCATTCCTTTTTATTCCATTTTGTTGGCTCAATACCCATGGATGACATTTGGGTTGTCCCACCTTTCGGCGATCACACACAGTGCTGCTGAGGACAGAGTGGACAGGCATCATTGTGAACACTGTGCTACGAACATGGTGCTGAATGGTTGCTGCCCTGCCTTTGCAGAGGTCCCACCCCAAAGCTCTTCCTGCCACTTCCTGTGATGGCCAGCCTTTTGGTTCTTCTTTCTAGCCCTCAGAATCTGTGGCCATCTTCCCAGTGGGGGCCCTTATCCCTCAGGTGTCCCCTGTGGCAGGACAGAATTTGAAACAGTGTCAGATTCTCATGCCCATCTCCCTCTGCCCAGCTGGGGAATAGCAAAGGATCCACCTTTCCACAGCTGCCTCTCTGCCAGGTCAGGGGTCTCACCAGGAGACGCCACTGCACAGGAGCCCATGGGAGCCCAGTGTCCACGGTCCAGATCCTGTCCTTGTGGGTGCTGTTATTACATGCTGAGAACCTGCCTGTAAACCTTCCAGAATGTGAGCCCTAACAGTGATCAAGAGGCAACATTCTGGGGGGTCTCAGCTCATGTCAGGAGACCGGAAGCAGATGGCATGTTAGCAGTTAAGTGCAAGAGCACAGGCAATGGGAAAACCATTCCAGGCCCACTGTTGTTTGAGGACTTATATTTCTGCAGTGTGCTAGACATTGGCCTGGGACCCGTCCTCTTTAACAGAACAATGGCATTTCCCGGCTCTTCCTGAGAGGCACTGTAGCATATTGGAATCTCTAGAACCAGACGGCTTGGGTTCAAATCCTGGTGCTGTTCCTGACTGGCATCTGACCTTGGCAAGGCACTTGTGTCCCCTGGAACTTGGTTTCCTTATTTGCAAAATGAGAATGTTGGTAATAACAGCATCGCCTTCAGAGGGTTGTTGTGAAGATCCAGGTAAATAACTTAAACTATTTAGAACAGGGTTTGGCATTGACAAGTTCTCACTGCTGCCTTGTGTGCTGCTCTGAGTCCCAGACATGTATCACCATCCAGGTTATACTCAGAGCAGTCCCTGAAGAGAGGTACTGATACCAGCCTCCTGCTACCAACAAGGAAGCTGGGGAACCAAGCTTATGTGAAAGCAGCCCCAGATCAGAGTGTGGAGTCAAACTTCCAACCCAGCTGTTCTTGAATCCCTAGAAACACTCTTCATCACACTGGTCAAGCAAAAACCAGACCTGCAGGGAGTGACATGCAGCATGGTAACTGTCCAGCGTCCTCTAGAACACCCTGCAGGAGAACAGGTGTGTTCTCTGAGACAGGCCTGAGATCTAGCAACAGCGATAGACCGTCTTCTTCATCTCATGGCACATAATCACTAAAATTCTGCAGCACACCAAAATTTTTTTTACCCAATCTGACCAAAAAAAGGTGTACTTTTGATTTACAAAATCCTTTTTGCTCCAAAGTGATTTTTTAAAAAACTCAGGTGTCTATACTTGTATATAAGGACTTCAGTACCAAAAATTAACTAATCAGATGCAACCTTATTACACAATGTGATCAATAGGGTGCAATTCTATTATATGACCTATATATTTAGACAAGGCATTCACACAGAGGGCTATTGTTGTGTTGGATGTTGATATTTTCTTATTTGACAATCTGAGGGAAAAGAGGTCAGTGTCCCTGACTCAACTGTCGGGTATTGGTTTAACTCAGTGCATAGAACAGGGGTCCTCAAACTACGGCCTGCGGGCCACATGCGGCCCACCGAGGACATTTATCCGGCCCGCCGGGTGCCGCTGCCTGTCCTGCTTAGCAGCTGACTCATCCCAGGCCCACAGTGCGCATAGGAATTTGTTCATAGTTTTTTTTAAACTATAGTCCAGCCCTCCAACGGTTTGAGGGACAGTGAACTGGCCCCGTTTAAAAAGTTTGAGGACCCCTGGCATAGAGCGTCAGCCTGCAGACTAAAGGGTCCTGGGTTCGATTGCAGTTAACAGCACATCCCTTGGTTACAGGGTCCTCCCCAGCCCAGGCCCTGGTTAGGGCGCATACAGGAGGCAACCTATCTATATGTTTCTCTCACATCGATATTTCTGTCTTTCCCTCTCTCTAAATATCAATGGAAAAATATCCCTGGGTGAGGATTAAAAAGAAAATGCTGCAGCACACAGGCTGAAAATCGCTGGTCAAGCATAGTTGACAGAGGTATTTAGGCAAAGCACAGGTTCCCATTATTACAGTAGGAGAGGGACTTGTCTCCCCCGTTGCTCGTGGAAGTGGGGTTCTTGGGGTACCACTGGATAAGAATTTCCAGAGGCCCCCATGGGAGGTTTGTGATATGGTAGAAAGCTTTATTTCTGTGGAATGACACCCCTCGGTTTCCCTCAGTCCAGTCTTAGAAGTGTAGCTGGGGTTTCAGTAGAGCTGAAATCAGAGCGTGTCCAGTTTCCGGTCCATATTCACATAGTCCAATACAGTATCAGGCCGCTGCAGTCCTTCAGTCCATTGTGCGTGGGGTCCGCGCGGCTGTGGGCCATGCAGGCAAATGCAGGAGAACACACCTGGAGCAACAAGAGCCCAAGAGGGAAGAGCAATAAGAGAGCGAACTTCGCTGTTTAAGCCACTGAGCTAGCAGTGGCCACGCCCATTTTGGCCAACCATTCCCATCCCCAGGTATGATTGACAGACAAGTACCTTCTCCAGTCACCCCAACTTTACTGGGCATGCGCCCATCTTCCCTTTGTTGGCTCCCTTCCCTTCCTGGGAGCGTGAAGTTGCAGCTTCCTGATGAAGTTGCAATGTCTGGCCTTCCCTTTGCTCCTTTCCTGTGATTAATAACCAGCTCATTACAACATATCGCCATCAGGTGGGATGATCCGCTCAGCATATACTTTCAAAGACACCAAAATATGAGATTACGTCCATGGGGTGTGTGGCGGGCTGAGGGTCCCTGTGGCCCTAAATGGGCTTTTCTCCACGGCAGAGCCGTTTCCTCCACCGCATGGACCACAGGCGTAGCTCTTCCTTTGCTTTCAGTCTCTTCCAACACCCTGCGAGCAGGCACCTCCGTGCAGCAGGGACCCCGCCTGTCTGGTCTCCAAAGGATTCCCCGAACCCAGGTAATTTGGGGGATGAAGCAGGAGGAGCAGCGCCTCCCGCCCGGTGACCTTAACGGTGAGGCAGCCGAGAAGGGCAGGAGGGCCGCTCGCGGAGGGAGCATAGGCGCCGGGCCCGCCAGGAAGCAGTGGGCAGAGAAGCCGGGCGCCGAAAGCCCTCCCACAGCTCCCGCTCCCGAAACCCCGGGACATCGGAGCGGGTGGGGCCTGATTCCCAGGCAGCGAACTTGGGAGAACGATCTCTAAGGAGGCGCCGAACCGCACTCTGCGGAGGCCGACGCTTCACCCACCGGCAGCAACTACCACCTTTCCCAAGCGACGCGGGGCGGGAGCTGCCGGCCCGGTGCATTGTGGGCATTGTAGTCCGGGGCGGCTCGGCCCCGCCTCCCTCGCCGTCCCGGGCTGCGGTCCGGACTACACCTCCCGTCGGCCCGCGCGCTGCCTTGGTCGCCGCGCGAGGCGTCCGCGAGCCGAGAGTCTGCAAGATGGCCGCGTGGGGACGGAGGCGCCTGGGCCCGGGCAGCGGAGGCGCCCGAGAGAGGTGAGCCTGGCGCTGGCGGGTGCCCCGGCTTGAGGCGCAGGGCGCGTGGCCAGCGAGGCCGCCTGTGGCTGCAGCGCCGTCCCTGCCCTCGTCCCCGGGCGCCCCCTTCGCTCCCACCTCCCTCCCGTTGCTCCGCCGGGCACGCGGGGCTCCGGTGCAGGCCGACCCGCAGCCGCGTGGGAGCCGTGCCGAAGCGGCCTCCGCGGGGGCTCGGGATCTGGAGCGAGGCCGGACCGGGCCGCGCAGGTCCTAGGAGCCCGCCTGCTGCCCGCGGGCCGAGCGGCGTTCGGATCCCGTCCCGCCGGCCACGCTCGCCTCCCGGCTGCGGCCCTGACGTGGCGGGGACGGACTCCGAGGGAGGGGCGCAGCGGGGGGGGGGGGGGACGCGGTCCGCTCTGTGGCCGGCGGCCACCGCCCTCCCCAGGGGCCTCAGGCCTCGATCCGCCGCCGCCTCGGGAGGGGACTCGGACTACTTTCGGGTGGTTTCCGCGAGCGCCCCGGCTGTGGAAGTCCTTTACAGTGACCTTTCCTAATGAATGGCGTTGGAGAGGGAGCTGGGAGCTTTCCTTCCTCTGAGGACCTCCATTTGGAGAAATGGTTTCTGGAAGGTGGGGCTGGAGTAGGTGCCGTGCTGAACGTGCAGTTTCTGCTTCTGGAAAGCGGCCGCAGCAGGAGCCGCGGGAAGTTGGGAGGATGTGCACCGGGGCATCGGCGGGGTCGCCTGGGTTAACCGGCCTGGCCCCGCTAGGGCGTGATGGGCACCGTGCTGGTCAGCCGGGAAGGAAAGTTGTTTTGTTTACTAGTTTTGTCTTTTTGGTGAGGATTGTCAAAAAGAAGAGTTCTCTCCCTCACCGCTTTCTCTCAATTACCCCATTTTGTGATTCCTTTTCTCTGGGCGATTCCATCAAATATTCATCGCTGGCGCCTGCAGACGGTGTGCCCAGCCTAGACGATCCCTGAGTGGTAGACGGACCCCTTTAGCTTGCCTTTTATTCCCGAGCTCAGAGATATCCAGTGTTATCGGTTCTGCGTTTCCTGTGTCTTGGAAAAGCAGAGAATGGTAAGCAGATATATTTTTGTTTTTCCCCAACTCCGACCTTGTATTTCTTAGATCAGACATAGAAAGAAATGAAAGAAATGACCTCGAGGATTTTTCCAATGGTCTTAAAAACTAGGAAACATTTTCAAGGTCTTTAATGCAAACATTAATCCTTTAGTAATAGGAAATAACCTGTTTAGAAAACTTTTAAGAGTATCAGAGAGAAAGGCATTTCTCCTTACTGGATAAAAACAGCTGAAAGGGCCATATTGGGATGCCCCAGGCAGGGGCTGTTAAGCTTTAACTGAGCTAAGAAATTAGATATTGGGGCCCAGCCGGTGTGGCTGTGGTTGAGCATGGATCCAGGAACCAGGAGGATTCCCAGTCAGGGCACATGCTGGGGTTGTGGCTTGATCCCCAGTGTGAGGCATGCAGGAGGCAGCCGATCAGTGATTCTCTCTCATCTTTGATGTTTCTAACTCTCCCTCTCCTTCTCTCTGAAATCAATTAAAAAAAAAAAAAAGACACTAAAAGAAAATAAATGAGATATTGGGGATTTTTTTTCTCCTTGGTTTGAGACAATCATTAATTCAAAACTGAGTTTGCAAACCAACAGCCCATAGACTGAATCCATTCCTTGATTATAGGCCCTCCATCTTTAAGAGAATTTAGGTTAGTTGCCAGCACTTTCAGATTGAGGGATTTCATACACACACACACACACACACCCACCCACCCACCCACCCACCCACCCACCCACCCACCCCTCCACTTGAAAAGCTGAGTAGTGGCCGACTTTTTTGGTCAGGTCCAGTGCTTTCTAGTTCATCCATCATTCTTCACCTGACACTTTGACTCATTGCTGTTACCTGCCTGGTCTCCTTAGGTGTCAGATTGCAACCTTTGACCTGGAACTGAAGGCTCTGCTCGCACATGCAGATGGGCATCTGGTTTGGTGGTTTGGGTGACACCAGCTCTCCTTGTATATTATGCACTATTGAAGGGGGACCCCTCTATTTGCGCCATCTGCCTTCCAGGTGGAGATGCGGGTGGGAGGACATGGGGACTTCATTTGCCTTGGCTGTGAGGCCTCGCTGGGGACCTGGTTTCCCTCAGTGTCCCATGTGAGCAAGGAATGGAAACATAATCTTCCCACACACCGTCGCCCCTGCCAGCTAGCTGACTCCTGGGCATACCTCCATTCCTGCGCTGTGTGGGTGGGCAGACTGGGTGGGGCAGGCTGGATTAATGGATTGGCAGGCACCATAGATTATGAGGCCCACGTGTATTATTGGCTCTTATAACTGAAATGTGGCTGTTTACTGCTCTCTTAAATGACGTTGCTCCATGTCACATTTGTGCTGATTCAAATCTCAGTTCCACATTGTAAGAACACTTCCCTGAGTTGCTGCACAAACCTGGTTGGAATTTGCTTTATGCTGAAACTGAAGGAAACTGTCTTGTTTGGTGCAGGGGTTGGAGCAGAGCAATGCTTTGGGCAAACTTTCTAGAATTGCCAGTGGCTGCAGAGTCCACAGCATGCCTTGTATTTAAAGGCATCAGTGCCAGATTGTCCATGAGAATTTCTGTAGTCAGCTGTGTGTTAATGATGGTCGAGTTTAGGATACACAGTATATGGATTCTTGCTTTACCTGGTTCTTGAGTCTAGAACTGTGTTACTTCAGGAGCCACTAGTCACATGTGGCAGTTACATTTAAATTAATTAAAATTAAGTAAAATGAAAATTTCAGCTCCCCAGTCACACTAGTCACATTTCAGGTGCTGGTAGCCACCTGTGGCTGTGACTGTGTCGTTGATAGAGATACAGAACGTAGGCATCAGTGCAGGAAGTCCTAGCGACAGGAACCTGCTGGTCTAGACTGAACTAGGAGAGGGTGAAAATAGCAAAATGAAAGCTGCTTGCATGTTGATTTTTCTCTCCACTCCATTAAATCTAGGAAATCAACAATGTTTGTAATGAAGAACATCAGACTCTGAGCTGTAACCTGAATTCTTGTCCAAAATTCAGCACACTGGCAGCGAGCACACGAAACAGACTGCCACTTGGCCTATCGACGTCTTTGAGACACACTTGCCTACCTAGGAAGGCACAGTGCATGTACCTGTGTGTTCTGCCACTTGGGCACCAGCCCGGATCAGCTCACAGACGGCCCCACCTGTCCCCTTGGGCTCCTTGTCTTCATTCTCTCGGGGCCCTGCGCACCCTGAGTTCTCCGTGCTTGTTGGAATGTGAGTACAGCTAGCTATATGCTCTCAGTTCCTGCGTTTATCCTGAAGGTGTGTTTGATCTGATTCCGATCATGATTTGAGGCAGCAGCGCTGTTTGCAGGCCTGTGGCGTCCCGAGGGCCAGGCACGCTGAAGCAAATGCTCGGGTTTTAGGGTGAAATCACTTTTTGCTTCATGGCCCTCCCCTGGTTGTGCAGCATTTTCAGGCAGCCCGTTCGGGGGGATTCCTTGCATGTCTTTCACGCTCTATTCCTTGGTACTTGATCTTTTGACAGCTCTGCTTTAATCTGTGAATCAGATGGATATGGCTCTGGATGGCTGTGGAGGGTGTAGTTCCCAGTCCAGCTGCATAGAAGGCCCATGTGCCACATGGCAGGGGCACACTCCCCTCATTCTGATCGGATCCTTTCCTTTTAGCACTGAAGAACCTTAGGGGTTTGTGGTATTTTATTTCTCCTGAAAGACTCCCATTATGGCTCTGGTGTGTGGTTGAAATGTTTGTTTCCTCCTGGTCCAGATGAGCCGTGCACACAGCATCTGCACCCATGTCTGTACATGTGCAGCCAGGAGGGTGGTGGGTCCCGTCCAGCTGGCCACCAGAGGTGGAGTTGTGCATAGCTGGCCATACTTTCTGATTCCAGAAGTTGGGCATTGTGGGTTGGGTCTGCTGGGGTGCATCCTCTTATACATAAATTTGTTTCACTTGATTCATTTGAGCAACCTGGATTTCCAGCTATAGTAACTTGTTAGGCTGCATTCCAATTCAGGCCCAACTTTCTGAAGAAGAGGAATGATCTTATGTCCAGGGAGGTGAGAAGAAGGCTGAGTTTGGCTTCTCTGCCCCAAGCCTCTGTGTGCGTGCATGCATGCGTGTGTTTGCATCTGCATGCACCTCTGTGAGTGAGGATAGTGGGAGGGAAGGGGAAGGACTCCACAGAATGAACACACAGGACCCTCCAGCTGCCACGGTGTTCTGTCCCTGGTGCCAGCAGCAACCATACAGGCCCAGAGTTCTTGGGAAAGCCCAGAATCACTTAGTAGTCCTAACAGTTCTTTACTCAGGGCTGTTCGTTAGGGTAGCCATTAGCCACTTGTGACTTTAAAGCATTTGAAGTGTGGCTCGTGTATCTGAGGAACTGAATGCTTTAATTTTACTTAATGTAAACACTGGGTGGTGCTTCTCAGCGGTCACTGGTTTGGACACCCAGCCTCTCCCCTTTGCTGCAGCACCTGGGAGAGCTAGGCCTTTACCCACTTGACCCCGCAAAGCTGGCTCTGAGTAGCCAGGGGGTTGCCTTTGGACGCAAAGCCAGGGAGCGACTGTGAGGGAACTTGAATGCAGGCCTCTCGATTCCCACACTTGATGCACTGTGTTCTTGTTCTCAAAGCAGAGAGCTGCTCAGTTACCAGAGCACAGAGGGGGAAGGTGTTCTCTTGCACGTGGGCCCTGTGAGAGGAAGTTCCTTGTCCGATTTGGAACTGTCCTCAATATTGGGGCTGCATGTCTGTGCCTTTTTGTCCCGTCTGGCCCTTAAATCCACAGCATAGAATTGTCTGCTTTCTTTGGCTCTGGAGGAAGCAATTTTTGGTTAGCCAACAGTGGGTTTTTCTAGACTTGGGGGGTAGAGGTAGAATCCAGCACCTCATGTATCATGGGTGACCGAGTGACCACGTGCTTCTTAAGGAGAAAGCAACATGACATATGGACCTGGTTTAATTTTCAGCCACCCGTTCTCTTAATGACTGTAGTTTTTCTCCCGTCACTCATTTCAAACGTACTTCTGCTCATGTCTGTCACATTCAGGCCCAGGGCTGGGATGCTGGGGTGAAGATACTTCCTCTGCTTTCAGGGAACTCAGAATCAACAGCCTTTTGTAGTTCGGATGGGAGCTCACACCTCAGTCCTGCCTGTGAGGCCAGGGCCCGCTAGGAAATGGGTCTACAGCAAGTGCTTCCACTCTGGTTATATTTGGTTCTGGTTCTAGCATTACCAGGAAAGGGCAGCATGGCAGTGCTTGCTTGCGTGAAATAGGGAGCTGGGATCTCCTCCTCTTCGCTGAGGACTGGGGAGTGAGGCCCGCACACACCTCAGCACCGAAGCTGCTGTGCTCAGCCTCACCGAGCGGACTGCTCCCGCATGCAGGCTTCTCGCAGGCACTCCGCTGCCCGAGTGAAGGGCTGCTCCTGTTCCCCTGCATTTTGGGGGCCCTGTGGCTCTCTGGTCTCTTCACCCCAAGGATACAGGGCTGTTGAACAATATTTTTCCCTGAAAATGTTTATAATAATGTTCCCATTATAAAAGAAGCACATATTTATATTTTTTAATACAGAATTCTAAGCATGAGGAAAAAATTAAGAATCACCTGCTAGGTCACTATTCAAACAAAACCATTATTGACCATTTTGTATATAGCACCTTTGATGCCCCCCATATCATTTGTCTTGGATTTTTTTAAATGATATTAAACACTTCAGAAGTATATTTCTGACAAGTCTTAAACTAGCCACCATATGTATGATCCTTGAAACCGTGATGCTGAATGATAGAAGCTGGTCACAGAAGCAGGGCACGGGGTGCGTGCAGGTCCATGGAGGGCCCAGAACAGGCAGCCCACAGAGTCAAGCAGCAGATGGATGTTGCCAGGGGCTGGGAGGTGGGGAATGAGGATTGACGGGTCTTCAGGATGATGAAATGTCCTAAAATTGATTGTGGTCATTGCACAATTGGGTGAAAGTGCTGAGCTGTTGAATTGTACACTTAAGTGGGTGAATCCCATAGTGTGTGAATTTTGTCTCAATAAAGCCATTATCTTTTTTTTTAATATATTTTATTGATATTTTACAGAGAGGAAGGGAGAGGGATAGAGAGCTAGAAACATCGATGAGAGAGAAACATCGATCAGCTGCCTCCTGCACACCTCCCACTGGGGATGTGCCTGCAACCAAGGTACATGCCCTTGACCGGAATCGAACCCGGGACCCTTCAGTCCGCAGGACGACGCTCTATCCACTGAGCCAAACCGGTTTCGGCAATAAAGCCATTATCTTAAAAAGTACAAATCAAATCCACAATGAGCTCCCACCTCACACCATCAGGATGGCTACTATGAAACTCACCGTGAGGGTGAGGCTGTGGGGAGGGGCCCCTCTTGCACTGGTTCTGAAAATGTCAAGTGGTGCGCCGCTGTGGAGAGCAGGATGGTGGTTCCTCAGAAAAGGAAAATAGAACTACCATCCAGCAATTCCATTTCGAGGTATATATCCACAGAGATTGAAAGCAGAGACTCAAACATAGTTTTACGTCCACATTCACAGCATTATTCACAATAGCTGGAAGGTGGAAATAAAAGTGTCCATTGATGGACAAAGATAAACAAAATGTGGTTTATACATACATTGGAATATTATTCACCCTTAAAGGAAGGAAACTCTGACACGTGCTGTATAACAGAGGAACCTTGAAAACATTGTGCCAAGTGAAGTAAGCTAGTCACAAGAGGACAAATACGTATGACTCCACTTACACATGGTGCCTAGAACAGTCACATTCATAAAGACAGAAGTGGAATGGCGGTGTGGGTGGGAGTTGTTTGATGGGGACAGAGTTTCCGTTTTGCAAGATGAAAAGGTTCTGGAGGCAGGTTGCACAACAATATGAACATACCTTCTAATACTGAACTGCACATTAAAAGTGGTTAAGATAGTACTTTTTTGTGTATTTTACCATATTTTTAAAAGTTAATAAACCTGTGTACTCACCACTAAGCTTAAGAAATAGAAAACTAGCATCACCCTGGCCCATGTGTCTCCGCCCAGGCAGAGGCACCTTGCTCTCCTGAGTTGTCTGTCCTCTCCTTGCTTCTCTTCGCAGGCAGCACACATAGAAACATCCTGATCGCACACCCTTTAGTCCGTGTGCTTTCGGATTGAATGTGAAATGTCCCCTGCGTGGTCCTGCACCTGCTCCGCTCCGCCTCTTCCCCTCCTCCGCCCCCACCCCGGAACTCCTCCACCTTTGCTCTGGGGGACGTCACATCGATGGGGGCCAAGTAGTGCTGTTCTAAGCATTCCTGTGCAGCTCTGACTGTGGTGAGGTGTTTCTAGATTTGGGGACCCCATGTTGGTGACTACTTCAGTAACCGCAGATTCCTTTGAGATTGGCTTTGCAGTGGGTCAGGGGACCAGGAAGGGCCTAGACCCGTGGTTGGCAAACTGCGGCTCGCGAGCCACATGCGGCTCGTTGGCCTCTTGAGTGTGGCTCTTCCACAAAATACCATGGCCTGGGCAAGTCTATTTTGAAGAAGTGGCGTTAGAAGTTTAAGTTTAAAAAATTGGGCTCTCAAAAGAAATTTCAATTGTTGTACTGTTGATATTTGGCTGTTGACTAATGAGTTTACCGACCACTGGCCTAGACCCAGGGGAAGCGGAGTCTGTCTTGCGGTCCTCCTCGTGGCCGATCCTTGTGGCTGCCTTGTCATGGGAAGGCAGTGTCTGTGGGCTCCTTTGATGAGTGTTTCCCAGCATTGCCCGAGCTGGAGCAGGTTCCGAGGAGGAGGGAGGTCTCGGGTCTCGGCTGACTGGTTGAAGGTGGAGGAGGAGCAAGTTCAAGAGCCCGTCCTGGTGCCAGTGTCTGCAGCCACCGCTCGAGCTCAGATAGGTGGGAGCTGCTCCACAGGCTGTTGGCCAGGCCGTGAGGCCAGCCTGGGAGAGGTGTCTGGGAGAGCAGCCCTACTCTGTAAGTACTAACTGAAGCGCTTCTGTCCCCTCCCCAGTGACATAGTCCTCCGGTATTTGTATATCTGTCCAGGAGGGTCCTGTGCATATAAAAGCAAATGTATACGGTTTAAAAAATACACTAAAGGCAGTATACCATAAACACTGCTCTGTAACTGACGCTTAACTTTATTTCTTAGAGACTTTTCCATTATCAGTGCTTTCTCTCTTTTTAGAACACTCTTTTTATTACGCTCTCTTAGTGATAATTTCACAACTGCAATAAAAAGCTAAAATATAGTCTCATAGGAAGCCCCAGGATCACATAAGCTTTTCTGCAATCTACTCTCGTGTGCTAGGTTCATGGGGGTTGGCTGAAATGGTTCAAGGCAACCTTCTGATTGGGTGCTTTCCTTGAAACAACCAAGCCGCGTGTGTGGCGGGGGGGTGGGGGGGTCGGGGTGGGCAGGGGACGCTGGATAGCTGGGCTGTTATGGACATGACTCCTGGGCATCCTTCGCCACCAGGTTTCTGAAGTGCCCACCATGCAGAATGGAATCTGGTGATTGGGGACGTTTTTAAAACCTACATTTGCAGGGTCTGATGGTGTCCCAGCTGCCACAGCCCAGGTAGAAGGGGCAGGTGCTGACTGCTTGGTGGGTGGCCTCTGCAAAGGGTTGTACATGCTGGTTTGTTTTGAGCCTTGCTGTTTTCTTTTTGTACATCGGGGTTCTAGGAATCTTTTCTAGGCTCCAGATTCCATGCTTTCCAGTGGACACATCCCTCGCTGCTTTGGGTGTGGTGGCTCTGCTTTATGAAGGAACTGGTGCGTCTCTGGCCATGTGTGGGCACCGCCCACTGGGCTGGCCGCGGGCCTGCCTGGTGTGAAGGTGCTGGGAGGTTACTTCAGTGTGGCTGTGCTCTAGTCTACACACTGTGGAGAGCTGGTTTGCGATGACGGTAGGAGTGCGGATGCTTTGGCAGGGTGTGTGCACGAGGTGAGTGCACCGTGCCCACACATGCTCCTCAGAGCCGTGGTGTTCGGGACTGCCCACAGCTGAAGGCCTGTGTGCTTGCCGCTGCTCCTATGCTGTTGGGCTGACAGTAGGCGTGCCTCACATACTCCAGGCTCCGTGGGACCCAGGGACACACACTAATCTGTGTTGACAAATGACAGGGGATGGCCTTGCCTACCACTCCTACCCGAGGAACCCGAGAGAACCCACCAGGATGGCTGGGAAGGTGGGCCTGGGAGGGTGTGGGTGCCAGCTGGGCTTACAGAGGCCAGGGCAGCGGGGAAGGAACTGGAGAGGACTCAGCATGGGGTGGGGTGGGGTGGGATCTGCCCACTATGTGTTTCCAAATGAAGTAGTATATCGAGGTGCTGTGGTTCCAACTAGCATTCTCTTGTACGTCCAACAGTATTTTTTTTTCATAACAGGATAGCTGTAATCTGCTGGGTACAGAAGGGTACTACGTGACTAAAGTAGCTTTGGGGTTTGTCAAGAACATTCTGTAATCTCAGCCTTGATACCTGCATTTTGCTTTGAGTGTCCCAGAGGACTCTGTGGCCAGAAAGCTCGCCTTGGATACCAGCAGCAGCCGCTGTCCCTGGCCTCACTGTGGTAGTTAGCAGGACACACAGCTGACTTTGCAGTGTTGCCTCTTCATGAGTGAGTTGACCACCCCTCCCCCCCTCCCCCCCCCCCCCATTCCCTTGTTCTTGTCTCTCCCCTCTGTCTCTCTTGGCTAATGAACTTGAAACATCTCTGGGCCAGGAATGATCCGCCTGGAAACCAGTCTCCTCCACCTGAGGAACTTGGGGACAGGCAGCCTATTCCAGGTGGTCCGAGTAGGTTTTCTTCTTTTCCACCTTCAGTGCTGAACCCTGCCTGGGAGTAATAATTGAAATGGCCTCTTGTTTATCTCTCTGAATTAAAATCAAATGGAAAAACTCCATAAAGGCTTTCCCAAGGAAAACCCGACATTTCCCGTTTCATAAACTTCCGGTGGGTTCTTACAGAAACGTTCGTCACCTCACCGGAAAGGCAGCCCTGGCCACGGGCACACGCAGCAGGCGCTTTGGGAGCATCCCATGTTTAGGAGGCTTGTCCAACCCCAGGGAAGGACTTCTCCCCAGGGCACAGTTTAATGAGGCTGGTGACTTAATTAAGGAGGAGGCTTCCCTGAGCCTAGCTGAATGACAGATACCTTTTCAGGATAAGAGCTCCCTGGTCCTGAGCCCCAGGCATGCAGGGCCCACTCAGCAGAGCTCCTCCCACTGCACTTGGTGGCACTGCCAGCCCAGCACCAGTGCCTCCTCATTTCTGACGTGACCACAGGAGAGTGAGACATCCAGCCAAAGGGAGAGCCTGCCTCTGCAGATGACGCGCGCGAGTGTGTGTGTGTGTGTGTGTGTGTCTGTCTGTCTGTGTGTGCTGAGTCCCACCTGGGAGCAGTGACGGGTGGCGTCACTGTAGTCTCGCTCTCTGATCTCGTCCTTGTTCCTTAGCGTCTGCCCCTAACAATCCCGTTCCCACCAGCTGTACCATGTAATTGCTTTCATCTTTGAAGGAGGCCTGAGACTCCCTTCATGCTGAACTCTGGTTCTAGGGGTTGATCATTTATTATTATTTTATTGTTGTTTATCCTCACCCGAGGATATTTTTTTCCATTGAATTTTTTTTTCCTTTTTTCAGAGAGTGGAGCAGGCGGGGCCAGGGGCATGCAGAGAGAAACATTGATGTGAGAGAGGTACATCAATTGGTTGCCTCCTGCACATGCCCCAACCGGGGCCGGGAATCAAACCTGCAACTGAGGTACATGACCAGAATCAAACCCGAGTCTGTGGGCCGACACTTATAACCACTGCGCCAAACCAGCTAGGGCTGTTATTTTGTTTTAAGATTTTTTACTGATTTTTAGAGAGAGAGGGAGAGAAACATTTATGTGAGAGTAAAACATTGATGAGCTGCTTCCTGCACACCCCCCACCAGGGATTGAGCCCGAAAACCCAGGCATGTGCCCTGACTGGGAATAGAACCAGCAACCCTTCGGTGCCTGGGACGATGCCCAACCGACTGGCCAGGGCAAAGGGCTGCTTTTCACTGAGGCATGTGACGAGGTGGCTCTGCACAGCCTGGTAATAATATGGATTAAACAACTTGATCCGGCCTCACGAGCTGTGTCTAAGCAGTGTCCTGTCAGAGGCTGGGCTAAAGAAGGCCTCTGAGCAGATGAACAGATAACACAGAGCTAGGAGAAAAGTAGCTGTACTGGACAGCTGTGTGGAGATTCAGAAAGATCAGGACAGGCCGCAACAAGCCAAACGAAAATGCCAGGTGTGTACAGGTCTGTAATGAGGTTTGCCCGTCATGGGTGTGGGAAGAGTGCTCTGGGTGGGAAGTTTGCATTAGAGAGGCCCTCAGGCTGAGAATCTGGAAACTGCCTCACTGCTGCTGTTGGGCCTTGATGCATAAGGCTCCACTTTGAGGATCCTGTGACCCATCCCTGGTCCGAGGGGGGGGAGTCAGATTAGCTCAGCCCTTGGGAGTGGGTCTCTGTGAGAGTAAGTTCAGTCCTGGGCTTACAGGTCAGCATGGGTTCCCAGGTCCACTAAGTGTCAGTCACTGTTGTTCTTTTCCTGATTAAATCAAAGGGCTTGTTTCGCTAAGCAGTGTGCTGGGGTGCTTGGGGGTGCTGGCCTGGGGAGGGCCAGGGGGCTTTGTGCAGCATGTCCTTCCACAAGGGCCAGAGGCGTTTGGTTCTCAGTCGCCCAGGGCAAAAGTGTTCTGCGGACCAGAGGTGACTGGTTTTGAGCCATGCATGGGCAGAGTGTTTGGTGGTATCTGCCTCAGGTCCTGCAGTCGCCCTGACTTCACCCTGCTGACCTTGGGCTTCTGTGTTGGGTGTGTTAATGCGATTCAGGGCTGACCTCATCCTTGTTTCCTTGGAGCTCAGCTAACTCAGACCTGTCCATCCACTGCAGTGAGGTTAGGGTACTCCTGCACCTTTTTATATTCCATTATTTTATTCTTTCAGAAAAACAATTCTTTACTGATGATCTTGAATGTTGGGTTCTAAGGGTGATAGAAACTTAAGTGAGACGTGGTGTTTTCAAGAGTGCAGGCTCTCGGCTGAGCTGAGGCCAGACTCCGCCTCAGTGCCTTCCCCTCAGTGTCTCAGCAAAGAAACCTAGTAAGTGCTCCCAGCTAACTCTTGTCTTTTTCTTGCCTCTCCCTCCTAAGGGTGAGCTTGTCGGCCACAGACTGTTACATTGTGCATGAGATCTACAATGGGGAGAACGCCCAAGACCAGTTTGAGTATGAGCTGGAGCAGGCCCTGGAAGCCCAGTACAAGTACATCGTGATCGAGCCCACCCGCATCGGAGATGAGACCGCTCGCTGGATCACTGTGGGCAACTGTCTGCACAAGACCACCGTGCTGGCGGGCACCGCTTGCCTCTTCACCCCACTGGCACTGCCCCTAGATTACTCCCACTACATCTCCCTGCCCGCGGGCGTGCTGAGCCTGGCCTGCTGCACCCTCTACGGCATCTCCTGGCAGTTTGACCCCTGCTGCAAGTACCAAGTGGAGTACGACGCTTATAAACTGTCCCGCCTGCCCCTGCACACACTCACCTCCTCCACCCCCGTGGTGCTGGTCCGGAAGGACGACTTGCACAGAAAAAGACTGCACAACACGATAGCGCTCGCCGCCCTGGTGTACTGTGTAAAGAAGGTGTATGAGCTCTACGCCGTATGATCGCACGCACCTGAGCAGGCAGCCGGCCCACAGGAGACAGCCGAGTATGCAGGTCGCACAGGAACATTTTTTTGCTCCATGAGGCAACAGAGCCCAGGAAGGTGTTTGGTTTAATAGTTGTTATTTTTCAAAAATAACACAGATCACAAATGTACCAAGGGTTTTTTCAACTCGCCACACTAAGCTGTGGATTTCCGCAACCCACAGGGAGTCTGAGGCCGTGAGATTCTGACTGGGCATGAAATGTTGATGGAAGCTGAGGGGTGTGAGTGTGCTGGGTGGGGGGTCTTGAAGTTGATTGTTTAACTACCTTCCAGAGCCAACCAGAAGCAATTGACCATTAAAATGATGAGAATTTCAACTCCAGGTGTCTTTGCTTTTCATGACTGTGCCAGTAGCTGCTGTCGTCGGCCCGCGGATGGGCACCAGAGGCCTCACTGCGTCTGGCTGCAGCCTATGTCAGCATGTGAATAGAGCAGGCCTGTTCGGCGGCGCCGAGTCCTGTGCTGCTCCCACACCAAAAGGCCTGTGTGCCATTTTCCACATTCCCTCTAAGCCTTTGCGTAGATGGAAATTATCCCTCCAAGAAGTTGGGCCCCTGCCTTAATGGCAGCTTTCCTAAGACCTGCTCTCAGCCATCCTTGAAGAGCTATGAAGCACTTCTTCCAAAGAGTAAGGCCCATCTGGAAGGTCATACTGGAGAGCAATGACGATCTGTACGAAGGCCTCGGTGATGGACATTTTTCTAGAGGAGACCCAAGCTTTAAAGATGAAAGGGACCCATGGCGGGGCAAGCATTTGAGATCTTGCTCTTGGGCAGTGTTGTCAGTCTGGTTCAGATAAACTCTTATTAAAAATTGAAAAACAAAATAAAAGGAACCCATGGCCCACCAAGCTTGAGAAACCACTTTAATTCTAAGGGCCCTAGAGACACTAATTACTCATTTGAGTGCTAGGGGCCAGAAATGGTGTTGGGTAAACACTACTGTTTCCATGGTGGTCTGGTCACTGGAACCAGGTAAATTGGCAGTGATCCCAGACAGACCTCAGCTCAACTGTGTGATGCCCACAATGACTGGGCTGCCTGACTGCTGGCCCCTGAGCCTGCTGGGCGGGAATGGTAGGTGCTTTTGTAATAGCCCAGATTTGGACAGGGAGCCCCATGCCCTGCCTGCAAATCAGATTTCATGCAGGAGGCAGATAGACGCAGACAAGCAGTGCCATCCCAGGCCTGCTGAGCAGAAGCCCTCACCAGAAATGGAGGCCAGGTGCATGGAACAAAGTGATTGCTGTCGGGTGTCCATGCTGGAGTGAGCACACAGACTCTAGCTGAGCGGTGCCCCAGGCAGGGAAGGAGCCGTAGAGCCACCTCACATGTCAGGGTGTCCGGCCCTCTGCTGGTGCGGACGTACCTATTCTGCCACCTTCCCCCTAGACACAGCTGACACGGGTAATGCTCACGTTCCAGGCCACAGCACTCTTGAAGAAACGAAATCGCTGCCACCTGAGAGAAAGTAGAGGCCAGGTGAGGTGGGCTGCCTCTGCCAAGTCCACAGGAATGAGTCCATGTGTATGTTTGTGACTAGGACATGCAGTTGACCTAGTACCTGAGTCTGGTTTTAACTACCTGCCTCACTCCAATTTCAGGGAAGAGCAAACCCCGGCAAACTTGGACGGTCTCTCTCCTTGGTCCCATCTGTCAGCTCCCTCCAGAGCAGTGTGCACATCTGGTTCGGCAGCTGGTCCCTGAGGGGGAGAAGGGAAACTCTCTTCTCAGTGCTGCTGGGAGCCAGGCCGAGTGCCCGGCAGCTGCGCCCTCAGTGCACCTCACACGAGCTGCTGTCCCTCGGCACAGGTGTGCACAGCCTCTGTCAGGAAAAACTCAATCCGTTTTGTTTTCAGACTCTGGTTTTGGCAAAAAGCACAGGACAGCTTGCTTTTACCCTCGGACCAGTGAAACACCAAGAATCTTGTAAAGTGGAACATGTCTTTGAACTTTATCTGAAGGCAGAACTAAGTCAGAATTGTGCTTTTCCAACCTACCCATCAGAAGTCAAGAATAAAAGATGGGAAAACAACCTTCAAGGACACAAGAGATAAACTGGACACCACTACCCCTGGTGGCAGACATTCAAATGTGGGTTTGAGCCAAAGGCCAGGCCTGGCCCAGCTCCCCTCTTTGGGGTGCTCTTGTGCGGGGTGCACTCACCCTCAGGCAAGTGCTTGCTGCCATCCATGTCACAGCTCCACAAGCCCGACCTTTACCACACCTGCTCTCTCCAGGGAGGGACACCCAGGAGGGCTTAGGTGCAACCTGGGCATCAGAGAGCCCTGAGCCACTGGCCCTTTAGTCCTCTTCCTAGTTGCTGAGGCCAGAGCATCTGTGGTGCGAGCACACCTGTGGTACCTCGGACCCTGCCAACTCGAGAGCCCGGCAGACAGACCTAGCTAGTTTTAATGGATTTGTTTGTATTCTATTACTTTCTATTTATACGGTAGAATACAAAGTTTCTATAGTAGGCCTTAAACAGTGAGCTGCGTATGTAAAAAAAAAAAAATGTTAGGCAGTTCAACCCATGTGGTTCAGTGGTTGAGCATCGACCTGTGAGCCAGGAGGTTTGATTCCTGGTCAGGGCACATGCCCGGTTTGCAGGTTCCATCCCCAGGGTGAGGCGTGCAGGAGGCAGCTCATCAATAATTCTCATTGATGTTTCTCCCTCTCCCTCTCCCTCTCTGAAATCAGTAAAAACATATTTTAAAAATAATAAAAGAATGTTAGGCAAGTAAACATTCAGTGATATTTCAATATGATTCCCGTGTCATATCTAGGTTGAGACCCTTTTTGTCTGCTCCAAGCTGTTTCCCAGCCTACACCTGAGGCCACTGTCACAGCTGCTCCCAAACCAACCACTTCCACACACAGCTGCCGCTGCTGAGGGCGCCTGCACTTGCTAACGAGCAGCCCCTGGAGGGCAGTGCACCCCATTGGCCCCAGCTGCTGGCCGTTTACTTAATGGAGAGGAAAGGACAGCACCCAGACAGGGCCCTTTAGAAAGTACCAGCCAAGGAATGTCCAGGGAGAGCTGTTCTCATCCCTTCTACAGAGACAGCGTCCTGGCTGCCTCCCTGAGGGATGCTGGCATTGGTATGTCTGACCAGCCAGGCGTCAGCATGGCCGCCACTGCTGTCTCTAGCCCACTCTTTCCTCATGCGAACGTTCAGGAAGGAGCCTTTTCCCGATGTCAGGAGGCAGGGAGATGGTTTCTGAGGAAATGAGAAGCCATGTGTTGCATCTATATCCATCCATGGTCCAGCCATGGGTCCTGGGATGGATGTTTGGGCATGTGGGAACTGGGATAGGTCACCACGTCTATCCACTCCTCGTCCTCCAACTTTCAGGAAACTTGAGAGCCTTGAACACCCAAATCACAGGCTGCTCTGGCCATTTTTATTTGGGGAATAGCTGCTTAAATTGCAAGCTCCATAGGTCCACAGTTAGGACGGAGTGTAAGGTAACAGTGTAACGTGCTAGGGGACTTATTCCAAGGCAGGGAAGCCTATACAATGGACCCACCATTTCTGCTGTCAGCTTCAATATGGGGAAAACTTTCGTTCTCAACTCGAGGTATGAAGCTGACCTAAGGAACCTCAACCATGTATTGTTAGTAAGTCTAACACAGGCACCCACCCTCTCTGGCTCCTCTCAACCATCACAGGCAACAAACGGGCTGCTTCCACCAGGGAGCAGACGCTGCTGTAGAGAGAGCCCCCAGCCCAGTGGCGTCAACCTATGAACCAGGAGGTCACGGTTCGATTCCTGGTCAGGGCACATGCCTGGGTTGCGGGCTTGATCCCCAGTGGGGAAAGTACAGGACGTAGCCGATCATCATTGGTATTTCTATCTCTCTCCCTCCTTTCTCTCTCAAATCAAAATTCTTTTTTTTTTTTTTTTTTTTAAAGAAAGAGCCCCTACCCGCGACCGGATTCCGAACTCACACCAGAGGACACGCGGACCACGTGTCCTCTTCCCACAGATGGTGGTCTCCTTAGTGCATCTCCTTGGAGTGGTGCCTGGTTCTGCAGGGCTGGGGGTGGGGGAAGGTCAGCAGGGAAATGGGAATCCTTTTCTGGTCCTAGAGCTGGTGCCATCTGGGAGGTCAGTGACAGTCATGTTAGCCCCTGGCTGGGCTGAAGGGGGACACTACAGGCCCTGGGATGGGTGTGAAGGATGGCATCTGATACACAGGCTTCTCCCTTGGGGACGGGAAGTGGACTCTGCCAAAACCATTAGGCGAGTGGTCCTGGGCAAGTCAGATGTGGACAGAGAAGCCGAGGCAACGTCAGGATGTCTGCTGATTTCCAGATGGAAACCCATTCTGGGAGCCGGCGGAGGCTGGGATCCAAAGGAGGCGCAGTTATCTAGCCCTCAAGGACTAGGGCTCGTGTGTCCACTCATTTATTTCATGTTCTCAGCATTAAAACCCAGCTCGCTACTCCTCAGGGCTGGCCTCGTGGCAAGAGGCCTGTGGCTGCTGTGTTCCCGTCTCGCCCAGCAGGCCGGCCAGGGCTCTGCAGGGGAAGTGTGCCTCCAGCCTCCACCCGAACAAGCACCTAGGACAGCAGCCCTGCGTTGGCACTAGGAGTCCTTGGACTTCTGCTCCTTCCGGGCCCGGGAGGCCATGAGGCGGAAGAAGAGCGCAGGGGCCAGCGTTCGCAGATAGATGGCCAAGGAAGGCACCAGGCTGGCCAGGACTACGTCCTTCTTCTTCTTTCCCACAGCAGCCAGGACGTCTCGGGCCACGTCCGCAGGCACTCGGCCCTGGGCTATGGTCTCATCCATAACTAAAGTAGACAAAAGAAACCCGTGAACTTGGAAACACAAGTCCCTCCCAGCTGAGCTGGCATGGGCCAGACCGTGGTGCGGTCAGCTCTCCAGCTTTCCCATCGTGCAGCGCCTACCATCTGTCAGGAGGCAGTGTCACCCACCATCCTAACTCTCCTGCACCCAGGACAGGAGGACCCTTCCATGGCTCAGGGTGTGAGCCAGGTCAGAGACCTGTGGCAGGACATGGGAACAGGGAGGTGGAGCCTGCTAGTGCTTAGGACCAGCCCAGATGGAGTAAGAGTCAGGCCCTCACCACAGCCAAGGATGGGCTTCCCGACCTTAAGAATCTGCGCCTTTGAAAGCACCAATAACTCTGGAAGGTGAGCCATCAGTCAGCATGGGCAGCTGCTGAGGTCAGCCAGTGGGGGAAGGCCCTGGCCCACATGCACTCCCACTACTAAAGGGTCAGGTGCTCCCTGCACATGGAGCAGGAAGAAATCTGGGTTAGGGTTAGGGTTAGTGACAGCTGTGGGAGTTTAGGTGTTAGGCTGGTTAACAGAAACTGGTTCCTTCTTCCCTAAGTCATCTGACAATTTTGCCAAAAAAGTAGGACCTGTGGGCAGGCACTGAGGAGGCCACTGTCACAGACCATTAGAAACTGCTTGTTCGTTGTCCAAACCGCCTGCACTTCCCACCAGCATCTGTTCTCATTGTGTTTTTGTTAACAGAATAGTAGGTTTCTGATTGTTGCTTATTTTAAATTTCCAGAGGGAGTTTTTAAAAAAAGATTCTTCTAAGTAGAAGTAATATAAAGATGAATCTCTCTGGGTCTATGCCTCTGTCTTGCCTCATGAGTGAGAGCCACTGCCCCCAGGGCACAGGCAGTCTTGGCTCAGGCCAACTGGGGAGCGTGCAAGGCCAGGAGGCCCCGGTGAGCGCACATCCAGGGAGGCAGCACACGGAGGGCACTCAGGACCAGCAGGCCTGTCGCGCTTGGGGAAGCAGAGCTGGCTCCCACAGCAGCACACCCCATGGGCCAGCCTACTTGAGAGGCACAACCACTGGTCTCTGCTGCCTGAGCCTGCATCCTGGGCCGCAGCTGGGCCACTGGGGGTGACAGGTCAGCTCAGCTTTCTTCGGCTGAAGCCAGAGGGAGGTTCTGAGGGATGCGCCATCCTCACCCCAGAAGCTCACTGCTTTGAGTGCCCTGAAATCAGTTACTTCTCAAGCATTGTGGGTAGGGAACCTCTTGGGTCAAGCAACCCATCGTTTGCTTAAGGTTTGTTCACTTTAGATTCACGTCAATGCACTGAGATGGGTTCACTGGAAGATTGCAGCATCTCAGCTCGGGGGCTTCCCTCCAGACGGCAAGTCCTGCCCCGATGACTGCAGTGGGTGGTTTGGGGTAAAAGATTACCTGGTCGGTAGTGCATATGACCAACACCCAGTGTGTTTTCATTTTTTAAATTATATTCAAACTAGAGGCCTGGTGCACGAAATTGGTGCACTGGGGGGCGGGGGGCGGGGAGGTGTCCCTCAGCCCAGCCTGCACCCTCTCCAATCTGGGACCTCTTGGGGGATGTCTGACTGCTTCTCCCAGCCTCACCAGCAGCCACTGCCACTGCTGATCAGCCCCGCCTCTCTCCCCCCTCCCCCCCCCCCCCCTCTCTCCAAGAGGTCAGCAGTTCATCCGGCTCGCCTGCTGCGCGCGCAGCCTGGCAAATGGTCAAGCCTCCAGGTCATTGCAGATGTGATGGACCCAGGGTTTTTATATATTAAGATGAGTGAGCAAACAATCATCAGATAAGAGCTTTTTATAAAAGAAGAGGAACTGGAGCGTCACCTCCATATCTGGAGCCGTCGGCGGCGATGGCGTTGAGGGAGAGGTTGGTGCGGATGTAGCCAGGGCTGAGCACGGTCACCGCGACCCCGTGCTGCTCCAGCTCTGCGCGCAGACAATCACAGAAGGCCTGGGTTGCATGTTTGGAGGCTGCATCTGCAAAGGTGGTGGCCAAAGGTTGGGTGTGAGTTGGGGTGGGGCATGGCCTGGGGTGAGACCACATATTCATGCTCTCTTATTTAGGAAACTGGCCCTATAATTTATGCTTAGACAATTACAGTATCACAACAACACCCATCTCCTTAGAGAAGCACATGGCATCCTCACCATTAGGATTTGTACCTGAAGTATTTCAGAGGAAAGGAGAGGCATGTCTCCAACTCTCTCCAAATGGTTCAGGAAAGAAAAAGTATAAACTTCATATACACACATATGCGCATGCAGAGCACATGAAGCAAACATGTAAATGTTAACAACTGTGGATCTGCATGAAGGGCACAATGGGGGCTTTTCTGTTCCTGCAACTTTTCTAAGTCAGAAATTATTCCACTTTAAAAGGAAAAACCCCAGAGAAACCAAGATTATGGCATAGGTAAACACCTGAAATTGCTGCCTCGCACAACAACTTCAAAACTACAACCAAAAGACAAAATGAACATCATCCAGAAACACAGGAAGGCTGGCTGAGTGGAAATTCTACAACTAGAAGGGAAGCGAAAAGCACACAGACTCAGAGGAGCTGCGGAAGTAAAGGTGGAGGTACGGAGGCGCGAGCATGGAGAGGGCTGGCAACTGAGTACGCGGCTGGCTTTTTCAATCTGGAGGGAGACACAAGCTCCCAACTGCTCTGAACTCCTGTCCCGTGTGAGACTCTGGGGACCCAGACTCATACCAGGAGAAATTGGACTGTCTGGCATCAGGCGGAACTCAAGGGCGGCTTTCTCTCAGAGGTGCTTGCAGCGATTACCGCAGGACACTGAGACCCGGGGGCCTCTTAGGGCAGGGCTGATGGGAAGCCATTGCTGTTTGCTCTGCCCTGAGACTCCGCCCCATCCAATCTGTGTGCAGAGGCTTTTGCATATGAATGGCCTGGTTTTTTGAAATCTAAACTTACCTAACAAACTGCAGCTGAGTCAGACCCAGAATCCAAAAGAAGGCCCAAGGTCCCGCAGCAGCTTGCATTGCTTCACAGCTGGGCCTCATCTGGGCACCTCCAAAACCCAAACAAAGAAGAGGAATCTGCAGATCTCTCCGTAGCTCCTGCTGGGTGGCCTCAGGCAGAGGCTAAATTAGCACCTCCTTGGAGATCCAAGAGCCAGTGTACCCAGGGGTCAGAGTAGGACCATCCAGATTAAAACTCCTCAGATCCATAAGAAACACACTCAGGGGGCAGACTCAGTGAGCACCAAAGCCCTACTGAAGAAAGTCCTGCCTCATAAGGGTGTCTCCAGCACAGAAGTTCTCCCATTGTAGACACAGCTGATCCTCACAGCCAATTGGCCTGGAGGTCAATTTCTCCCAGTGATACCAACAACAATCAAGGCTTAACTACAACAAGACTGTGCACACAGCCCACAAAGAGGTGCACCAAGAGTGTCCACCTCAGGTAACTGGGGAGGCTGAGCCACTGGGCCCTATAGGACACCTAGCACACAAAGCCACTCTACCAACTCAGGGAAGCAGCGAAAATGCGGAGACAAAGAAACAGGTCACAAATGAAAGAAATGGATGAAAGCAAACGACTGGATATAGAGTTCAAAACCATGGTTATAAGGTTTTTCAAGAATTTTCTAGAAAAGGCTGAGAAATTTAGTGAGACCCTCGAGGATATGAAAAAGGACCAACTAGAAATTAAGCATACACTGACTGAAATAAAGAATAATATACAGAGATCCAACAGCAGACTAGAGCAGTGGTCGGCAAACTCATTAGTCAACAGAGCCAAATATCAACAGTACAATGACTGAAATTTCTTTTGAGAGCCAAATTTTTTAAACTTAAACTTCTTCTAACGCCACTTCTTAAAAATAGACTTGCCCAGGCCATGGTATTTTGTGGAAGAGCCACACTCAAGGGGCCAAAGAGCCGCATGTGGCTCGCGAGCCACAGTTTGCCGACCACGGGACTAAAGGATCGCAAGAATCAAGTCAAAGATTTGAAATACAAAGAAGCAAAAAACACCCAACCGGAAAAGCAAAAAGAATCCAAAAATATGAAGATAGTGTAAGGAGCCTCTGGGACAACTTCAAGCATACCAACATCCCAATTATGGGGGTGCCAGAAGAAGAGAGAGAGCAAGATACTGAAAACCTATTTGAAGAAATAATGACCGAAAACTTCCCCCACCTGGTGAAAGAAATAGACTTACAAGTCCAGGAAGTGCAGAGAACCCCAAACAAAAGGAATCCGAAGAGGACCACACCAAGACACATCATAATTAAAATGCCAAAAGCAAAAGACAAAGAGAGAATATTAAAAGCAGCAAGAGAAAAACATTTACTACAAGGGAGCACCCATATGACTATCAGCTGATTCCTCAACAGAAACTATGCAGGCCAGATGGGAGTGGCAAGAAATATTCAAAGTGATGAACACGCCGAAACCAGTTTGGCTCAGTGGATAGAGCGTCGGCCTGTGGACTGAAGGGTCCCGGGTTCGATTCCGGTCAAGGGCATGTACCTTGGCTGCGGGCACATCCCCGGTGGGGGGTGTGCAGGAGGCAGCTGATTGATGTTTCTCTCTCATCGATGTTTCTAGCTTTCTATCCCTCTCCCTTCCTCTCTGTAAAAATATCAATAAAAAATATATTAAAAAACAAAAAAAACAAAAAAAAAACACAAAGTGATGAACAGCAAGAACCTACAACCAAGATTACTCTGCGCAGCAAAGCTATCATTCAGAATTGAAGGGAAGATAAAGAGCTTCACAGATAAGAAAAAGCTAAAGGAGTTCATCACCGCCAAACCAGTATTATATGAAATGCTGAAAGGTATTCTTTAAGAGGAAGAAGAAAAAGGTAAAGATAAAAATTATGAACAACAAATACATATCTATCAACAAGTGAATCTAAAAATCAAGTGAATAAAAAATCTGATGAACAGAATAAATTGGTGGATATAATAAAATCAGGGGCATAGAAAGGGAGTGGACTGACAATTCTCGGGGGGAAAGGGATGTGGGGGTGCGGGAAGAGACTGGACAAAAATTGTACACCTATGGATGAGGACAGTGGGGGGGGGTAAGGGCAGAGGGTGGGGTGGGAACCTGGTGGAGGGGAGCTATGGGGGGGAAAAAGAGGAACAATTGTAATAATCTGAACAATAAAGATTTATTTAAAAAGGAAAACCACCCAAACAAACAAACAAACAAAAAAACCTCACTTCATGCCTAATGGGTACAATATTCAAATAGGACAGAGGATATGAAGTCGAGAAGTTAAAGTCTTGCCTTCCAATTTCACTCTCCAGAGGTAGCTGATGTGAATGGTCTGCCTTATTTTTTATATCCTATGTACACACATGTGACTTTGCATGTAATTTTTTTACAGAATGAGCTCATACTATTCATGTTATTCCTGCTAAAGTAGCTTTTTGCACCTGGTGGCAGCAGACTGGTCAGACGGCCTCCATGCTGCCACGCAGACCTGCCCCACGCCCCACAAGTCACTGGGTAAGGCACCAGCCCGGAGGGAACCATCACGGGCTGCCCCCCAAGTTTGTCATGGAGGCTGGCTCCAGTGAGCACATGGCATGTGCTCATGAAAGCCGCAGCCGGCTCTCCCATGTATCTTGATTGATGAGCTTCCACGCAGTGCGTTCACCTGGAAGAGCTACCCAGCTGGCTCCACCTCTACCACGGAGCTACCTCTGCTCCTCCAGCTGGCTTACAGCCTGAGGACAGGTCCTCCACAGGGGACAGAGAACCTACAGGACAGTGTCAGGAAACGCGCATCTCCACTGAAAACCAGTTTCCTCCAACTCAGACTTCCATGTGCTTTCGCCCTAGGAAAGGGGGGGTCCATCAGCCAATAAAATGAGCCCCATGAGAAACTCTGACCTTCCACCCGGCCTGGGGGCCAGCTTTTTCGGGGCAGGCCAGGATGCTTGGGCTGCCTGAGTAGCTGGTGAACAGGTGTGGAGAGAACTGCTCACCAGCGTGGTTCCAGGAGTGCTGCCAGGCCCTGGGACTGAGAAGAGTGGGTCCTCCTGGGGGCCCCACATAGAAGGCTGCACCTGGCAAGGAGTCTCCTGAGCCTCCACTGCATCTTCAGCCAGGCCACCAACTCATCAAAACCAGGGACAGCCGCGTTCAGCCCTGCTGCTCGCCAGGTACCTGCTCAGCACACTGTGGCTCCTCTCACCTCGTCCCCATGACAGCAGCTCAGAGCGGGGGAGACTGCTACTCATCAGGGTTCACTGATGGGCCAAGCCCCCACATTTAGTCTAGTCATTACACAGTGCCCAGACCAACCACTATGCCCTCCTTTAGTCACAGGCCAAGTGGAGAACAAAACTCAGATTACATCAAAGTAAAGTTTGGAAATAATTTTGTACCAGGAACATGGAACATCCTTTATTCTGATGTACCTATGATTAACAGTTTATCATGTGCTTTACCATCTGCGATTTACGTCGTCACCCCCGGGCCATCGGGCAACCTTAGATGGCTGTCCGATGCCACTGGCCCTGAACCAGACCACCACCCAGAAGCAAGTGTGGGCCAGGGCTCTGCAATTCACAGGGGCTTTTCACCTCCAAGTCTCGTTTCCCTGCAAACAGCTTTGCAGGCACGTCATGGCTGTAAGTCTCGTTTTACAAGAAGGGAAATGAGGGTCAAACAACTTGCCTGAGGACATACAACTAGAACCAAGCAGCAAGCTGGGTGCAGAAGGATAGTGAGGTGCTCACTTCGGCAGCACATATACTAAAATTGGAACGATACAGAGATTAGCATGGCCCCTGCACAAGGATGACACGCAAATTTGTGAAGCATTCCATATTAAAAAAAAAAAAAAAAAAAAAGGACAGTGAGCCTCCGCCCAGCCATGCTCCTGGGCTCGTGGGGGGCAGGCGCAGCCCAGCACGGGAGGTGGTGAGAGCAGAGGGGTCGGTTATAAGTATTTACTTCCAGAGGGTGGAGCAAAGGAAGGAGTTACTGGGACAGAAATTCCTCTGAAATCTTTTAAGAAAACTAGACTCTGTCCGAGCCAGTTTGGCTCAGTGAATAGAGCAGACTGAAGGGTCCCAGGTTCAATTCCCAGTCAGGGCACATGCGGGGATGGGGGATCCATCCCCAGTGGGGGGGCGTGCAGGAGGCAGCCAATCAATGATTCTCATCATTGATATTTCTATCTCTCTCTCCCTCTCCCTTCCTTTCTGAAATCAATAAAAATATTTTTTAGAGAAATTTAAAAACCCAGATTCAGTTTGCTTGCTGGTGGTACATGATGGCAGACAGATTAATGAAATGATATCTCAAATTTCTGGCATAGTCACTCGCATCCATGGAGGTGGAAGTGTGAACTGGAAGTCAATTTGGTAGTTTTAATCATTTGGTCCTAACCTGTTTCTACTTTTGGGAATTCATCTTACCAAACCCTCCCTGCGTGCCTAGAGATACAAGTATTTACGATGTTCAATGCAGTGCATCACTGTAAATGGTCAGACTGAAGGGGAAAATGAAGTACCCAGGAAAATGGCTCAATTATGTCATATATCTATTCAATGAATCACTATATATCCACTGAAAAGCATTCGGTAAATCCCTGTATGCTACTGTAGAAAGATATATTGTCAAGTGAAATGAGCAAACCACAAAACAGTATGCGTAGTGGGACTCCATTTTTGGGCGTTAGTAAATCTGGAGGCATAAACCCCAGGGACGTGAGGCGACAGGACCTGGAGGACGTGGGATTGACGACCCTGGGGAACGCTGCGTGGCTGCCCCCGACTTCACTAAGCAGCTCACAGGCCAGCGCCCTTCCTGGAGCTTTTGCAGGGCTGACGGCAACCGCCCCCACGTTGCAGATGGAGACTGGGGTGCAGAGCGGACAAGGAGCAGAGCTGGGCCTGCGTGAACCCAGGCATCCACTCAGGAGGGCACTGAGGAGGCTGCTCACTCTGCACCAAGCACTTCCCAAGGCTGAGTCCTGGTGGAAGCAGTTTCCCAGCCTCAGGAAAAAACAACAGAAAGCCACCCGGAGGGGGAGGGGAGACTCACATGCAGACCGGAAGGGGATGCTGATCTTGCCCTGCACGCTGCTGATGGCGACCACGTGGCCCCGCCGCCGCTGGACCATGGAGGGCAGGAGCGCTGGGGGGAGAGTCGGGGCTTCAGGAGAGGACTTCCTCTGGTAGCAGCCCCCCCGACCCCCCGCGAGAGGAGGCGACCTTGCATTAGATTTCATGGCACCAGGAGGTGCACGGTGAAGCCCTCAGTGGGGAGGGTGGCGAGGACCATGTTCTGGGAACTTCTGGGCCTCCTGCACCCACAGACCCCACAGAGGGAGGCAGAGACAGAGCTCGCACACGGAGCTTCTCTGGGCAGCAGGCCCTCCTTTTCCAGGGGGCCCAGGCCAGGCACAAGGACATCTCCACTCTGCAGGCTTCACAGCGCCCCCAAGAGGAAAGGGGACGATGCTCTACAAATGAAGTGCCACTGAGGAGACCATCTTGACTTAAGACCAGAAAGCAGATAAAGGAAATGCAGATAAAAGTCTGAAAAAGCTGCCCTGGCCAGTTTGCCTCAGTGGATAAAGTGCTGGCCTGCAGACCAAAGGGTCCAGGGTTCAATTCTGGTCAAGGGCACATACTCAGGGGTGTGGGCTTGATCCTCAGTGGGGAGTGTGTAGGAGGCAGCCGATCAATGATTCTCTATCATCATTGATGTTTCTCTCTCTCCCTCTCCCTTCCTCTCTGAAATCAATAAAGATGTTTTTTAAAAGTCTGGGAAAGCAAGCATCCAAGCTGTAAATGACAGCACATTTCCAGGGTGAAATAGAGGAGGAGGTCAGGCAACGTTTGGCTAACAAGGAACCAAGTGAAGTAAAAACACAAAAACCAACATGTCCTTTTCTCTTTCATCTAAGACGTTACCTTTCGTCAGAGCAATGGGGCCAAAGTAGTTCGTCTCCATGACTCTCTTGTCCACGTCCACGGGGGTGTCCAGGATGGTGCCACGATAGCTAACCCCCGCGTTGTTGATGAGCACGTCCACATGGCCGAAGCACTGCAGGATCTCAGCTGCGGCCGCGACTGTGGCCCCGGTGTCTGCCAGGTCGAAGGTCACCATGGAAGGCGTGTGTGTCTGCACCTGGTCAGACATGACAGAAACGAAATGCACCTCAGAGTGACAGGCATGTGGGCACGTGTCCCTCCAGTCAGAGCACAGGCCGCAGTGCCCGCTCCGCCAGAGCTGGGCTCGGAGTACCCCGCCACAGAGCTGATGCCTGACCGGGTGAAAGGAGAATGAGAGGAGGAGTCCACACAGACATGAGAAGCTTATGGATCCAGTGGACCGCTGATGATCGGAGCATTGAAGACCGATAGGACGGAGTCACCGACCCTGTGGCTGCCAGCTTCTAGGAGGCTTCCACAGTGCCTCATCTGACCCGCCAGAGGACAAGACTGTCACCACTGCATGCTGCTGGTCCATTCCTGCGACAGACCTCAGAAGTCATCCCAACCCTTTTGGATATCCGGACGATGGCCATGGTGCAGACAGCAGTTTGCCACAAGGCAGGCTGCCGCAGTGGCTGCAGGGCAGTCCTTTAAGCTGATGGTCAATGGCTGTCACCACGACGTGCCATGGGGAAGGTCCCAGGCAGCCCAAGGAAAAGGAAAAGACAGAACCACAGAGTCTGGCATCAAGCAGAGCCTGGCCCAGGCTGCCAGGAGCTCTCCTCCTCCTGCTGCAGAAGCAGCCTCCGCAGCTACTTTACCCTGCCCCAGGCCCCCTGGCTGTGGGGAACATCGCCTGCTGCCACCTCTGGAATTGCCCCGCCCTACCCCCAGGTTTTGGGCCACCTGTGTTCCACCCAATGAGACCCCCGCCCCTTTCCTGAGGGCTCCAGGACCAATGCACTCTGCTTCTCAGGTCCCTTGGAGAACAGGGCTCTGGCTGGGAAACAGCAGCCCTGGCATAGCCACATTCTGGGGATCCACAGAAGACAGGGTGCTTAAAAACCCCAGCACACGAATCTCGGGATAAGTATATTTTTCCTTCCTTTGTAGTTCCCATAGTAGCTGAATGCGTTCAGAGGAGGGCAGCCAGAAAACACCAGGCATGCGCCGATGGACAGGCCTCAAATAAGCGGCCATGACCCACCTGGTGACGACTCACATTACTAACACACCTTAGTGCCTGCTCCCCACTTCTTTCTGTGGGGAGCCAGCCATGGCTGCACTGACACATCCAGTGGAGCCACCTCCCCATTACATGTTCATTTTGTATTATTTCTTTGGAGGGGAGCATTAACCTGCAGAAAGAATCTTTTGACCATTTTTATGTCCTTACGTATTTCCTTTTTATCATCTAAGAAAAGATTACTAGCACTAGTCGCTGTAGTGGCCTATGTGGGCTTTAACACTCTGAAAGCACACCCTCAGGAAGACGCCCATCTCCTCTTCCCTCTCCTTCCCGCACTGATGACTAAAGGATCTGGCTGAGCAGTAGCTTCTCTGCGCTACCAAGAGACAAAAGTAAAACCACTTCGTATGCCTGCTGGACGGAACCACACCATGGCGCTGTGTGTCCCTGAAGACACCTGGTGTCTGAAGGAGAGGATCTTAAAGAACTCCCTGTAAAACCCTTTAACAAACTGTGAAATGAAAAGCACTGGGTGTTGTTTTGTTTTGTTTTAAATATATTTTTATTGATTTCAGAGAGTAAGGGAGAAGAGAGAGAGAAACATCAATGATGAGAGGGAATCATTGATTGGCTGCCTCCTGCACGTTGGACTGAGCCCACAACCCAGGCATGTGCCCCTGACCGGAATCGAACCTGGTACCCTTCAGTCTGCAGACCAACACTATCCACTGAGCCGAACTAGCTAGGGCAGCACTGGGTGTTTGAATAGAAGACTGTGACTCACAGCTGGTGCTTTGGTCTTCAGCATTTGCCTTTGTGCATCTCATTTTAATTGCCCGCTCTGGGCAGGAAACTGTGTGTGGGCTTACAATGTCTGAATATAACTGACGTGTAGACATAAAACATACTTTGATGTCATGTTGTGTTTTTTGTTTTTAAAAAATTAAAACAAATCAATTTTCCAAAAAAAAAAAAAAGGGAAGAAAGCAATCCCATTCACAGTTGCTTGAAAAAATATATACTCCAGAATAAATATAACCAAGGATGTAAAAGACCTATACTTAGAAAATAATAAGACATGGATGAAAGAAACTGAAGAATCCTATATAATAAAGAGCGAATATGCAAATTGACCATCATGCCGTAACAAAGATGGATGCACCCACAGCAGACGCAGGGATCCCGTAACACAAGATGGCTGCACCCACAGTGGAGGCCGAGTTACTGTAAAGAGCCTCAAGGAGCAATCAGCAGGGACCTGAGGCTGCGTGGCGCTGGGCCAGGGCAGGGGATCTCAGGCTGTGCCACTGTCCCAACGCCAGGTTGGGGGACGTCAGGCTGTGCCCCCCGCCCGGCAGGGCTTGACGGGGGACTTCAGGCCGCATCCCCCGCCCAGCAGGGCTTGACAGGGGACCTCAGGGTGCACACCCCACCCAGCGGGGCTTGACGGGAGACCTCAGGCAGCGCCCCCGCCCCGGTGCCGAGCTGGGGGACCTTAGGCCACGCCCCCCCAGCGCTGGGCCAGAGGACCTGAGGCCGCGCACCCCACCCTGGTGCCAGGCTGGGGGACCTGAGGCCATGCCCCCTGCCATGTGGGGCTTGATGGGGGACCTCAGGCCACGCCCCCCACCCATGGGGCTTGACAGGGACCTCAAGGCGTGCCCCCCGCCCCAGTGCCGGGCTAGGTGACTTGAGGCCGTGTCCCCCCACCCAGCAGGGCTTGATGGGGGTGGGGCCGGCCAGGTCCGGATCTAGACCAATGGGGGTGGGGCTGGCCAGGTCTGGGTCTCGTGTGATTTCGAGGCACACATGGGTGAGCGGAGACTTGACTCTGGTTCCTATGGCACACCCCAGACTGACAGGAGGAAGATTTTCATATACATTTTACTAATTTTCTTTCATCTCTAATACTTCTATTATAGAGAAAAGGGCAAATAGCAATATTAAAATATTTCCTCTAATTAATTCCCTTTTAATGTGCATGAATTTCATGCACTGGGTCACTAGTCTATATATAAAATGGCTAATATGCTAAGTGTCCGTCTGACCAGTCGCTATGACACACACTGACCACCAGGGGGCAAATGCTCAACGCAGGAGCTGCCGTGACGCGCAATGGCCATTTACAGAGAAATGGCACTGCAGACTTGGCGCCCACAATGCAACACTCGGCTTCCCTCAAGTAGGACACAGGTCCCGCCACCTACCCTGGAGCGACAGCCCACCAAATCACAGCTGACACTGTCTAGACCCCATGGCGCAAAATACAACCCACAGCCCAGCCCAGCCCGGAAATGGTCACTATGGGCACCAGGTAATGATGTCACATAGCAACGCCCGGCTTCCTCTCCCTAGTGACTAGCCTCCTTGGAGTTTCTTCAGCCCAGGAACACGACTTGCTTTATAGCCAGGTGGAAACATTTTACACTGTAACTAAATGTCTGTGAAGCATTTTCCCATGCCTCATCTCATTTAATCCTCACAGAAGTCCTGGAGTAGGTAGATAGGAGACTCGATGGAATCCTATTTTCTTTTCATTAGCCGGAAAATGGAGATTTAGAAAGCTTAGAAACTTTCTAAAGTTTCTGACCTGACTGAAAAGAAGTAAGAAATGATGGACCTTGAAAATGACTTCAGGTTTTCTCACTGCACAGAATATAGTCAAACACTGCTGCAGTTAAATATTTTACCCTTTGTTCTCCCTGTGTGATCTACAATAATAATCTGCTCGTGTTGATATTTACTGCTGTGTTGCTGACAATTATGTGAAAGAGAAGTTGGGGTGCTTCTGGGCTGGAAAAAGTGTAGCTACATCAGAAAGAAGGTCTAATTAAGCAAGTTTATCTATATATATAAAGCTCTTGTTAGCGCCAATCACACAGTGTTTCCATCTGTCATTGTCGATCCTGAATTTGGCTGACCACCTTATTACACCATACACAAATTCAAAATGGATTAAAGACTTAAATGCTATTTTTATATGTGTTTTTATTAAATGTATTGGGGTGACATTGGGTAGTAGGATCATACAGGTTTCAGGTGATACAAGATACTCTGTGCCCACCACCTACAGTCAAATCCTTCACCCTCCAACGCCCCACCCCTTCCCTCTGCCAACCACCACACTGCTGTTTGTGTTCATAAGTTTCAGTTTTATATCCCACATATGAATGAGATCATATGGTTCTTAGCTTGTTCTGACTGACTTGTTTCGCTCAGCATAATGTTCTCAAGGTCCATCCATGTTGCTGCAAATGGCAGTATTTTGTCTTTTCTTATGGCTGAGTAGTACTCCATTGTGTATATGGACCACAGCTTCTTTATCCAGCCCTCCACCAAAGGACACTGGTTGTCTCCGGGTCTTGGCCACTATGACTAATGCTGCAATGAACCTAGGGGTGCCTATATCTTTGCCAACAAATGTTTCCGTTTTTCAGGTATATACCCAGGAGAAGGATTGCTGGGTCGTATGGTAGCTCTATTCTTAATTATTTGAGGAATCTCCAGACTGCTTTCCATATTGGTACCATCTACATTCCCACCAGCAGTGAATGAGGGTTCCCTTTTTTTCCACAGCCTCTCCAACACTTGTTATTGCTTGTCTTGTTGATAAGGGCACTCTAGCAGGTGTGAGGTGGCATCTCACTGTAGTTTTGATTTGCATTTCCCTAATTGCCAGTGAGGTTGAACATCTTTTCATATATCTATTGGCTGTTTGTATGTCTTCTTGGGAGAGATGTATTTTCAGGTCATCTGCCAATTTTTGATTGGGCTGTCTGTTTGTTTGGTGTTGAGTTTTATGAGTTCTTTATGTATTTTGGAAATGAAACCCTTGTTGGAGCTACTGTTTGCAAATATCTCCCATTCGGTCAGCTGGCTCTTTGTTTTGCTGTTGGTTTCTTTAGCTGTGCAGAAGCTTTTTAAAAAATATATATATTTTTTATTGATTTCAGAAAGGAAGGAGAGGGAGAGAGAAATAGAAACATCAATGATGAGAGAGAATCATTGATCGACTGCCTCTTGCACTCCCCCTATTGGGGATCAAGCCCACAACCTAGGCATGTGCCCTTGACCAGGAATCCAACTGTGACCTCCTTAGTTCATAGTTGACACTCAACCACTGAGCCATACCAGCTGGGCTGCAGAAACTTTTTAGTTTGATGTAGTCCCATTCTTTTATTTTTGCCTTTACTTCCCTTGCCTTTGGGGTCAAGTTCATAAAATATTCTTTACAAACAAGGTCTATAAGTTTAATACCTATGTTTTCACCTATGTAATGTATTGTTTCATATCTTACTAGTATATTTAGGTCTTTGATCCATTTTGAATTAATTTTTGTACATGAGACAAACTGTAATGTAGTTTCATTCTTTTGCATGTGGCTTTCCAAAAAAGACTATCTTTACTCCATTGTGTATTTCTGACTCCTTTTGTCAAAGATTATCTGTCCGTATACATGTGGTTTATAGCCGGGCTCTCTATTCTGTTACATTGATCCGTATGTCTATTTCTCTGCCATTACCAAGCTATTTTAATTATTATAGCTCTGTAGTATAATTTCAAGTCAGGTAGTGTGATACCGCTGGTTTTGTTCTTTTTTTTCCCCCCCCCTTAGGATTGCTTTGTCTATTCAGGGTCTTTTGTAGTTCCATACAAATCTGATTTTTTTTTGTTGTATTTCTTTTAAAAATGACATTGGGATTTTGCTGGGGTTTGCATTAAATCTATATATTGCTTTGGGTAATAGGGCCATTTTAACTATGTTGATTCTTCCAATCCATAAACATGGGATAGTTTTCCATTTTGTTGTGTCTTTTTCAATTTCTCTTAATAATGCTTTGTAATTTTCAGTATATAGGTCTTTTACATCCTTTGTTAAGTTTATTCCTAGGTATTTTATTCTTTTGGTTGCAACTGAAAAATGAATTTTTTTTTCATTTCTTTTTCTGAAGTTTCATTGTTAGTATACAGGAAAGCAATGGATTTTTGTACATTGATTTTGTATCCTGTAACTTGACTATATTTGTTTATTGTCTCTGATAGTTTTTTGGTGGAGTCTTTAGAGTTTTCTATATACAGAATCATGTCATCTGCAAAAAGTGTTACTTTTATTTCTTCGAATGCTTTTTATTACTTTTTCTTGCCTTTTTGCTCTGGCTAGGACTTCCAGCACTACACTGAATAATAGTGGTGAGAGTGGGCATCCTTGTCTTGTTCCTGATCTTAGAGGGAAAGTTTTCAGTTTTTCACCACTGAGTATAATATTGGCTGAGGGTCTGTCATATATGGACTTTATTAAGTTGAGGTACTTTCCTTCTATTCCTATTTTATTGTTTTATTCACAAATGGATGTTGTATCTTATCAAATGCTTTTCTGCTTCTATTGATAAGATCATATGATTTTTATCCTTTCTTTCGTTAATGTGGTGTAATTCACTAATTGATTTGCATATGTTGAATCATCCTTGTGCCCCTGGGATGAACCTCACTTGATCGTGATGTATTTTTGTATTCAATTTGCTACTATTTTATTCAGGATTTTTGCATCTGTATTCATCAGAGATAGTGGTCTGTAGTTTTCTTTTTTGTGTTTAAATGTTAGATTCAAAACTATAAAAATCCTAGAAGAAAACATAGGCAGCAAAATCTGAGACATTTCTTGTACAATATTTTTTCTGATATGTCTCCTCAGGCAAGGGAAACAAAAACAAGTAAATAAACAAATGGGACAACATCAAACTAAAAAGTTCTGGCACAGGAAAAGAAACTATGAACAAAATGAAAAGACATGCCACTGAATGGGAGAACTTATTCGCCAATGATACATCTGATAAGGGGTTAATATCCAAAGTTTATAAAGAACTTATAAAACTCAACACCATAAAAACAATTAATAAATTGACAAAGGACCTGAATAGACACTTCTCCAAAAAAGACATACAGACGGCCTATCCTATCCTATCTAATAAGTGCCTAATATGCTAATTGTCCATCTACTGGTTGGCCATTCAACAAATCAAAGTGTAATATGCTAATGATATGCTAAGGCTGTTCAACAGCTCGCTATGACATGCACTGACCACCAGGGGGCAGACAGTCAACCGGTTGACCAGTTGCTATGATGTGCACTGACCACCAGGAGGCAGATACTCCAACTGGCAGGTTAGCTTGCTGCTGGGGTCCAGCCAATTGGGACCAAGCGAGATGGGCCAGACACGCGCTGGCGCCCTCCCGCGGTCCCTCCATGGCTGGCCAACCTCCCATGTCCCTCCCCGGCCCTGATCGTGCACCAGTGGGGTCCCTTGGCCTGGCCTGTGCCCTCCTGCAATCCAGGACCCCTCAAGGGATGTCGAGAGCCTGTTTCGACTTGATCCCGCAGGCCAGGCCCAGGGACCCCACTGGTGCACAAGTTCATGCACCAGGCCTCTAGTAAGATGCTCAACATCACTGATCAGAGAGATGCAAACTAAAACCACAACGAGATATCACCTCACACATGTCAGAATGGCTATCATCAATGAAACAACAAACAAGTATTGGTGAGGATGTGGAGAAAAGGGAACCCTAGTGTACTGCTGGTGGGAATGCAGGCTGGTGCAGCTACTGTGGAAAACAGTATGAAGTTTCCTCAGAAAATTAAAACTGGAACTGCCTTATGACCCAGTGATTTCTTCACTTCTAGGAATATATCCTAAGGATCCCAAAACACCAATCAGAAAGAATGTATGCACCCCTATGTTCATAGCAGCACTATTTACAATAGCCAAGATTTAGAAGTAGCCCAAGTGCCCATCAGTAGATGAGTGGATAAAACAGCTGTGGTACATTTACACAAAGGAATACTATCCTAACTAATAAAAGAGTAATATGGTAATTGACCATCACTCTGCAACGCCCACAGCCAATCAGGAGGGAAAATGCAAATTAGTGGGACAAAGATGGCGGCGGCCATGGAGCCAGCTGGAAAGGGCAGGAGGCTTGGGTTGCCATCAGCAATGGAGGAAGCCAAGCTTCCCGCCCACCTGGGCCGGCCACCGAAGGAGAGGCCTTTGGACGGCAGCCATGGAGCAGGCCGGAGAGCGCAGGAGGCTTGGGTCGCCCGGGCTGGCCGCTGAGGGAGGGGCCTGCAAATGGCCCTCAGCCCCTCACCCAAGCTGGCTACGCCACCATCTGGGTGAGGGTCCCCGCTGGGGGAGCGTGGCCAGCCTGCAAACAGCCATCAGCACCTCAACCAGGCTGTCCAGGCCCCCCAGCAGGGACCCTCACCCTGAAGGGGGTGTGGTCAGCCTGAAAATGGCCCTCAGTCCCTTACCCAGGCTGGCCACACACCCCCCGTGGGGACCCTCACCCCATGGGGACGTGGCTGGCCTGCAAACTGTCCCAGCCCCTTGCCCAGGCTGCCCCGCCCCCCAAGGGAACCCCCACCCTGATCCGGGACACCCTTCAGGACAAACCAGCCGGCCCCCATCCGTGCACCAGGCCTCTATCTATACTAATAAAAGGGTAATATGCTAATTAGACTGGGAGACCTTCAAGGAGACCTTCCAGACGTTCTTCTGGACAAAGCCATGGTGGCGGGGCCGAGGTAGAGGCAGTTAGGGGCCAAGAGGGGAGGGCAGTTGTGGGTGATCAGGCCAGGATGGGATGGCAGTTGTGGGTGATCAGGCCAGTGGGGGGGGGGGGCCGTTGGGGGTGATCAGGCTGGGGGGGGCAGTTGGGGGCGAGCAGGCCGGCAGGCAGAGTGGTTAGGGCCAATCAGGCAGGCAGGCGAGCGGTTAGGAGCCAGCAGTCCCGGATTATGAGAGGGATGTCCGCCTGCCAGGATTGCGCCAAAACTGTCATTCGGACATCCCCCGAGGGGTCCCAGATTGGAAAGGGTGCAGGCCAGGCTGAGGGATCCCCCGCCCCACCGTGTACGAATTTCGTGCACCGGGCCACAAGTGTGGCTATAAAAAAAGAAGGAAATGTTATCTTTTGTGACTGCATGGAGGGACCTGGAGAGCATTATGCTAAGTGAAATAAGCCAGTGAAAGAAAGACAAATACCATATGATTTCATTCATATGTGGAATCTAATGAACAAAATAAACTAACAAGCGAAATAGAAACAGACTCAGAGATAGAGAACAGACTGAAAGCTGTCAGAGGGACAAGGGGGAAAAAGGTAAGGGATTAAGCAAAAAAACCCACAAAACTCAAGACACAGACAACAGTATAGTGATTACCAGAAGGGAACTGGGTTGGGGAGGTAGAAGAAGGTATACATGATGATGGAAGCAGACTTGACTTGGGGCTTTAAACACACAATACAATATACAGATGATGGATATAGAATTGCACATCTGAAACTTAAATAATTTTATTAACCAATGTCACCCCAATAAATTAAATAAAAATTAAAATTAAAAAATTATGAATATAAAAAATAAAGTATGCCCACCCTGTGTATTTACAATAGCCAAGATATGGAAATAACCCAAGTGCCCACCAATAGATGGTGAATAAATACGCTGTGGCACTGCCCTGGCTGGTGTGGCTCGCTGAGTGAGCATTGGCCCTATACCGCAAGGTCGAAGGTCAATTCCCAGTCAGGGCACATGCCTCAGTGTGGGTTCCATCCCTGGTATATCCCCAGTAGGGGCATGTATGGAAGGCAACCAATCAATGTTTGAAATCTTACCATTTGCAACACTATGGATGGATCTAGAGCAGTGGTTCTCAACCTTTCTAATGCCGCGACCCTCTAATACAGTTCCTCATGTTGTGGTGACCCCCAACCATAAAATTATTTTCGTTGCTACTTCATAACTGTAATTTTGCTACTGTTATGAATCGTAATGTAAATATCTGTGTTTTCCGATGGTCTTAGGTGACCCTGCTAGCGGTTCTCAACCTGTGGGTCGCGACCCACAGGTTGAGAACTGCTGCTGTAGAGCCTAAGACCATCGGAAAACACAGATATTTACATTACGATTCATAACAGTAGCAAAATTACAGTTATGAAGTAGCAACGAAAATAATTTTATGGTTGGGGGTCACCACAACATGAGGAACTGTATTAAAGGGTCGCGGCATTAGGAAGGTTGAGAACCACTGATCTAGAGGATTAAGTAAAATAAGTCAATCAGAGAAAGGCAAATACCATATGAGTTCACTTATATATAGAATCTAAAAATAAAATAAACAAAATTGAAACAGACTGAGACAGGTTACCAGTAAGGAGGTGGGTTGGGGGACTGGGTGTAAAAGAAGTACAAATTGGTAGTTACATGACTGTCATCATGGGTTGTAAAGCACAGCATGGGAAATATAGTCAATAACACTGTACTAAGTGTGTGGTGCCAGGTGGGCCCTGGAAATATTGGGGGACACTTTGTAAAGTATATGATTGTCTATCCACTATGTTGTACACCTGAAATTAATACAAAATAATACTGAATGTAAACTGTAATTGAAAAATAAAATTTAAAAGAGTACCAAAAAAATTAAGTTGGTCATACCTCTTGGATAAGTATAATTTTAAAAAACAACAGAAAATAACAAGTGTTGGCAAGTATGTGAAGAAATTTGGAACTTGTGCATTGCTGGTAGGAATATAAAATGGTATAGCCGCCAAAACCGGTTTGGCTCGGTGGATGGAGCGTCGGCCTGCGGACTGAAGGGTCCCAGGTTCGATTCCGGTCAGGGGCGTGTACCTTGGTTGCGGGCACGTCCCCAGTGGGGGGTGTGCAGGAGGCAGCTGATCGATGTTTCTCTCTCATCGATGTTTCTGGCTCTCTGTCCCTCTCCCTTCCTCTCTGTAAAAAATCAATAAAATATATTTAAAAAAAAATGGTATAGCCGCTGTGGAAATAGTTTGGCAGTTCCTCAAAAGATTAAATAGAAAACTACTATATCCACACATTCCCACTCTTAGGTATACCAGGTGTACCGGTTAATAATGCGGATTGACCTTTTACCAGTTAATAATGTGGATTTTATAATCAAAGAAAACACGATAATTTCAAGAGAAACATCAAAAGTGCTTTATTCAAAGTAATGTCCATCGCTAGCTACACATTTCCCCCATCTTTCAGGTAATTTGTGGATACTGTCCCAATAGAACTTTTCTTGTTTTGAGGTAAACCATTCAAAAACCCCATTTTCCACTTCTTTGGACATTTTGAAGGGCTGCTCAGAAAGTGCATGTGCCATCGATCGGAACAAGTGGTAATCTGAAGGAGCAAGGTCTGGTGAATATGGCGGGTGGGTTAATACTTCCCAGGCAAGATCTTTTAACGTGCCTTTAACTGGTTTTGAAGTGTGTGATGGTGCATCATCATGAAGCAAAATTACTTTGCCATGTCTTCTGGCACATTCTGGTCGTTTCACGATCAAAGCATGGTTCAAATTGATTATTTGTTGTCAGGAGCGATCAGTATTAACAGTTTCACCTGGCTTTAGAAGCTCATAATATACCACACCTTCCTGATCCCACCAACGCAGAGCATTGTCTTCTTTCCGAAGCGATTTGGCCTTGCAGTAGATGTTGATGGTTGACCTGGATCAACCCATGATTTTGTGCATTTGGGATTCTCAAGATAAATCCACTTTTCATCTCCAGTCACAATTTGATGCAAAAAAGACTTTCTTTCATGCCACTGAAGCAACATTTTGCTGATGACTTTTCGGTTTTCCATTTGAGTTTTGTTCAGTTGATGTAGTACCCATTTTCCTTCCTTTAAAATCTTTCCCATTGCTTGTAAATGATCGGAAATTGTTTGCTGAGCAACGTTTAATCTTTCTGAAAGTTGTTTTTGAGTTTAACATGCATCTTCATCCAATAATGCTTGTAATTGTTGGTCTTCAAACTTTTTCGGTTGACCTGGACACTCTTTGTCTTTCACATCGAAATCATCACTTTTAAAGCGTTTAAACCAGCGTTCACAAGTATCTTGAGATGGAGCATGTTCACCACAAGCTTCCCGAAGTATACGGTAACTTTTTCTTCAAAATAAAGTAATGAATTAAAACTTCCCGCAAACGCTCTTTTTTTGGCACGAACTTCAACATTTTTAAGCGTAAAAAATATCTATGATGCTAATACCTTCAGCAAATTTGACATATGAAGTTTTGAAGCTTGCTGTCAATACAACAAAACAGCATACATATCAAATCGCATATATAACAACATATGTGTAACTCCATCTATTGAAAAAAATCGGCATTATTAACCGGTACACCTGGTATATCCAAAAAAAATCGAAAGCGGGACTCAAACAGATAGATGCACACCAATGTTCACAGTAGCATTCACAATAGCCAACAAGTAAACAACTATAGTGTCCATCAACAAATAAATGGATAAACAAAATGTGGTGTACACATAAAATAGAATATTTTTCTGCCATAAAAAGTGATGAAATTTTTAAAAATATTTTAATTGATTTTTAGAGACAGAGGAAGGGAAAGGGAGAGAGAGAAACATCAATGTGAGAATGAAACTGATCGGCTGCCTCCCCTCTATCAGGGACTGAGCCCGCAACCCAGGTATGTGCCCTGACTGGGAAGCAAACAGGCAACCTTATGGTGCATGGGACAATGTCCAACCAACTGAGCCACACAGACCAGGGCAAAAGGATGAAGTTTTGATACATGCTACAATATGGATGAACTTTTAAAACATTATGCTTAGTACTTACATGAGGTATCTAGAACAGGCAGATTCAGAGACAGAAAGTAGAATAGAGGTTTCCAGGGGCTGGGGAGAGGGGTAAGAATGAATTCATGTTTAATGGGTACAAATTTTGTCAGGGATGATGCAACGGGTTTGGGTAGAGACAGTGGTGATAATTACATACATTGTGAGTGTATTTAATGCCATCGAGTGGTACAAATGGGTAAACTGATAAACACTGTGTTATATCTATTTTTCCATAATTAAAATTTTAAAAGTCATCACTAACCTGCCCTTGTCCCGCCCAACAGAAGAGCCGGGCAGGTGCCAGCCGGGTGAAGGGGAGGGAGCAGTGCTAATAGGCGGTAGTGGGTCTGACCATGGCAGCCCTGACTCGCCGGCTGCGGAGCAGCTGCTGTGGCGGCCTGTACAGGGGCCACTATCTCAGCAGAGGACGGACTGAGCCTTCGCCCCAGAAGACGCGACCGTGGGCTCACCTCGGAGGCCTGAGAAGCGGCGAGTTCTTTGGCGAGCTGCTCCAGGGCCTCTCTGTTCCGGCCGCAGAGCACCAGCTTCGAGCCCACGGCATGGAAGACCTTGGCGCATTCTGGAAGGAGAAGAGAACCTGATGTCTGAGACAATTCAGTGCCTGCCTCCCCAGTTACCCCATGTTCCATAATCTGTATCGTTTCTACATGCATAGAACATATATGTACTAGCCCCAGTCACAGGCCCGGCATGGAGCCAGGAACAGGGGTCCAGTGATGAAGGAGTCCCAGAGAGCTCGCATCTGGGGCTGGACAGGCATCTCAGGGCGAGGGGAGGCCAGCCTGGCTGACAGACTTGATAGGTGCTGTGCTCAGAACTTCGCATCATGTCTTTAGCTCTGAATAACCTGTGAGCTCACCCCCATGTTCACAACCGAGGAAGCTCAGCAAGGTCAATCAGGCAGTGCAAGCTACTGTGCTGTGCTGGTCTAGGCCTACGTTCTAGCACAACCCAAGTGCTGCCTAAGTCATTTTAATGCAACAGATACATATCTACCAGGGGCACTCACGAGGGTCTGTGGAAACACAGGGACACAGGGCTCTGTTGAGAGGGGCTGGGGGGCCTGAGGGGCTCTTTTCTGGATAAGGCAGAGGGGACAAGGGGAGCAGATGGGGCAGGGGGAGCAAAGGGGGCAGCGAGAACAGAGAGGGCAGGGGGTGAAGGGGAATATAAGACAATAGGGGGACTGGCAATCTGAATCTGTGCCAGTAACCAGTATTCTGACGCATATTCTTGCTAGTAGATAATTAGTTCCATTCTTATCTGTGATGCCTGTCCTGCCTCGAAGAACCTGTTTCCCAGAATACTCCCATTTTAGAGGCCATAAACCATGAACCATATACAACTCCCAGAGGGGGTTGTCAGCACTGTCACCAGCCAGGCCAGGCCTTAGGGTGTAACCTCACTTTCCCCATCCCAACCCAAGGCAGGCTGCAAAGCTCGCAAAAAGTATGGAAGCCTAGTCCATATTTGGGGGACAAAGAAACTAAGGGGATAAAAGGAAGGCTTCCTCCATATTCATCACTCAGGCTTTGGAGGCTGATTCCCGAGTCACCACACCAGTGCACCTGCAATTCTGCATTAAAGGCTCCTCCTCTGACTCCTCTAAGTGCCCGGCTGATTATTTTCCCGTGCTGCCTGGCAGCTTATTTACAACAGGGGCAGGGAGAGCAGAGGGGGCAGGGGGAACAGAGGGAGCAGGGGGAGCAGAGTGGGTTGGGGGAGCAGCGGGCATGGGGCGAGCAGAGGGGGCAGGGAGAGCAGAGGGGACAGAGGGAGCAGGGGGAGAAGAGGGAGCAAGGGCAGCAGAGGGGACGGGGAGCAGGGGAGCAGAGTGGGTTGGGGGAGCAGAGGGGACAGGGGAGCAGGGGAGCAGAGTGGGTTGGGGGAGCAGAGGGGACAGGGGGAGCAGGGGAGCAGAGTGGGTTGGGGGAGCAGAGGGGACAGGGGGAGCAGGGGAGCAGAGTGGGTTGGGGGAGCAGCGGGCGTGGGGCGAGCAGAGGGGGCAGGGAGAGCAGGGGGAGCAGAGGGGACAGGGGGAGCAGAGGGGGCAGGGAGAGCAGAGGGGACAGTGGGGAGAAGAGGGAGCAAGGGGAGCAGAGGGGACAGGGGGAACAGGGGAGCAGAGTGGGTTGGGGGAGCAGAGGGGACAGGGGGAGCAGGGGAGCAGAGTGGGTTGGGGGAGCAGCGGGCGTGGGGCGAGCAGAGGGGGCAGGGGGAGCAGGGGAGCAGAGTGGGTTGGGGGAGCAGCAGGCGTGGGGCGAGCAGAGGGGGCAGGGAGAGCAGAGGGGGCAGGGGGAGCAGAGGGGGCAAGGGGAGCAAAGGGGGCAGGGGGAGCAAAGGGAGAATCTCTCCTGAGTTGCTGACCCTCCATCCCACACCAGCTAATCTTCTCTAGGTGAGTGACGTTCCACAATTTCCCTCGTCTGGAGTCCTCTGCCCAATCCCTCTCACTGACTTCTGGAAAGTCTCTCATCTCAAAAGTCCTAGTGCTAGGTCACAAGACTCCTCAGCCGTTTGGCTTTGGGTCCTTCTGGATGGGGGACGTCCAGTCCGGAGGGTCACCTCTCATTTCTTGTGGCGATTTGTTTAGCAGTGGGGACACCTGCCCTAAACAGTCCCCTTTGGATTTGTGGTCTGTCACTCACCCTTCCTCTCTTGTGGACCACGCCACACTCCTTCTGCTCACTCACAGGGGAGATCATGCCCAAGCACCTCACTTCGTTTTGTAACACTGTCTGGCCACAACATAAACTAGATTATAAGTCTCAATGGCCTGAAAACAGGACTTGCAATTTTAACACATTGTACAATTTGGATAATTGCTGTCACCGCAATAGAAAATGGTCAGAGATTCCCCACGTCCAGGACTTTTTCACCCTTCAATCCCAATCCTCTCTCAGTCCTGCTCTACCCATCAGATCTCTCTCCACACAAAACATCTTACCCCTAACACTTCTGATTCTAAATCTACTTTTTACCCCATAGACCACCAACCTCCACCCCCTTACACATCCCCTCCCTCACTTGCAGTAGATCTCAAAACCCAGACCTTCCTAACCAGCAGCCACCTTCTCCCCAGCCCCTGAGAGCCCAAATCCCAAGAACTCAAGCTCCAAAGCAGCCTTTTCCCACCTAACACTCGCTCTCGGGCCACCCAAAGACCACCCTCAACAGCCTCTTCTATTCCCACGCCCATTCTAACCAAGGGAGGCAGCAGGAACTGAGGGCTTTGTGGTCAATTATGACAAACTTAATGAAATCACTCAGGGCCCTGACGAAAACCCAGCTCTCCTCCTCTCCTGCCTCACGGAGGCCTTGCACAAATTTACCACCTTAGACCCCACTTCCCAGAGGGAACCCGGCCGGCAATCGAAGCGCAAGCGTCTGGCATGGAAGGGCAGGTCCCAGCTGGCCTCTGGGCCCTGGGCAGCACCTGGGCCCCCGGGCCTCCACATATGCCCCCTCCGCCTGAGTCATCGGGCCCTGCCACCACTGCCTCTGGCCCCACTCGCCCCTGCCTTGGCCTGGAGCCGCCCACTCACCTGCTCCACCATCCCACTGTGGCCCCGCTCTTGTCAGGGCCCATCGGGGCCAGCAGCACCTCCACTGCCACCTGCTGCCAGCACCACGTGGCCAATGCCCACCATGTTCTGCGCTGCCCCCTGGTGATCAGCACACATCATAGTGAGTGGTCCAACTCCCGGTAGAGGGGACAATTTGCGTATTAGGCTTTTATTATATAGGATCAGCTCCTGATATATGCCAAAAACTTCAAAAAATAGACACAAGTCCACAAACCCCTCAAAAAGACCTCATTAACCTGGCCTTTAAGGTCTTTAATAATAGAGACAAAGAGACCCAAGTCCAAAAACTCAACTGAGATCAGGCCAAGGCTGAGACCCAGAAGGAGGCCTTCCAGCTCCTACCCACCACTCTCATGAACCCCAAACGAAGTGCCAGTCCTCCAACTGTGGTTAAGTCAGGGGCTAAGCTTCCTCCGGGCCCATGCTTCAAATGCAGCAAGGAAGGACACTGAGCCAAGTCCTGCTCAAACCCGAGACCCCTGCATGGGCCCTGCCCAAGGTGCGGAAGGGAAGGCCACTGGAAATTAGACTGTAGTTTGGCCCCTCCGTGTCAGACCTCAGCCAATGCAGCGAGGCCAACCTCTGGATCCAGTTTGGAGCTTCCAGACCCCCTGGGACTTAGCCACCTCACCTCTACACTGCATCTTACTAGACACCCCCTTTATTTATTTATTTTAAAATATATTTTATTGGTATTTCACAGAGAGGAAGGGAGAGGGATAGAGAGCTAGAAACATCAATGAGAGAGAAACATCGATCAGCTGCCTCCTGCACACCCCCCACTGAGGTTGTGCCCACAACCAAGGTACATGCCCTTGACCGGAATCGAACCCGGGACCTTTCAGTCCGCAGGCCGACGCTCTATCCACTGAGCCAAACCGGTTTCGGCTAGACATCCCCTTTATGCACTCCTTTCTTGTTCTACCTCAGTGCCTGACCAGGGCTACCACGCACCCCCTCATAGAGCCCAGTGTCCCAAACCTCAGTCACCCACCTCAGTTCACTCTCTGACCCCACAAGGCGGAGCCATTCCTTGGACTGTAAACACCTTATCTCCTTATCTCCTCCATGACTGTCCCCTTCTCTGAACAAGAAATTTTCTCCTTTCTCAGGCTCACTGGGTACTCTCACCTCTGGGTTCACAATTTTAGTCTTCTCATAAAGCTCCTCTATGTCATGACATGCCGAAGGTACCCCTCATTGAGCCTTCAGATCCCAAGGCCAACATTCTCATCCCTTTAATGCTCTGAAAACTGCTCTCACCTCAGCGCCTTCTCACCCCATCACTCCACCCTTCCCAAAGAACAACTTTCTTTACTGCACATGCTTACTGAACAGTCCAGCTATTATCAGAAGCTGAACTCATTATCACCCAAACCTTATCATGTTCTCTCTAAGGAAAAATGTGGCAGTTTTAAATCTAAGCTGCTAGAGGCCTGGGAACAGGCTGCTGGGCCTGCTCTCTCCTCCCCCAGTTCTTTTCTCCAGCCTCATATGCCTATACATAATTTTCCAAAGTCTTTATTAACTTAAAGACTTGGGAGTATTGCTGGGTTAAATGATAAACATCTAAATAATTTACAGTAGCATAAAATACTGAAACATTGATTGCTAGACACGTTTTAATTTGCCCGCTCTTAGTTTTTATTACAGAAGGTCTCTTGTACTTTGTTGAATGTATATTTTCTTGAAAGTAAGATTGTATTTAAAGTGTGTTCATAGGAATCTTCCTTATCCCAGCGTTTGGTGATTGTGGTTTCGGTGATGAGCTCCCAGAGAGGGAACATGACCCATTCCAGGCCTCAGAGACATCAAAATATGTTTAGCTTCAAAAATGACAAGTTTGATAAGTGTTCAGACCAAGAAAATTTATACAAAACTTCATGATGGAGTATGTCAGCGTTGTAAAGAAGTTTTTGAACGGCGTGTAAAATACAGCAAATACAAACTATTGTCAAAGCCTAAAAAAGGTGTTAAATGTTTACAAAAGACCGTGAAAGATTCTTTTCACATAATGTGTAGACCATGTGCCTGTGAACTTGAAGTTTGCGCAAAATGTGGAAAGAAAGAAGACATTGTTACTTAGTTTAATTAAGAACCAGAAAAGACAGAAAACTTTTCAATAATCCACATTCCAGTTGTAGAAGAAACTGCAGAAGAAATAAAGAAGAAAGTGATGATTTAGATTTTGATATTGATTTAGATGACTCAGAAGATGACAATCAAATAGATTAATATATTAAAAGTCAGTGTGAAAACATAAAATTCTGAACAACTTTAGACTTTGAGGGTTTTACAGAAAAATACTGTGAAATCCTAATAAGAATTTAGAATAACCTATAGAAAACAATAACATTTATACATGGACAATATAAATTGTGTATGGTATTTGAACAATTATAAAACTTATGCAGTTTTCTTAAAATAAATTTCCAAATAGCATATGCTAGAACAGTGGTCAGCAAACTCATTAGTCAACAGAGCCAAATATCAAGAGTACAACGATTGAAATTTCTTTTGAGAGCCAAATTTTTTAAACTTAAACTTCTTCTAACGCCACTTCTTCAAAATAGACTCGCCCAGGCCGTGGTATTTTGTGGAAGAGCCACACTCAAGGGGCCATAGAGCCGCATGTGGCCCATGAGCCGCAGTTTGCTGACCACGGTGCTAGAAGATCTGCCAAATGAGCATTTAGAAGAATATCAAAGTAAACAAGATTCAGAATTGATGGTTTTGTAAGAACTATCTCATGGGAAAAAAAATCATATGACATTACTGCTAGCCTCAAAAATTGGTCCTCAGATATGTATGTACCTTTTGATAAATTTATCTCAAGTAAATGACTCATAAACAAAAGCCCCCTTACTTAATGTTTGGTTGCTTTATAAAACAAAAAGTTAATTTTTTTAAATAATAATGTTTAACAAGTATGTAGCAGTTTTTAAAAATATATCATCACATTTTAACCTTCTTTCTTTTATAAAATATACATATAAAAAACTGCATAAAATATATATGTATAGTTTAGTTAATACTTATAAAGAAAACTCATACATCCCAGATGAAGAACTACTCCTAAACGATATAAATTAGCTTTATCCGATATTTGAACTTTTTTTCTTTTTATTATGAAAAATATCAAACCTAAAGAAAAGTAGCAAAATAATACAATGAACTTTAGTATACTCCTACCTAGATTCATATTTGTTAACAGTTTGCCACGTTTGTTTGTATCTGAATAGGTGGATATGGATATATTTTTTATTTGCTGAACCATTTAAAAATAAGTGGCAGGCATTAATTTTAAATACACGTATGCACGTTATTTTGTACCTCTTCTTTATTTTATTATTATGTTTATTATTATGAAATTTGTGAGATTGATTCAGGTTGTTTCAAAAGCTGTTACTAGTATATTTTACATGTCTGTTTTATTTTATTGTATTTATATACCATGATTTATTTTATACTCTCTAATGTTGAGGGACATTTGAGTTATCTCAATTTTTCCCTATTGAAAATACTGCTGTGGAAAAAAAAAGTGTGTTCATAAATGTAAATGCTGGTTGTGTAGTTTTGGACTACAGCTGGTTATTTGGTGAATGGGTAGAAGTTTTGTGTTGTCCAGTGAGTCAGGACAACACAACCTGATCACCCCTGACTTCCGAAGGGACCCCTTCTCTCCTAGCAAGCTAACGTAGCCCCACGCAGGCTCTCTCTTGTTGCTTAAGTCCTTATATCTGAGCCTAGACTTTCTTTATTTGCACCGGTCATTCACAGTCCTTACCACTAGCATTGAAAGCCTCACAGGTGTTCCTGCTTGGTATTTAGGAACTTCTCTCCCCTTTTCTAGCCTTCTTTAAAGTCATACACTGCAAAGGACTCCGAGTCAGGAATTATCTCATAGTAAAGGGAAAAAACAAAGCAGACCAGGAGGCCAAGACAGTGGCTCAGAGGAAGCCTCAGTCTCCCCAATTCTTAGCTCTACCCCATATAACGCCCTAATACACTCCAGAGGAACTTCAGTCCCTAGTAGCTCTTGGGGTCACTCAGGAAGATCCATGGTTAAAATTTCAGGGAAAATATATCCTTCCCCAGGGACAGGCCTGCGATATCTTACAGCCTATTCATAATTCCCTACGTATAGGATACATTTACAACTCCAAAACCCCTCATCACATGTCCTAGCGTAGCCTCCCTACTGCAAGATATTACCAAAACCTGTTCTACTTGTTACTCAGTATGTCCCCAAGGACAGGTGAGATTAGACCTCCTTCTTTCCCCACTCATCAGGCAAGGGGCCAAGTCCCTGGACAAGACTGGCAGATTGACCTCACTCACATGCCCCCTATTAAAAAAACACACAAATATCTCTTAACCCTCACAGATACTGTCTCAGGCTGGTAGAGGCCATTCCCCACTACGTCTGACCCACCTCATTACAATCAGAAAATGGACCTGCTTTCAGATCTCAAATGACTCAACAGGTCTCCTCCACTCTCAACATCCAGTGGGACTTACATCCCCCACCAGCTCCAATCTTCAGGCAAGGTAGAAAAGGCAAATTCTTAATTAAGTCTCACCTAACTAAATTAACTCTCAAAACTAAGAACCTTAAACTACTCTCCTACCTCTAGCCCTTATGCACATCAGGGCAATCCCCCATGTATCCTCCCTTCTTAGTCCCTTTGAACTCATGTATGGAAGACCCTTCTTATTAGGAAACTTCCCTTCCACAGAGACCCCTCCAGAAGACTGTGTCCCCATCTTAAACCTCATCATTCAATTACTGAAGAACATGCTGATCAGGTCCTCCCTCGACCTTTTACAGGAGACGTCCCCCTACTCCTCCTAAAGGAAATCCACCAATAATTTACAGCCCTGAAGGCAAGGCCCTTATCAGGTACTCTTAACCGCCCCAATTGCAGCTAAACTATCAGGGCATACCCCATGGTTCCACCTTTCCAGGTTAAAACCCATCTCAGGAACACCCCCATTACATGAGCTGGAGTCCCCTAAGATTACAGCCACCAGATTGGGGCCCCCCAGACTCCGCCTTACCCACATCCCAGAAGAGGGTGAATGAGTGAGCACTCCTGCAGGTGCTCCCTATGTACCCTAATAACCCTGACTTCCCTGAAAGCCCACCTCCTCTCCTGGTACAAATCCTCCCAGTCCTAGCTACTGCCCCCTCTCCCTTTGCATCAGGATTCTCACCTTTTCATGGGACTGCCTTCTACAAAGGGACTTGGATTACCCATGGGGCGAGATTTCCTTCTTTCTAGATCCTGAACATACTCTTTCCCCTCCTTGGGACCATCCCTGCCTGGAAGTGGGGATTAGCTCTCTTTCTCATCCTATCCTAGCCCTCCTCTCCTATTCCCATAAGGAACTTTCCCACCTCCGCTCATCTCAAACATTTATCCTTGCTCATTCCTTCCTTAGCCAGGGACTGCTGGCTCTGCCTTTCCCTCTCCTCTTCAGCGTATACCACCATCCCTATACCAATCAAGAGATGGAATCAGAAAAAAAAAACACTCCGGCTTATAAAAAGGGAAAGGAAACTATAATTCTCAAAAAGGCAGACACATTTCTAGTTAATTATCCCACAGCCCAGGCTAATCAAGCCTCCCTTCTTTTCTGTTATTATATTCAATCTCATACTAAGGTAGCTCCTTCTTCCCTCCCGTCACAGGTCCTAACACGCTACACACCCCACTAATCATCCAAGCTCCTTTATGCTTTACAAGGTCACAGGGCAGTATAACAGGCCACCTCCCATCATCAGCTGGCAACACCACAGTTAACCTAGAACTACCAAACGGCCATTGGTCCCAGTGGGTTGACTACCAGGTCTCCCCGGAAGCCAGTGGTTATTTCCTACAGCCGGTCTGTTTTACTTCTTATCCAACCATCCAGGCCCAAGACTTCAACTGCTCCTTTCCTTCCCTTTCGCTTTTCCCTTGGAAAACAGCCCATCCTAGCGTTCCCTCCCACTTTCACTGCAATGGAATCTCAACCACTCATCTGTCACCCTTATTGGTAGCGCCATGGCGACGACCCTCTCGGTTTGAAGCGTAGAACTAGGAAAGGGAACCTCATACCCTTTAGTCACCTCTTCTCCCTACCCCTTATAGCTCGTTGGCATGATCAGGGATTCTTCTTCCTCTGTGGGGAGAACACATACATCTGCCTCCCCACCAACTGGACAGGAACCTGTACTCTCGTCTCTCACCCAATGTAGATGTGGCCCCCAATAATCAGTCTTTACCTGCCCCCGTAACCCATCATAGCCGACACAAAAGAGGAGTCCAGATAATCCCTCTCCTCATAACCCTCGGCATCACAGCAGGGGTTGGAACTGCCATAGGGAGCTTAACCACTGCTCTACCTATTTTGAAACCCTGTCACAGGACCTGCAAGAAACCTGAGGATGCCCAGCAAGGGGCAAAACTGGGAAAACAAGAACCTCACTCCCAGGGTAACCTATCCTCCCCTTTCATATCACTAGTGAGGCATCTTAGACCCCTGATCTTTTCCTCCCTAAAGACAACATCTAGGCCTCAGTTGTATTTCAGCTCCAGGCCCAGAAAAGCAGCAAAACCAGACAAGTGACACTGCGGCAGCCTCAGGACCAGCTTTTACCTCCCAAGTCACTCAACAGGATGCTCTCAAGCCTTCACCAACCAGTCTCTTGGGGAAATCATGCTGCTGCAACCCTCCCTCGTCCAGCCTACTACTATCAAAGTCCATTCCCCTGGGATCTCCACGTCCCCGCCTCAGCAGAAAGTAAATACAGAAGACACGACCTTCGTCCCTATTCCATAAAACAAAAAGGCTGGAGTGTTAAGTCTGATCAAATAACTGAATCAAAACCCTCTCCCCCGGGAACTGACCTTCAGGCCATTTCACTATGGACATTCCCTTTTGCTGAGACCACACTTCACTTGCTGAGAACACATTCCATTCCATCTGGTGTGCGGACTATCGAATAAATTTGTAATCCCTCATCATTCTGGCCTCCTGCTTTCCTCCTTGGTCACCCAACAGGGGGCAGAGGGAGCAGGGAGAACAGAGAGGGCAGGGGGAGCAGAGGGGGCAGGGGGAGTAGAGGGGACATGGGGGCAGAGGGGCAGGACCAGCAGAGGGGGCCGGGGGAGCAAGGGGCCAGGGGAGCAGAGGGCGCAGGGGGAGCAAAGTTGGCAGGGGGCAGGGTGGCAGAGGGGGCTGGGGGAGCAGAGGGGCCGGGGTGGGGAGAGGATGGGGGGCAGGGGTGCTGGGGTGCAGAGCACACGGAGCCCCTGAGGGGCAGGATGGAGGCAGACAGTGGGGAGTCCCTCCACTGCTAGGTGGGAAAGGGTACAGCTGGAGAGAGCTGAAGCCTGGAGAGCCTACAGTAGCCATGGCAGGAAGGGGCTGCATGTTAAAGGCTCCTCCTCGGGGAAGGAAGGAGACTGGACAGGCCCGGACTGCACCGCGCCCACTACTCTTCCAGGTGACAATGGTGAGGACACCCCTAAGATGATGGAGGCACAGCCAGAGCGAAGTGGGCACCTCTGCTAGTCACATCCTTTTGGTGCAAGAGGCATGGCTCCCACGGGGGCAAAGCCAAGGGGGTTCATCAGGAGGCTCAGGACAGCTCACGAGCTGAATGGCCAGGACGTGGGAGGGCGGGTTGTGGGTGCCAGGGCCGTGGCAGCAGGAAGCAGCTCCCTCAGGCTGGCGTCCTTCTCGCCCTCTGCAGCCAGGCTCCTCACCAGCTGTGCGGGCTCCAGGCAGCTATGCCATGTCCACACAGCTCCCTGCCAGGCAGGAGCTTCGACTTGTCTCCTCCGAGCTCTGGTGTGGACTGGCCCAGCAGGGGTCCCACATACTCCCCTGAGTCAAAGAGGAGGGCAGGCCCCCCCAGGCCACCTGCAGAGGAGGAGGGAGGCAGAGGGTGAGGCCTGCCCCAAACACACTCTAACTACCTGCTCAGGGCCCTGAAGACGAGCAGCTTATAGAAACTAGTACCAGCCAGGGCTCCAGAGGACGGGTTTGACCTCCTGTGTTCACCTGACTTCCAACACTGGTTCTGTGGCCCTGGATTAGCTATAAGCTCTGTGTGTCTCACTTTCCTCACATGGAAGACACAGACAGAAACAGCCCTGGAACTGAGTGAGTTGAAGTAGATTGGGTACAAACACTCCTTAGAAAGTACTGCATGAGTATTGCTTTGTATTCCTCAGCCACCTTTTTCTTTTTTTAATATATTTTATTGATTTTTCACAGAGAGGAAAAGAGAGGGATGGAGAGTTAGAAACATCAATGAGAAACACTGATCAACTGCCTCCCGCATGCCCCCTACTGGGGATGTGCCTGCAACCAAGGTACATGCCCCTGACAGGAATCGAACCTGGGACCAACCCTTCAGTCCACAGGCCGACGCTCTATCCACTGAGCCAAACCAGTTAGGACCGCAGCTGCCTTTTTAAACGCTCTACTAGTAAACCAGACTGCTGGTGAAGCCTGCAAGGCCAGGGTTTAGGAGGCACCTCTGCCTGTCCTCACGGCATCCTAAGTCTGCCTCCCTCAGCACCCGCCCGCCCGCCTGTGCAGTTTGCACAGGCCCTCCCTCCGCCCTGGCTGAGTGCGGTCAGGGAGAGCTCAGAGGTGGGCAGCCCAGTGGTGTCCTCTGCCCTCTGCTCACAGCCGGGGACGGGGGCGCTCAGAGAGGGTGAGGGTCAGGCTGTCACTTCTTCTCCGAGTGAAGCAGGGTCACTGGTCTGACAGCCCTTCTCTTAATCCCAAAGAGAAGCCCTGCTGACAGCTAAAAGGCTTCAAACCCTGGAAAAGAAATGCCAAGACCCTTGGGAAGAGGAAGGCTGACCTCTGGACCGCCCTGGAGCAAAGCCTTCCTTTATGCCCTGCAGCACCTCCTGTCACTTCTTCAGCGTTTACTTTGCCAAACCCAGGCCTGCACCTCCTGCACAGCCCAGGTGGAGTAGCAGGGATGGAGGTGCTAAGTGACTAAATCAGTATATTCTCAGGCGAAGCTCCAGCTGGTTGTTCACTGGCTCATCCTGACAAAGGGCACAGATCCAGAGCCCTCTCAGCCTGCCCCACCTGGCCTGCCCGGCCCAGCCTGCCCCTGCCCAGCCTGCCCCTGCCCGGCCTGCCCCTGCCCGGCCTGCAGCTCTCTCGGCCTGCCCTGCCCAGCCTGCCCCTGGGAGGTCTGGCCAGAGCCACAGCCCATCTCACATTGCTGTTCTCACCAGGCAGCAAGGCCAAGGGGGTGGAGAGGCAGCATTCCTGAGGCCAGGACTGCTCCCCAGTTTAGCAAACCATTCCCAAGATGAGGAACTTCCAGTCCTGCTGGCTTCCTCACCCCCTCTGGCCCTGCCCTGGCCCACACAGTGGGCACTAGGGCACAGGCATGGGAACGGCCAGGACTGCTCCCCAGTTTAGCAAACCATTCCCAAGATGAGGAACTTCCAGTCCTGCTGGCTTCCTCACCCCCTCTGGCCCTGCCCTGGCCCACACAGTGGGCACTAGGGCACAGGCACGGGAACGGACACGCAGAGCCAGAGGGGGAGGGAGGCACCTGCTGGGTGAGGATCCGGACAATGGCCCCTGGCGCTCTCGTAAGCTTTGCTTCCTAGCAGAGCAGGAAGACATTAAAACCGCATAGGGAGTGATAGGGAGGCAGATACAGCCGGAAGGGCTCCATCTTCATGTTTGAAAGAGCTGCCCCAGGAAGGAGGGGGGGGGGGGTCGAGGGGAAAAGGAGTCTCAGGTCTATGTATCTAGGCTACAGGCGCCCTCCTGGCTTGCAGATCGAGAAGGCAGCTCGCTGCTTCAGGGCTCAGGCTGGCAGAGTGGCCTCCAGAACATGCTGCTCCTCTGGACAGCAGCCCTGCTATGGTACAAGGACACCTGTGTAACTTCACTACACAAATGGGAGAGATGCAGAGCTAAAGACTGCCCAGCCGTAGCGCAGCCCGCAGAGCGGCTAACACGGGCAGAGCCACTGGCAGGGCTGCAGCCCTCCTCACAGCGGCTGCAATGCCTGGTTAAGACTTTGTTCCTATTTTGTTGTTGTTAATCCTCACCCGAGGATATTTTTCCCGTTGATTTTAAGAGAGTGGCAAGGGGGTGCGGGGGAGAGAAACACTGATGTGAGAGAGACACATCAATTGGTTGCCTCCTGCACTGACCCCACCAGGGATGGGGATGAACCCGCAACCCAGGCACGCGCTCTTGACTGAATCAAACCCGCAACCCTTCGGTGTGTGAGCCAATGCCCTAACCACTTAGTGACACCGGCCAGGCCTGACCCGGGCCTATTTCCCCTGGCTGGAGGGACAGAGATACAGGGAGTCCTGTCCCTACCATGTTAAAGGGGCAGAATGCCAGCAGCATTTTCTACTCCCTTCACGGTGTGGTGTCCGGAAGAGGAAGTGTAGAACAATGAGAACTGGAGCACCTGCAACTCCACACCTCCCCCGCCACCCGACTCTCACATGCTCGAGGACTCTCGGAAGGAGGGCTTCTCTCTGGGATTAAGAGAAGCAGCTGCTGACTGGCCTATATATAGTGCTGAGGGAGGTCAGAGGACCGGCTGGCCCAGGGGCTGGAGGCAACTGGCCCTGTGCAGGTCTGCGGATCTAAGGACAGGCCAGGGTCCCCAGGAGAGACTTGCCCGCACCACAGGCACCTGGAGGGATCTCACCCACAGCTTCCCCCTCCTCTGGCCCCACAGCCACTCACCCTTCAGATGGGCCCACCTGCTCCCCTGTTCCTGCAGCACCAGAGCTCACAGCCCCACACACTGTGCTGCCCAGCTTCGGGCCTGGCCTGCAGTGCCCTCCCCGCTGCCCTCCCTCCCTTTTCCTGAGCCATGTCCCCCTCAGGTCAGACAAGACTGAGTTCTGAAGTCATAGATGTGGTTTAAATCTCGGCTTCACCCTTTCAGGCTAGAAGTGCTAGGGCTGGTCAGACCTCCCTGACTCGGCTGCACGGATCCAGGACAGAAAGCACAGCCAGCGCTCTCGCACATACCCTCCCGCTCCCAGGCCTGGCTGCGATTATCCCCGCCTGGAATGGCAATGTCCTGAGCAAGTCCCTGCCTCTCTCCCTCCTGAGGGACAGGATCCTCTCCCATCTGTCTGTTCAGCACCTGCCAGAGCCTTGCCCGGGGAAGATGCCCATCAGTGCCGGCTGTACTATCGCCAACTGAAGAGGCAGCAATGGTGAGCCTGCATGGACCTGAGCGCGAGTGTGGCCGACGTGCTGTGTGATGCGATGTGTGTGAGGTGCTGAGAACGAGGGCCAGGCTCACGCACGAGCTGGGGGCCCTTTGTACACTCTCTGCAAGGAGTGCTTCCCTCCTGCCCCTCCCGGCTCTATGGCTGGTCTTGTAATTAACTTGAAGTAAGACAGGGTACAGGGAAAAAATGTAATGTATGTACGGGAGCCTCCCCCAAATATGAAGCTCTAAGATGTGAACAATGCAGGCAGCTTTTATATCTTTTAGACAAAAACAAACACAATAAATCTGTGAAGAACTGACAAGACCAAGGAGTTTGTGCTGTGAGTAGTAAATCAGTGAAGAATTCACAGGTTTGCTCAGAAAGCCTTCTCGTCCTTGAACTCACCACCTCTGGTGACAAGAAGGCCTCTGCCTCCTGGTGCAGGGAGGATGCCTTTCTGAAACTTTTTCAGTTTCAGCCTACACTCCATAATGTTTGCATTGGTTTCAGTGCACAGCCCAGTGGTTAGACCATCATATACTTTACAAAGTGTCCCCAATATTTCCAGTGCCCACCTGGCCCCAAACACAGTTTCACATCACCTGGGAGATGCAGTTCCTGCTTTCAAGGGAATGAAGGAGGGTCGGAGTGGCCTGTCATTCTTGCCCCAGCTGTTTCTAAAGTAACTTTAATTCAAAATGATCTGGGCCTATTTCCCTGGCTGGAGGGACAGAGATACGTGGAATCCTGTCCCTACCGTGTCAAAGGGGCAGAATGCGAGCAGCGTGAGCTGGGACTCAGGAAAGGCTGTCTCACTATCTCTACATGAATATATGCAGGGTGGGCATGAATTAGGGGTGACATATATTGCCCCCTTCACATGTTTGGAAGGGAACTAATGACAGCTCTACAAACTCATCTGCTGGGAGGTGAGGCAGCGACTGATGGACCCAGCAGCTCAGGTGCTCACTGAACTAGAAGGGACTAGAAGAAACTGGGGAGCTGAGGCATCACGCATCCTGGTTCCAGCCCTGCCAAGCTGTGTCCGGGTACAGCTGCAGCACGGCCCAGGCAAGAAAAGATGCAGAGTCCTGGCCAGCGTGCTCAGTGGTTATAGAGTTGGCCTGAGCACCAAAGGGTCATGGGTTCAATTCCCAGTCAAGGGCACATACCTGGGTTGCAGGTTCAATCCCTGGCCCCAGTGTGGGACGCAACCAACCGATGTGTCTCTCTCATATCGACGTTTCACTATTTCTCTCTCCCTTCTACTCTCTCTAAAATCAATGGAAAAAAATACCCTCAGATGAGGATTCACAACAACAAAAAGGCTATAAACCAGGGGTGCTCTGTGTGGCCCTCACAGAGGGCCTGAATTGTCCATATTTGAAAATCGGGAGCCTTTACATAAAAAGCCCTATTTCAACCACCATGGAACTGAGCAAGGCTGCCCGCTGGGTGGACATGCGCTTCCAGGGGGCCACGGTCTTCCTCCTGAGCCTTTGCCCCCATGCAGAGGCTGAAGTCTCTTGCACTTAAGCTCTTGCTTTTAGGAACTGGACTGAGCACAGGGACAGACCTTGTTCCCAAGTCTCCAGTGGCTCCACCTACTGACATCAGCGCTGTGTCCCCATGGCACTGAGCGGCTCCTCCAGCCAGGCCACCTTCCACGCCTGACAGCACTGCCCCCGGGACCCACCTCGCCCCAGGCCCGAGGTCGCGCCCGTGATGACCACCACGGCGTCCTGGAGGTAGGCCTTCATCCGCATGCACTGCAGCAGCTTGAAGAAGAGGCTGAAGATGCCCACGCAGCCAAACAGCAGGGACAGGGCGGCCATAGAGGTGACCAAGTCCATGGCCCTCACTGTCAGCGAGCTCTTCCTGGAAGAACCAAAACCAAGTAAACTAGTGGCAACATGGGAAACGGGAAACTTGCCACCCTCCTGCCCGGGTCAGACTAGAGCCCAGAGCTCTCCTGGGAGGACTTGGGCTCTGCGTCCAGCAGACACCTGTCTGAGCCTGTGGTCCTGCCTCGTGTCCAGCCCCGGAGCGTGATGCTCTCTCAGAGGTGACAGGACCTCTGCCTGGTGGTGCCCCGGAGGCACCAGCACACCAGTCCTCACCGATTCTCCTTCTCAGCCTGTTTTGGGAGACAGTGTGCTGTCAATCCTGAGGAGCCATATCTGTTTCTCCCACAACTGCCTCCAACTTCCTTACTCCTCAGGCTCCCCCATCACTCACCTACGCCCCTATGCCCAAAGCAACAGCTAAGAGGGGAGACATAAGGTATTTAAAGGTCAAGGGTGAGTGAGTGAGCACCAACACTGTGTTGGTCACTTTGAAAGAAATGCCCTGTCGGGCCACCTGTCAGGTGGACCAGCATCTGCCACACAGAGGCCCCCCACAGCCCACCTCCAGGACTGCGGCATTGGGAGCACCGGGAGCCTCCCCAGGAAAGAGGCTGGAACCCTGGGGGAGCTCCTGTGACAGCCTGGAGCTTCCAATCACTCATCAAACTGGGAGTAACCATGTAACACCCTCACCCCTCTCAAATGCTCACCGCGCAGCTCCTCAGATTTAAAACTACTTCTGCTCCCTTCCCCAGACACCACCAGCCCTGTGAAGCCACAGCTGGCCACTGAGCACGCACAGACCCACTCCCACTGAGTTGCTCGGGTCCAGGTCGGGGTGGGCCGTCCTGTCAGAACGAACCTGCTCTTCGGCAAAGGGTTCCACTCCAACTTCAGCTGTGAACCCAGCTAGTTTAGTGTTTATTTTTCACTTGCTTTCCAAATGCACTTAAATTCGCAGTTATCATAAAAAAGCACTGACATTCTTGGATAAGTACCTGTAAAAATGACTGCCATCCACCCCCACTTAATCTACTTCTGAAAGACCCCCAGCCACTGTCCGCTAAGTGGCTGCATTTCGCTCTCACCCTACATTGTGCCAAGCCTCAAGTTGATAACTGAAGTGGTTTCTAAGGTGTCAAACTCTTTACCTGGGCACTGATGGCAGCCCCGCCCCAACAGGAGGCACAGGCCAGGAGTTCTGGCCCATGACGCAGCTGAATCCCAGGATAGTGCTGGGCCCCAACGACCCTCTCGCACCTGGGAGCAGGGAAGTGACTGCTGGGCCAGATTTTTGGTGTCACTTTACCAGAAAATGATAGCAATTGACATAAAACACAGGTAGGCCCTGAGGTAATTATAGCTCAGAAGTTTTAGGTAATAAACTTGGGGAGAGGGGATGGGACAGGATTTCAACCCAGCGGGATAGCTGTGTGGGAAGAGCTTTTTCCCCACTGCAACCCCAGCTCCTTAAGTGAGGCAGGTCCCAACGTGAACTACCCTGCCTGGCCCAGAAGCCGCAGGGGCTAGCTGGGGCCTAGAATAGCCAGGGAGGGGTGGGGACACCACTCACAAGAGGAACCAGAGCTCCACTACGTCAGTGGGTGCAAACAAACTACACACTGCTCCCTACCACAGGCCCAGGTCCGCCTGCTCCCACCTGCAGCCTGGGGCTGAGCAAGCTCCACGGAGGGGGAGGGGTGTGTGTGTGTGTGTGTGTGTGTGTGTGTGTTAGCCTGGGGCTGAGCAAGCTCCACGGAAGGGTGTGTGTGTGTGTATGTGTGTGTGTGTGTGTGATAGCCTGGGGCTGAGCAAGCTCCACGGAAGGGGGTGTGTCTGTGTGTGTGTGTGTGTGTGTGTGTGTGTGTGTGTGTGTTATAGCCTGGGGCTGAGCAAGCTCCACGGAAGGGTGTGTGTGTGTGTATGTGCACGCGCACGCCCTACACTGAAGGGTATGGGGGGAGGGTAATAAGCCTGTTGCCTCTGGAAACTCAGAGGTGTCAGAGACCAACTGGAAGATGCACTCTAACTGTGTGAGGAAAGGCAGTGCAGGGTCACAGGAGGAGCCCTGGCGCCAGCCTGTCTGGACTCGGCCACTTCCCAGCCAGGTGAGGGACTTCACGGCTGAGCCTGAGAACCCTCACCTGTGAATGAGGGTGCAAGTCCCACTCACAGGTTTGCTGTGAGTCCGATGAGGTGGCTCACGACAAGGTGTGCCCAGACCTGGTGTAGGTGAGTGCCAGTAAGCGGAGCTGCCGTCACATCATCCCACCGCCTCGCTCACTCCTGGCCCAGGCACCGGTTTCAGAGCAGTCCATCTGAAGCTTGTCCAAGAGTACCTAGTTTATGAAAACTGGTTTCTTCTCAATAAAGAGAACTCATATACTTCTCTGTGTTTTTGTTTATTTATTTATTTATTTACTATCTAAAATTTTTTTATTACATTTCTGATATATACATTTAAATAATGTTAATTAGCATACTTAGACATAATTGTTGAATAACTTTTCCTTAGATGATATTTTCTTTTTTTAAAATAAATCTTTATTGCTCAGATTATTACAGGTGTTCCTCTTTTTTTCCCCCCATAACTCCCCTCCACCTGATTCCCCACCCCACCCCATGCCCTTACCCCCCGCCACTGTCTTCATCCATAGGTGTAAGATTTTTGTCCAATCTCTTCCCACACCCCTCATACCCCCTTCCCCCTGAAAATTGTCAGTCCACTCCCTTTCTAGGTCCCTGATTCTATTATATTCACCAGTCCATTCTGTTCTTCAGATTTTTTATTCACTTGATGGAGTGGCTTTGTGTGGTAGGTGACCTATAGGGGCCAGTAGCTCAGCCTCCCCAATCACCTGAGGTGGACGCTCTTGGTACACCCCTTTGTGGGCTGAGTGCAAACTCTTGGTGTAGTTAAGCCTTGATTGCTGTTGGTACACTGGGAGGAATTGACCTCCAGGCCAATTGGCTGTGAGGACCCACTGTGTCTATAATGGAAGAACTGCTGCGCTGGAGACACGCTTATGATGCAGGACTTGTTTCAGTGGGGCTTTGGTGCTCACTGAGTCTGCCTCTTGAATGTGTCACTTATGGATGTGAGGAGTTGAAATCTGATGTCGTCTCACACTGACCACTAGGTACACTGGCTTCTGGATCTCCAGTGGGGTGCAGGTCAGCTACTGTCTGAGGCCACCCAGCAGGAGCTACAGCGAGAACTACAGTTTTCTCTTCTTTGCTTGGGGTTTGGAGGTTTTGGAGCTGTCTGACCCGGGCTGCAAGTTTGCTAGGTTAAGCTGCGATAGGGCAGGCCATTCATATGCTAATACCGCTGCTTGGAGCTTGGGTGGGTTTGTAGGTTGTGCCGGGTGGGGTCTCAGTGCGTCACTATGCTAGGGCGTGGCAAACAGCGATGGCTGCCAGTAAGCTGGCTCTGTGTCTCCGACTGTGTCCTCATGTCCCGCACCCCAGCGCAGTAAACAATTATTCCTGCGCGCAGCCCTGCAAGCAAGCCACCCTCACTTTCCGACCCGATGGCAGACAGTCCAGCTTCTCCCCGTAGAAGTTTGGGTCCCCCGTGTCTCCCCAGAAACTGGAGTTTGGAGTAATTGGGAGCTTGTCTCCCTTTGGGTTGAAAAAAGCAGCACTCCCAGTTGCCCACCGCCAGCTCGATTCGCACGCTTCCATACCTCAGCTTTTCAGCACTTGTGCACATCTCAATGCTCTTTTCTCTTTCCTTCTAGTTGTAGAACTTCCACTCAGCCAGCTTTCCCATGGTTCTGGGTGATAGACGTTTTGTTTTTTAGTTGTAGTTTTGAAATTGTTGTGTGAGGCAGCAGTTTAGGTGTTTACCTATGCCGCCATCTTGGATCCTCCTCTTCTCTGTGTTTTAAATTAAATTTCATACCTTTACACCTTTAATTATAATCAACAAATAGGGAAAAACACAACTTTGTCAAACGTCAGGATCCTGTATCCCAAGGTTTGTTTCAGAAACTGGGCTGCTGTGAAGCCATTAAGGCCAACACAGCCAGGAGAGCAGACAAGTTGTGATCTGTCCCTGCTACTTTTTCCTCGCCCAGGGAGGAGCGGGATGAAGACAAACCCATCGGCAAGGCTCCTGCTGGAGCAGCAGCAAAGCTAGCAAACGGCACATGCATGCACCTGCCGTGTCTACACCCAAGCCAACCATCTCCAACACGAGGGAAAGAGAAGCTACACACAGTGTGTACACTTCCAGGTTCCCTGGGCACCTGCCCACAGCACCCAGCCAGGACCTCCTGGCACCAGCCAACGTGGCACCCAGGCCGAGTAGGATCCGCCTCACCCACAGGCCAGCTTCCTATGGGGACAGCACACATCTGCCTTCAGGCTGACCAAGGGCCACAGAATCAGAAGGCAAAGAAGTTAGAAATCAGCATGACGTGCCCAGCCCGCTCCAGATGAGGGTGCATGATGGGAAGACACTCCAGAGCAAGCCATTCATTTGAGAGAACCATGTTCAGTTTCAGGGTAACCTTCCTGACCAGGTGCAGCTGGTCATGTTAGCAATGTCAACTCTTTCTGAAAGTTTTTCAAACTCTTATGGACCCACTTTTTTCCCCTCCGCAGTGCTTGTGGTCACCCCAATGTGCCCAGGGCCACTGGGCCACCCTGGGCAATTAGAGACAGCTGAGCCAACCCTTCCTGTCTCACCCTTGGCAGTCAACACGGCCAGGAGAGCGAGACACAGAGCCGGCTCAGCCTACTGCAGGCTGTGGTCCTTGGGGGCCTTCTCCAAGCAAAGGGACAGCTCCAAGATGGATGAAGCACTGTGTCCTTGTTGGCTACAATCCAGGTGAGGAAATAAACCTCCTATGTGAAGCAAGTTCAAAGGGGGCCTGTTTTCTCTGAAAATGGCATACAAGAAGGACTTTAATATGTTTGTAAATGTTGCATTTTATACCAGAAGGCTTCTTAACTGTTGGTTTCAGGTATAACTGGGAAGGTAAGATGATGATATAAAAAGGGAGTTGGGGGGGAATCTCACGCATGACGCCCAGCATTTGGAGATCAGCTTGCAGAAAGAGGGGAAAAGTTGGCACAGCACTCTATGAACCACACCGTAAGCAGGACAAGTATGTGGGGAGGGGGAGAGAGACCAAAAAGGATAGAAGGTGGGATCACCCCCTCAAACAGGAACACAGGTCACACATGGTCTGGAAGTAGAGCACACTGTCTGATGGACACACTGGTGGCCAGGCCCTCTCTTCATTGATAGGAAGTGGCCTGAAGCATGACCTTACACTATGAGCTGCATCAGCTGGCGTTCGCACACGAAGCCCATCTGCTGGGATTTTCATGTATGAAGACTACGGAGCTATAGACTTAAAAGAGTGTAAAGGTAGAAAGTTCCTTCTCAGGTGAGCTCCTTGGGCTGGGCAGCCAGAAAGCTCATGGGCTCTCACTGTGACCAGAACTCAGCTGCCCTCTTATTTTCCACTGAGAGCTTCTTTTGTTGTTGTTAATCCTCACCCGAGGGTATTTTTAGGGAGAATGGAAGAGAGAGGGAAAGACAGAGAGACACCATGTGAGAGAGACACATCGATTGGATGCCTCCTGCATGAGCCTGACCAGGACCAGGGCTGGGAGGAGACTGCAACCGAGGTACATGCCTTTGACTGGAATCGAACCTGGGACCCCTTGGTCCACAGACCGACTCTATGCACTGAGAGGTTCTTTAAAAGGGCTTTCAGAACCTCAAACCAGAAACAAGGCTATCATCAAGAAATCAACTGAGCAGAAATGTCACCTTTATGCCATTTGCTCCATTTCTCATACTTGATCAAAATTCTACATTTCACAGATGGAATCAGTTCCTAATATTCCTTCTTTCCTCAAGCAATTATAAAAAAATTAAATTTGTACTATTAATAAAAACGGATTGTTGGCGTCTACTCTGAAACCACAAAGAAATCAAACCCTGAGACACATCTGAAAATCAAAGGAGGGAATCTGAAAACCCTTCAAGGTTAAGAACAATAATTTCAGGTCTATAAAAAGGATTAGTTATGAAGTAATTTTTCACGTAATGCAGAAGAAAATCAGGCTCAAGGGCAGGATGCTGAAATCATGTGGCAAGAAGTAGCTTAGTATCACAAAGAGCAGCTAGGGTCTCATCCCCACACACCGCCACCCATTCTCATACTTCATAACTGCAAACAGCTTGAAACAGCTCTTCTATTAAAGGTGACATAAGCTAAGGACCATGCTTATGACCCATTTCTGAAAATAGGTGTCTATTTTCAGAAAGTAAAACCAGAGTAAAGCTGCTCTTTTTTGGTGTGAAACAAATGAGAAGCAGCTGCTAGGCTGTCTTCGGCTGAACAGAAAGACTGTCCGACCTCAGACGGCAGTTCGTGTGACAGGGTGGGTCCTGGTGCTGTGTCCTCTCCGGTTTTTCTTACCTGGGCAGAGTGACGGAGACTAGAGGCCAGAGGACACTTTCTGGTCAGCCAGCCCTCTATGGAATGCGGGACTGAGCTACAGACGAGTGGCCTGCAGGCTGTACTTTGGGATGCCAACCTTAGAGCCCCTGGTTTAAAGGAGTCAGGCTGGCATTAGTAAAAATAAAAGCCAAAGAAAGGCTGGAGAGTATTTCAGACCAGCTCCTGAATGTCCAGTCCTGGGAAGAGAAACACGGAGAGCGAGCTCTGCTCTCCAGCCAGACGCTGGTCACACACTGCCCCGCAGCCCCCACCAGAAGAGCAGAGGCAGGGCCAGGCCCCTCCTGACCCTGCCACGCAGGCTGCCTACAGGGAACAGGGGACCAGAGGCTAACATTGACTATGAGCCAAAATATTAGTTCAGTTTTTTAAAAAACAGCACTTTATCACTGGAAACTGGAAGTCTCTTAAACACACACACACACAACAGCACTTGTGCTGGCTACCTAGACATCTTGACTCAAAAACAATTCTGATTTCTAATGTGCTTTACAAAATGAACTTAGTATGACTGGAAGATGCCGGAGTGACCTCAACCTTTTTCCTAGAATACACACAAACCCAACAAGGCTCATTGTGGGGGCAAAGCAGAAAAAGCAACAATTTATAACCCCACCAACAACGCCCAAAATACTTTGTGTATGTCTTTCAATCTAAAGTGGGTCTCTTGCCCTAACCAATGAGTTTGGATCAGTGACTAGAGGACTGAAGGGTCATAGTTTTGATTCTGGTCAAGGGCATATATACATCGGTTGCAGGCTCGATCCCTGGCCTTGGTCAAGGCACCTGTGGGAGGCAACCAATCGATATGTCTCTCTCACATTGATGTCTGTCTGTCTGTCCGTCTCTTTCTCTTCTTTCTACTCTCTCTAAAAAAGCAATGGAAAAATATCCTCAGGTGAGGAGTAACATGATAGATGATAGACAGACAGAGTGGGTGTCTTGTAGACAGCATATGTATGGATGTTGTTATCCATTTAGCCACCTTATGTCTTTTGATTGGAGCATTTAAACCATTTACATTTAAAGTGATTATTATTTTTTAAATTTATTTTTATTGTTGAAAACATTACCGATGTCCCTATTTTTTCCCCATTGACCCTATCCAACCCCACCCCACCCCCAAGGCCTTCACCACAAAGTGATTATTGATAGATATGTAATTATTGTCATTTTGTTATTCAGATATCATTTTGTCCTGCTCTTAATTTTCTTAAAAAAGTATCTTTAACATTCCTTGTAATACTCAATTGGTGGTGATGAATTTCTCTAGTTTTTCCTTATCTGAGAAGTACCTTATATATTTTGTTGTTATTGTTAATCCTCACCCAAGGATATTTTGCCATTGATTTTTAGAAATTGTAAGGGAGGGGAAGAGACAGAGAGAGCAACATCGATGTGAAAGAGACAAATTGATTGGTTGCCTCCCTCACGAGCCCCGATCAGGCTAGGGATTGAGCCTGCAACTGAGGTATCTGCCCTTGACCAGAATTGAACCTGGGACCCTTCAATCCAAGGGCCAATGTTCTAATCACCGAGCAAAACCAGCTAGGACTCCTATATCTCTTTTGATTTTAAATGATAACCTTGCTGAGTAGACTAATCTTGGTTGCAGGTACTTGCTTTTCGTCACTGTAGAGCACCTGGGAAAGGCCCCTGAGCTGATTGTCATCTGAATCCAGCGGTGTCCGGCAGAGCCATGCCCTGGAAACATACCTTGCCAGAGGCAGGTGTGTTGTTAGCCTGACCTTCAGCTCAGGCGCCAGGGGGTAGGTTTCATTATCTAAATCCAGCCAAGGACCAGGAACAAACACGATAATCCAGGCCCACCCAGAAGTAACGATTACAAAGAAGCCACAAGAATGCACATAATCTCCTTTGTCTTAGGCTTAGTAAAACTTCCTGGTATTTTGCTGTATAAAACTCGTTATATCGGCTCCGGGTCACTGTGTCTCCATCAGAGGACAGCTTTCCCAGCCGGCCCCAGATTTTTCCTTCTATCTCTGTGTCTGTCTCTTTCTTTCATTTTCTCAATCCCCAGCCGCCCCTACTCAGGAACCTCTAGCCACGCTGGACGTGGAAAAGAGAGAAATATTTATACATCACTTTGAATATTACCTGCCAATCCCTTCTGGCCTGCAAAGTTTCTGTTGAGAAATCAGCTGACTAACAGTCTTATGCGAGCCTTCCTGTAGATAACTGCTTTTCTCTTGCTGCTTTTAAAATTCTCTTTGTCTTTAACTGTTGCCATTTTAATTATGATGTATCTTGGTGTGGGCTTCTTTTGGTTCATCTTGTATGGGACTCTCTGCACTTCCTGGACATGTATGTCTATTTGCTTCTCCAGGTAAGGAAAGTTTTCAGTAATTATCTCATCATATAGGTTTTCAATCACTTGCTGTCTCTCTTCTCCTTCAGGTACTCCTATGATACAAATGGTGGGACACTTGATGTTGTCCCAGAGGTCCGTTAAACTGTCCTCTTTTGGGGTGGAACTCTTTCTTTTTCCTGCTGTTCTGACAGGGTGTTTTCTGCTACTTTGTCTTCCAAATCACTGGTTTGATTCCTTTACTGTATCCCTCATTTTTGTTATTGATTTTAAATTTCTGCCTGGTTCTTTTTGACAGCTTCTATGATTTATTATTTATTATTATTTTTTTACTATCTATATGTTGATGTTCTCCGAGTTGATCTAATCTTCCTCTAAGTTCGATGACCACCATTTATTTTATTTTTAATCTTTATTGGGATTTTTGTTTTTTAATTGTATTGTTGGAAGTATTGCATATGTCCCCTTTTTGTCCCCATTGAACTCTTCCAGCCCCCTCCCCCAGGTCCTCACCACCCTATATATGCATGGCCTCATGGGTGTCCATGGGCCATGTATATATGCATAAAAACTCCTTGGTTGATTACCTCTCTGCCCCATTCTTCCCTTGCCTTCCCTCTGAGATTCTGCACTCTCTTCCATGCTTTCATTTCTCTGGATCCACTCCATTCATCAGTATCATATGAGTGATATCATGTGATACTTGTCTTTCTCTGACTGACTTATTTCACTTAGCATGATACTTTCCAGGTCCCTCCATGCTGTATCAAAGGATAAGAGATTCTTCTTTTTTACTGCTGCATAGTATCCCATGGTGTAAATGTACCACAGACTCTTTATCCACTCATCTGCTGATGGGCACTTGGGCTGCTTCCAGGTCTTAGCTATTGTAAATTGTGCTGCTATGAACATAGGGGTGCATACGTTCTTTCTGATTGGTGTTTTGGGTTTCTCAGGGAATGTTTCTACAAGTGGGATCACTGGGTGAAATGGCAGTTCCATATTTAATTTTTTGAGGAAACTCCATACTGTTTTCCATAATGGCTGCACCAGTCTGCATTCCCACCAGCAGTGCACAAGGGTTCCCTTTTGTCCACATCCTCGCCAGCACTGTCATTTGTTGATGGAAGCCATTATGACAGGTGTGAGGTGATACCTCATTTTTGTTTTAATTTGCATCTCTCTGATGATCAGTGACTTTGAGGATTTTTTCATGTCTCTTGGCCATCTGTATATCCTCTTTGGAGAAGTGTCTATTTAGGTTCTTTGCCCATTTTTCATTGGATTGTTTGTCTTCCTTTTGTTAAGTTGTATGAGTTCCCTAGGTATTTTAGATATTAACCCTTTATCAGATGGATCATTGCCAAATATGTTCTCCCATATGGTGTGCTCCCTTTTGGCTGTTAATGGTTTCTTTTACTTTGCAGAAGCTTTTTATTTTGATGTAGTCCCATTTGTTTATTTTCTCCTTAGTTTCCTTTGCCCTATGAGATGTATCTATAAACATATTGCTACGAGAGATGTCTGAGATTTTGTTGTGTATGTTTTCTTATAGGATTTTTATGGTTTCACAACTTACATTTATCCATTTTTAGTTTATTCTTGTGGATGGTGTAAGTTGTCAGTCTATTTTCATTTTTTGGCATATATCTGTCCAATTTTCCCAACAACATTTATTAAAGAGACTGTCTTGACTCCATTGTATGCTCTTGCCTCGTTTGTCAAATATTAATTGAGCAGTAATGGCTTGGGTCAATTTCTGGGGTCTCTGTTCTGTTCCTTTGATTTATATGTCTCTTTGGATTATGGTGGCTTTGTAGTATAACTTGAAATCTGGTACTGTCATTCCTCCAACTTCTTTCTTCTTTTTCAAGATTGCTGCAGATATTCGGAGTCTTTTGTGTTTCCATATAAATTTCTGGAGTATTTGTTCTAGATTTGTGAAATATGCTTTTAGTATTTTAATAGGGATTGCACTGAATCTTTAGAATGCATTAGGTAGTATGGACATTTTAATGATGTTGATTCTACCAATCCATGAACACGGTATATTCTTCTACTTGTTTATAACTTCTTCTATCTCTTTTTTCAATGTCCTGTAGTTTTCTGAGTACAGGTCCTTTGCATCCTTGGTTAAGTTTATGGCTAAGTATCTTAACTTCTTTTTGTTGCAATGATAAATGGGATTTCTTGTCAAGTTTCTCTTTCTGAGAATTTATTATTGGTGTATAAAAAAGCCACTGATTTTTTTTATTGATTTTTTATCCTGCTATATTGCCAAATTTGTTTATTAAATCTAGTTTCTTTGGTGGGGTCTTTAGGATTTTCTTTATTTTATTTTTTTATTAAGGTATTATATGTGTACATATCTTACCATTGCCCCCCTCCACTCCACTCCATACATGCCCTCACCCCCCAATGTTTTGCATCCGTTGGTTACTCTTATATGCATGCATATAAGTCCTTCAGTTGATCTCTTATTTCCCCCACCTCTCCCTAACCTTACCGCTGTAATTTGACATTCTGTTTGATGCTTTACTGCCTCTGTATCTATCTTTATGATCATCAGTTTATAATGTTTTTCATTATCCCCAAATGAGTGAGATCATGTGGTATTTTTCTTTCATTGACTGGCTTATTTTACTTAGCATAATGTTCTCTAATTCCATCCAGGTGCCTAAAAATGGTAGTAATTCCTTCTTTTTTATGGCAGCATAGTATTCATTGTGTAGATGTACCATAGTTTTCTGATCCAGTCATCTGCTGACGGGCACCTAGGCTGTTTCCAAATCTTAGCTATTGTAAATTGTGCTGCTATGAACATAGGGGTGCATATATCCTTTCTGATTGGTGTTTCTAGTTTCTTAGGATATATTCCTAGGAATGGGATTACTGGGTCAAATGGGAGTTCCACTTTCAGTTTTTTGAGGAAACTCCATACTGTTCTCCACAGTGGCTGCACCAGTCTGCATTCCCACCAGCAGTGCATGAGGGTTCCTTTTTCTCCGCATCCTCGCCAACACTTGTCATTTGTTGATTTGTTGATTATAGCCATTCTGACAGGTGTGAGATGGTATCGCATTGTCGTTTTGATTTGCATCTCTCGGATAATTAGTGACTTTGAGCATGTTTTCATGTGTCTCTTGGCCTTCCTTCTGTCTTCTTTCAAAAAGATCCTATTTAGGTCCGTTGCCAATTTTTTTATTGGATCATTTATCTTCCTTTCATTACGTTGTATAAGCTGCCTGTAGATGTTTGAGATTAAACCTTTATCAGTGATAACATTTGCAAATATGTTCTCCCATACAGTGGGGTTTCTTGTTTTGTTGATGGTTTCTTTTGCTGTGCAAAAGCTTTTTATTTTGATGTAGTCCTATTTGTTTATTTTCTCTTTGGCTTCCATTGCCCTAGGGGCAGTATCAGTGAAAAAGTTCTTTTGGCATATGTCTGAGAATTTGCTGCCTGTGGATTCCTCTAGTATTTTTATGGTTTCCCGTCTTATATTTAAGTCCTGTATCCATTTTGAGTTTATTTTTGTGTATGGTGTAAGTTGGTGATCTACTTTCATTTTTTTGCATGTATCTGTCCAATTTTCCCAACACCATTTATTAAAGAGACTGTCTTGACTCCATTGTATGCTCATGCCTCCTTTGTCAAATAATAATTGCGCATATTGGTTTGGGTCGATATCTGGATTCTCTATTCTATTCCATTGATCTATATGTCTGTTCTTGTGCCAGTACCAGGCTGTTTTGAGGACAGTGGCTTAGTAATACAGCTTGAAATCTGGTATTGAGATCCCTCCTACTTTATTCTTCTTTCTCAGGATTGCTGTGGCTATTCGGGGTCTTTTTTTATTCCAGATGAATTTTTGGAGAGTTCTTTCTAGGTCTGTGAAATATGCCGTTGGTATTTTAATGGAGAGTGCATTGAATCTATAGATTGCTTTGGGTAGTATGAACATTTTAATGATGTTGATTCTACCAATCCATGAACATGGTATGTTCTTCCATCTGTTTACATCTTCCTCTATCTCTTTTTTCAGTGTCCTGTAGTTTTCCGCATATAGGTTTTTTACCTCCTTGGTTATGTTTATTCCTAAGTATGTTAATGTTTTTGGTGCGATGGAAAATGGGATTGCTTTTTTAGTCTTTCTGTAAGTTCACTGTTGGTGTATAGAAATGCCATAGATTTCTTGGCGTTAATTTTGTATCCTGCTACATTGCCGAATTCATTTATTAAGTCTGTTAGTTTTTTGATGGAGTCTTTTGGCTTTTTTATGTACAATATCATGTCATCTGCAAATAAGGACAGCTTTACTTCTTCTTTTCCAATTTGGATGCCTTTTATTTTTTCTTCTTGTCTAATTGCAATGGCTAATACTTCCAGTACTATGTCAAACAGGAGTGGTGAGAGTGGGCATCCCTGCCTTCTTGCTGTTCTTAGGGGAAATGGTTTTAGTTTTTGCCCATTGAGTATGATGTTAGCTGTGGGTTTATCATATATAGCTTTTATTATGTTGAGGTATGATCCTTCTATTCCCACCTTGTTGAGAGTTTTTATCAAGAAAGGGTGTTGGATTTTGTCAAATGCATTTTCTGCATCAATTGATATGACTATGTGATTTTTATCTCTCAATTTGTTTATGTGATGTATCACGTTTATTGATTTGCGGATATTGTACCATCCTTGCATCTCTGGGATAAACCCTACTTGGTCATGGTGTATGATCTTTCTGATGTACTGCTGGATCCGATTTGCTAGAATTTTGTTGAGGATTTTGGCATCTACATTCATGAGGGATATTGGCCTGTAATTCTCCTTCATTGTGTTGTCTTTATCTGGTTTTGGTATTAGGGTGATGCTGGCTTCATAGAAGGAGCTTGGAAGTGTTCCTTCCTCTTGAATTTTTTGGAATAGTATGAGGAGGATAGGTTTTAGTTATTCCTTAAAAGTTTGGTAAAACTCTCCTGTGAAGTCATCTGGCTCTGGGCTTTTGTTTGCTGGAAGCTCTTTGATGACTGCTTCCATTTCTTCCATAGTTAGTGGCATGTTGAGCTGTTTAGATTCTTTTTGATTGAGTTTTGGAAGGTTATATTTTTCTAGGAATATTTCCATTTCCTCCAGGTTGTCCAGTTTGTTGGAATAGAGTTGTTCGTAGTATTTTTTAACAATCCTTTGTATTTCAGCGGGATCTGTTGTCATTTCACCTCTTTCATTTCTGATTTTGTTTATTTGGGTCCTCTCTCTTTGCTTCATGGTGAGCCTGGCTAGAGGTTCATCAATCTTGTTTATCCTTTCAAAGAATCAGCTCTTGGTTTTGTTGATCTTTTGTATTGTTTCTTTGGTCTCTATGTCGTTTATCTCCGTTCTGATCTTTATTATTTCCTTCCTTCTGCTTACACTGGGCTTTTCTTGTTGCTCTTTTTCTAACTCTTTGAGTTGTAAGGTTAGGTAATTTGTTACGATTGTTTCTTGTTATTTGCAGTAGGCTTGTAGAGCTATGAACTTCCCTCTCAAGACTGCTTTCACTGTGTCCCATAGATTTTGGATTGTAGTGTTTTCATTGTCATTTGTTGCCATGATGTTTTTTATATCTTCTTTGATCTCTCTGGTAACCCAGTCATGGTTTAATAGCATGCTGTTTAGTCTCCATGTGTTGGATTTCTTTCTTTTTTTTTTTTAAATATATTTTATTGATTTTTTACAGAGAGGAAGGAAGAGTGATAGATAGTCAGAAACATCGATGAGAGAGAAACATCGACCAGCTGCCTCCTGCACACCTCCCACTGGGGATGTGCCTGCAACCAAGTTACATGCCCTTGACCGGAATCGAACCTGGGACCTTTCAGTCTGCAGGCTGACGCTCTATCCACTGAGCCAAACCGGTTTTGGCCATGTGTTGGATTTCTTTGAGTTGTTTTTTATTGTAGTTGATTTCCAGTTTTATGCCACTGTGGTCTGAGAAGATGCTTGATATGATTTCTATCTTCTTCAATTTGAAGAGACTTTGCCTATGTCCCAACATATGGTCTATCTTTGAAAATGACCCATGTGCACTTGAGAAGAATGTATATTCTGTGGCTTTGGGGTAAAATGTTCTGAAGATGTCAATTCCATCTGGTCTAGTGAGTCATTTAGGATTGATGTTTCTTTGCTGATTTTTTGTTTAGAGGATTTGTCCAATGTTGATAGTGGGGTATTAAAGTCTCCTACTATGATCGTATTGCTGTCAATCTCTCCCTTGATATCCTCCAGGAGTTTTTTTATGTATTGGGGTGCTCCTGTATTGGGTGCATATATGTTTACCAGAGTTATTTCTTCTTGTTGGATTGCTCCCTTTAGTATTATGAAGTGGCCTTCCTTATCTCTTGTTATGTCCTTCACTTTGAGATCTAATTTGTCAGATATAAGTATTGCTACCCCAGCTTTTTTTTCAGTTCCATTTGCCTGGAAAACATTTTTCCATCCCTTCACCCTCAGTCTGTGTGCATCTTTTTTTTTGAGGTGGGTTTCTTGTAGACAGCAGATATATGGGTCGTGTTTTCTTATCCAATCCGTTACCCTATGTCTTTTGATTGGGGCATTTAATCCATTTACATTTAAAGTTATTATTGATAGGTACTTATTTGTCGCCATTCCTATTCTTTACCCCTGTGTTCCTTCTTTGCTTCCTATTTCTTTTTTTTTTTTTTTTTACAGCAGACCCTTTAGCATTTCTTGCATTGCTGGTTTGGTGGTAAAAAATCCCTTAGTCCTTTTTTGTCTGTGAAGCTCCTGATTTCACCTTCAATTTGATTGACAGCCTTGCTGGGTACAGTATTCTTGGATTCAGACCCTTCCTTTGCATGACTTTGTATATTTCATTCCATTCCCTTCTGGCCTGATGAGTTTCTGTTGAGAAATCAGTTGCTAGTCTGATGGGGGTTCCTTTGTATGTTACTTTCTGTCTCTCTCTTGCCGCTTTTAAGATTCTTACTTTGTCGTTCGTGTTTGCCATTTTAATTATAATGTGCCTTGGCGTCGGTCTTTTGGGGTTCATTTTGCTTGGGACTCTGTGAGCTTCTTGGATTTGTGTGGGTTTTTTCTTCCCTATATCAGGGAAATTTTCTGTCATTATTTCTTCAAAGGGGTTTTCTATTCCTTGCTCAGCTTTCTTTCCTTCTGGAACCCTATTATGCGGATGCTGTTTTGTTTCGTGTTGTCCCAAAGTTCCCTTAGATTCTCCTCCTGCCTTTTAATTTTTTTTTCTAGAAGTTGCTCTACTTGGGTATTTTTTCCCATCTTGTCTTCTAGCTCACTGATGCGGTCCTCTGCTTCTTCTAGTCTATTCTTGATGCTTTCTATTGAGTTCTTTACAGCAGCGATGTCATTTTTAATTTCTTCTTCGTTCTTCTTCATTTCCTCTTGTTTCTTGCTCATATTGTCGAATTTATCTTCCATTCTTTTCAGCCACCTTACGACCATTTCTCTGAATTCTTTTTCTGGAAGGTTGCTTGCCTCCATTTCGTTTACTTCCTTTTCTGGTGATGCCTGCTTTTCTTTCATATGCGGGCTGTTTCTTTGTCTCCCCATGGTCTCTCTTCTCTGGGTGTCTGGTTATGTAGTTCTCTCTCTCCTGCGTTGATTTAAAGGCACAAAATACAGCACTACCAGGTACAACACACAAGGCACTGAACAGAAATGTATTCACGATATTAATAACCTCCAATAAAGGTGCCCACCAGAGAAAGGCAAATTAGGGGACAGGAGAGAAAGAAGAAGAGGAAAAAGAAAGAAATAAGAAGAAGAAAAAAAGGAGTGTCAAAATGAAATTGGGAAAAGGGAAAGAAAAAAAAAGTAAGAGAGACAAGAAAGAGACTAAGAGAGAAAGAGGAACAGACTATATATATTGGGGAGAAAACTCCAATAGAACAATCACTAATGCCAGCAACAAGTACCTGGGGATTAATACAAAGTACAACACCAACTAATATTGAGTGAGGCAAGGGAAAGCAGAAGCACAAAACCAACAAAAAAATAAACAAAAGTAGAATAAGCAAAACAATCTCACAAAAAAGCATAAAAATTCGATGTAATCTACATTCAAGCGAACAACAACAAAAGGACAGAGAGAAAAACAATTTTTTGGATAGTTAAGACAGCGAAGAGAGAGGTGTGTATGGACTTGGAGCAGGGGATTGGAGATTAGATATGTAAGTAGGGTGAAATTTTAACAAGGGGTAAACAGAAAGAATAGGGAAAATCTAAAGCAGGAAAGGCGTAAGATAAACAGGACACCGAAAAGGGGAAGGTTAGGAAGAGAGTGATGGCATAAAGGTAGAGTTGAGATAGAGTAAAACGATGCTAAAGGAAAGATAAAAATAGAATGTAGAACACTAATCCCAAAATAAAATGAAAATAAAATGACACTAAAAAAAAAAGATAAAATAGCAGTAGTAATAATACGGATTGAAAATTAAAAATGTAATAATTAAAAAGGTAAAATCAAGTGAGGAAAAAAGAAAAAAAATAGTTTCTTGAGTAAAAGATGCAAAAAATGAAAATAAAAAAATAAAAAAATAAAAATAAAATGTGGAGTAGTGAAGGTCATTCACTTCCTCTTTTGTTCTGTTTGGCACGCCTGTTTCTCAGTCCGGACAGTATTGCAGTTCCCTGCGTTCCACTGCTCTTCAGTGTTGTAAGCCAGTCCTGATTTTAAGCAGGCGGTGTGTCTTAATTTCTCGTATTCCTTTATTTTTGATTACACAAGAGTCAATTTGTGATTCAGCCCCTGGGTGGCAGTGTTTCTCGATTGACTTCCGGGACTATCTATGGCCTCTCTAGGCAGTGTTAGAGCCTTCTTTCCCTGTGGCACTCACTACCGGTTTGTGGGAGTGGGCTGCCCCAGAGCTGGCTCTCCAATGGTCACTCCCCGCTCCGATCCCCAGGATCCAGAAAAACAACTTTCCCCTGCAGTCTCCCAGGGTGTCCCCAACTGGGTGATCCTATGTATTGGGCTTAGTAATCAGAAGCAAGGATGTGAGGAGGAAAAAGCCCAAGTGTGCGAACTTCGGGGCTGCGCGTAAGTCTAGGCAGCCGGCACACCCCTGAAATTCTTAGGGTGTCCCTGCACGTCAGATCAAAACAGGTTGCTTTTTAGAGAGCCCTTCTGTTAGCAGCTCTGAGGACCCCCTTCCACATTCACAGATCACGCCAGCCCCAACAGCCATGGATTTTTCTAGGCACAGACTTCCCTGGTACTCCAGCTCCCGCAAAACGCGCGTTCCTCTCCCCCGCCGGGACCAGAGACCTCACCTTATCCCAGGCGAAATCTGACCTTTCCGTGGTGGAGTGTAGAGCTCTTCTGAACCCGTGTGTTTGCGCCAATTGGGGAGCGTTGTTCTGGGGCTCGCAGCTGTTCCGTTGGTGCCGCAGTTGTGGATTCTCAGGCTTCCGATAAGCTCCACTTTCCGGTTCAAGATGGCGCAGACTCCGCGTCCAAGCCCGCAGCTCCGGGAGGGGACCCAGCCGCAGTGGGGGCTGCCCGGTCAGGGGAACCCCATATAGCAGTCCCCCACATTCTTCTGGAGTTCAGCTGTCCCCCAACTTGCCAACAAACACTCCTCATGTGACCCTCAGCTGTTCTTTCTTTCTACTCCGGGACAAGGCTCGGAACACGTCTGTCTATTCTGCCGCCATTTTTTTCAGGATTTTCTATGTACAATATCATGTCATCTGAGAATAATGAGAGCTTTACTTCTTCCTTTCCAATTTGGATGCTTTTATTTCTTCTTTTTGTCTGGTCACTGTGGCTAGGACTTCCAATACTATGTTGAATAAGAGTGGTAAAAACGGATATCACTGTCTTGTTCCTGTTTGTAGGAGAAATGGTTTTAGTTTCTGACCATTGAGTATGTTTGCTGTAGGTTTGTCATATATGGCCTTTATCATGTTGAGATATGCTACCTCTATTCCCACTTTGTTGAGAGTTTTTACCAAAAATTGGTGTTGGCCCTAGCTGGTTGGCTCAGTGGATAGAGTGTCAGCCTCTGTACTAAAGGGACCTGGTTCAATTCTGGTCAAAGGCACATGCCCAGATTGGGGGCTTGGATGCAGGAGGCAGCCAATCAAAGATTCTCTCTCATCGCTGATGTCTTTTATCTCTCTCTTTCTCTCTCTCTCTCTCTCTCCCCCTCCTTCTCTGAAATCAATAAAAATATTTTTTTCTTAAAAACGGGGGTGTTGGATTTTGTCAAATGCTTTTTCTGTGTCTATTGCTATGATGTGATTTTGTCCTTCAATTTGTTTATATGATGTATCACTTTTATTGATTTGCAAATATTGTACTAGCCTTGCATCCCTGGAATAAATCCCACTTGGTCACGGTGTATGATCTTTTTAATATATTGCTGGATCCAATTTGCTAATATTTTGTTAAAAATTTTAGCATCTATGTTCATCAGGGATATTGGTGTTTATATCTCTTTCTCTGTAGTGTCGTTATCTGGTTTTGGAATTAGGATAATGTGGGTCTCATAAAAAGAGCTTGGAAGTGTTCCTTCCCCTTGGATTTTTTTGAATAATTTGAGGAGTATAGACGTCAGTTCTTCTTTGAATGTTTGGTAAAACTCCCTGGTGAGGCCGTCCGGACCAGGGCTTTTGTTTCTGGAAATTCTTTGATTACTGCTTCTATTTCATCAGTTGTTATAGGCCTATTCAGGATTTCTGATTCCTCCTGATTCAGTTTTGGAAGATTGTATTTTTCTAGGAATTTTCCCATTTCATCCACATTGTCCAGCTTTTTGACCTATAGTTTTCATAGTACTTCCTTGCAACCCTTTGTATTTCTGTGGGGTCAGTGGATACTTATCCACTTTCATTTCTGATTTTATTTATTTAGATCCTCTTTATTTCTTTTTTTTTAAATATATTTTATTGATTTTTCACAGAAAGGAAGGGAGAATGATAGAGAGTTAGAAACATCAATGAGAGAGAAACATCGATCAGCTGCCTCCTGCACACCTCCCACTGGGGATGTGCCCGCAACCAAGGTACATGCCCTTGACCGGAATCGAACCTGGGACCCTTCAGTCCGTAGGCCGACGCTCTATCCACTGAGCCAAACCAGTCAGGGCGATCCTCTTTATTTCTTGATGAATCTTGCTAATGGATCATCAATTTTGTTTATCCTTTCAAAGAACCAACTCTTGGTTTCATTGATTTTTTTGTATTGTCTTTTTAGTCCCTATGTCATTTATTTCTGCTCTTAGCTTTATTATTTCCCTCCTTCCACTACTCTGGGCTTTTCTTGTTATTCTCTTTCTAGTTCTTTAAGTTGTAGGGTTAAATAGTTTATTGTTGACTTTTCTTGTTTTTGTTTTTGTTGTTGTTGTTGTTGTTTGTTTTTTGTTTTTTTGAGGTAGGCCTGTAGTGCTATGAACTTCCCTCTTAGGACTGCTTTTGTTGTGTCTCAGAGATTTTGGGTTGTTGTTCTGTGTTCATTTTCATTTGTTTCAAGGAAGTTTTTATTTCTTTCCTTAACTGATTCATTGGGAACTGATTCATTGTTTAATAAAATGCTATTTAGCCTCCATGTGTTTGAAATTTTTTTGTTTTTACTGTAGTTGATTTCTAATTTCATTCCACTGTGATCTGAGAAGATGATTTATATTATTTCAATCTTCTTGAACTTGTAGAGACTTTTTTTGTGTCCTAACATGTGGTCTATCCTTGTGAATGACCATGTGCACTTGAGAAGAATGTATATTCTGCAGCTTTGAGGTGGAAGTTCTATAAATATCAATTAAATTCATCTAATCCATTGTGTCCTTTAGAGTCACTGTTTCCTTGTTAATTTTTTTGTCTGGAAGTTTTATCCAGTGCTGTCAGCAGGGTGTTAAAGTCCCCTACTATGACTGTATTGTTGTTAATTTCTCCCTTAAAGTCCTCTAGAAGTTTTTTTATATATTTAGGTGCTCCTATATTGGGTGCATATATGTTTACCAGGGTTCTATCCTCTTGTTGGATCGACCCTTTGGAATTATGTAGTGACCGTTGTTGTGATGGCCTTCATTCTGAAGTTTATTTTGTTGGATACGAGTATTGCTACCACAGCTTTTTTTTTTTCTTTTCCATTTGCTTGGAAATTTTTTTTCATCCCTTCACTCTCATCCTGTGTATCTTCCGTTCTGAGGTGGGTCTCCTGTAGACAGCATATAATTGGGTCATGTTTTTTTTTATCCATTCAGCTACCCTATGTCTTTTTATTGGAGCATTTAATCTATTTACATTTAAAATTATTATTGATAACGACTTATTTATTGCCATTTTAAATTTCTTATCTCCATTTCATTTATTTCTTTTTCTGAAAAATTCTCTTGTTCTTTCATTTGGAGGTTGTTCCTTTGTCTCCTCATTTTGGCTACCTGTTTGGGTTTGTGACTATGTATTAGGCTGATCTGCTACCCCTTTCGATCTCTAGTGCAGGACAGTGTCAAATGTTGTTTCTGGTTAATTAGATCAGGCAAGGACTCAAAGCCTCCAGAGACCGCCTCTGCCTATAGACTGATGGGACTTTGTCTTGAATAGCCCTCAGGCAATCATCCACAGGTGTGAGAGTTTTTTTTCTATAGAGTGGAGCAATTGCTTCTGCCTGGAGGATAATTGTTATTTTCACTCTCTTAATGGGCCTCAAAATCTCCATACCATGGGGCAACATGTTTTCCAATAGGGTGGCTCAACTGTCTTCCAACCAGGAAAAGATGCCTGTACCTGTATAGCAAATGTCTGCGTGAAAAAGATGACCTCCACAGTATGAGGGAATGACTCAGCACAGAAAACCAGGGTGTCTGCCTTCTGAGCTCTAACCCCAGAGCCCCCAACCCTGGCTTCTGCTCACACAGCTCCACTCCTCTCTGCCCTCCCTCTGCCAGAGCACACAGTGGGTGGCTCCACAAAGAATTTTGTGCTTTGGCCTTTAAGAGATTGCTGTCCATGGCAGACAGCAACCCTGCTGCTTTTCACAGCCAGATGTTATGTGGATACCATTTTCAGTTCTGGTGGTCCCTGCTGGGGGGCCCCGCTTGGGAATTAGACCCCAGAGTTCTCAATGGCAAGCCCCCAGAACTGAGATATCTCTCTAAAACTTCAGTTGCAGTCTGTGGGAGCCCTGCCAACCTTGTCCTGCCTCCACCCCTCCTACCAGTCTCTATGTGGCCTCCACTTTCAGTCCTTGGATATAAGGGTTCTCTCCAGTGAGTCTTCAGTTGATTATTCAGAAAGTTTTCCTATACTTTATTTTTACTTATTTATTTTTATTGATTCAGAGAGGAAGGGAGAGGGAGAGATAGAAACATCAATGATGAGAGAGAACCATCGATTGGCCACCTCCTGCACAACCCCAACTGGGGATCAAGCCCACAACCTGGGCACGAGCCATTGACCGGAATTGAACCTGGGATCCTTCAGTCCACAGTCCAACACTATCCACTGAGCCAAACCAGCTAGGGCAAGTTTTCCTATATTTTAGTTGTAATTCCAGTTTTGTCCTGGAAGCATGTCCATGCAACATCCACTTACTCTGCCCCATTTTTAACCTTCCTGTAGCAGCATTATACACAATCGCTAACATTTGGGAACAATCTAAATGTCAATCAATCAATAAGTGGATAAAGAAAATTTGGTATATACAATAAAACATTTTGACCTTAAAAAGGAAGTTCAGCCCTGGTGTTGTGGCTTTCTTTCTTGGGCATCGTACCATGCACCAAAAGAGTGCTGATTCAATTCCCGGTTAGGGCACAGGCCCAGGTTGCAGGCTTGATCGATCCCTGTTAGGAAGATGCAGGAGGCAGCCAATTGATCAATGTTCTGCTCTCACATCAAAGTTTCTTCTTTTCTTTCCCTCTCCCTTCCTCTCTCTCTAAAAATCAATAAAAATATTTTGAAAAGGAAAAAAAAAAAAGGAAGGAAGTACTATCGTATACTACAACATGGATGAACACTGAAGACATGCTAAGGGAAATAAGCCAAAATTTGTCACAAAAGGACTAATACTGTAGGAAATCACTTCTACATTCTTTAATGTCATAGAGACAGAAAGTAGAATGAGGTCACCAGGTACTGGGGTATGGGAGAATGAAGAGTTATTTTTTAAGTTTTAAAGATGAAGCGTTTGCCAAAACCGGTTTGGCTCAGTGGATGGAGCGTCGGCCTGCGGACTGAAGGGTCCTGGGTTCGATTCCGGTCAAGGGCATGTACCTTGGTTGCGGGCACATCCCCGGTGGGGCGTGTGCAGGAGGCAGCTGATCGATGTTTCTCTCTCATCGATGTTTCTAGCTCTCTATCCCTCTTCCTTCCTCTCTGTAAAATATCAATAAAATATATTTAAAAAAAAAGATGAAGCGTTTAAGTTTTAAAAGATAAAAAGTTCTAGAGACAGGCAGTGATGATAGTGGCAAGTTATGACTGTATTTAATACCACCAAACTATATGCTTAAAAATAGTTAAGACAGTAATTTTATGTTCTATTTTATCACAATGAAAAATAGAAAAAATTATTTCATTCACATAGGATTAAATATTAAATGCTATCTAATATCAAGTAGGCCAATGGTTGAAATCAGATAATTTTGAATTCTAACAAATTGTTTGGTTTCCTTCATGAACTTGATTAACCAGCCTCTCTCTCAGACAATCTGCCTCAATGTAATTACTTGGGATGATGGGGAACCCTAAATTCCAAGCTATTTTTAGACCTGGAAAACATTATTTTGAAATTTAACTAGAAATGGCCTTTATTCTGAAACAGGTTTCATAACGCTCCTACTTAGAAATTTTAGTACACTGACTTTAATGCCAGAAACCATAAAAGAAGAAAAGAATTTCACATACTGGAAGGACTAAAGGAAAAAGACAGCATAACAACCTGAGAGGGTTTTTCCATTGCCAATCTCTAAGCTTTCATTTAAAAACTAGAGGTTCCCGGTGCATAAAATTCGTGAACGGGGGTGGGGGGGAGGTGCCCTCAGCCCAGCCTGCACCCTCTCCAATCCGGGATCCCTCTCACAATCCTGGACCGCTGGCTCCTAATTGCTCACCTGCCTGCCTACCTGGTTGCCCCTAACTGCCCCCCTACACCAGCCTAGTAGCCCCCAACTGCCCCCCCACCGGCCTGGTCGCACCCAACAGCCCCCCGCTGGTCTGGTCATCCCCAACTCTCCCCCCACTGCCAGCCTGGTTGCCCCCAACAGCCCCCCACCCCCCACCCCCCTGCCGGCCTGGTCACTCCATGCAGCCTGCTGTTCAGTCGTTTGGTCGTACCTCACTAACCTCCCTGCCAGCCTGGTTGCCCCACGCAGCATGCTTGTTCAGTTGTTTGGTGGTCCCTCACTAACCCCCTGCAAGCCTGGTCGCCCCACACAGACTGCTTGTTCAGTCATTTGGTCACCCCTCACTAATGCCCCTGCTGGCCTGGTCGCCCCATGCAGCCTACTTGTTCAGTCATTTGGTCATCCCTTGGGCTGGCCCTGGGCGGCTGGGGGGCTGAGGGGCTCTGGAGGCAGGTGCACGGAGCGGCTGGACCTGCCTGGGGGCAGGCCCAGCCATGCCATACACCTGCAGCCCCGGTGGGACTGAGGGGACTGGGCACCACCATCTTGTGGCTGTGGGTGCTGCCATCTTTGAGGGTGTGGCAGTCAATTAGCATATTCCCTCCTTATTGGCTGTGGGCGCCACCATCTTTGAGGGCATGGCAATTAGCATATTCCCTCCTTACTGGCTGTGGTGCTGCCATCTTTGCAACAGTGTGAGGGTCAATTAGCATATTCCCTCTTTATTAGATAGGATAGCCTGGTTAGTGCCCTATCTCTTTATTTTCCCAGCATCCTAGCAAATACCTCCTTGAGGACATAACTACACCTTGTAAGGATAGGTCCACAGTAAGTACTTGATCAATCTATTTATTTCACCCAATGTTAGCAGATTTCCAACTTTTCCCCATGCATAATTTTCCACCTATTTCTCTCTCAAAGCCTTTTTTAAAAATTATTTTTTATTGATTTTTTACAGAGAGGAAGGGAGAGGGATAGAGAGTTAGAAACATCGATGAGAGAGAAACATCGATCAGCTGCCTCCTGCCTCCTACTGGGGATGTGCCCGAAACCAAGGTACATGCCCTTGACTGGAATTGAACCTGAGACCCTTCAGTCCGCAGGGTGGCTCAAAGCCTTTCAATTAAAAAAGATTTGACAAATTTTAGTCTATATTAAAAGAAAAAAATCCTTAAATTGGAAATATATTTTATACATTCACAATATTATTGTCACAGTGTAATAGCATAAGGACTACCTTTTAAATTGCATTTATACTAGAAAGCCAATATACACTGTTATATAACAAAGCTTTCCCCGCCCCCCCCCAATCATATAAGCATTAATAAGCTCAGCCACAGAATGAGATGAAAGCAAACAATTTAAAAATCAAATATAAGTCAGAAAATGAAAGATTTAAGTTTCCTTCTAGTATGGCAAAACACTAATGGTTGTTGATGTTGGGTAATAAGGGTTCACTGTATTACTTTACATTTGTACATCTTTGCACATGTCTATCATTTCTCCTTCATGCTCTACTTTGCCAAAATAAAGTAGGAAAAGTGATTAATTAGCTACATTAGAAGTACCAACCTTGTAAAATAAAATTAGCTAATAAATACCCCAAGCAGAACACCAAGAGAAACAAACTGACTAATGTCAAGTTACAGTGGCATCTACATGGGGCAGCATGGTGGGTGGGGTCTTAATCTGGGCCCTTCATGGGACCTGAGACCTGGTGACTGACTTGGAGAGTTATGTGACAAGGCTTTTTCAGGCCTCACTTTCTGATATATTTTACTAGAGGCCCAATGCACAGAGTCTCCCTTCCCCGGCTGCTGGCTGGAGCCTTCCTTTGTTCCGAGCCGTCCCCTGGTGCTCAGCACATGTCATAGCGAGCAATCAAACTCCTGGTCAGTCGAACTCCCGAGGGGACATTTTGCATAATAGGCTTTTATATAGAGAGAAGATGAAAATGGTTCAGAGCCACATTACTCTTTGTAATCCAATCACTACCTGCATTAGAAGCACCTGTTAAAACGTAAATCAAGGGCCTCACCCAGTGCAGACCTTTGAAATTGATAATATCACAAAGGATGAGACCTGGGACTCTGGACTCTTAATACCCTCCTCTAGTAATTTTAATGGGTACTAAGATTGAAACCCCTGAAGATCTCCATAGTTGTCTACCAAGAGAGAATGAGCCACCCTGGGGATGACAAAGCTACCTGAAAACTTCTATCCACATGATAGAGTAACTACTTTCATCAACAGGAGGTCAGTGGAAGCTCCCAGCAAGGCCCTCCATCCCCACTCCTATTGCAGTGCCCAACCTACCACCCCTATCTGCCTGGAAATGACTTGGGCCAATCTCATCATACCCTTTATCCCTGTCAGTCGCCACAGGAAGTCCATATCTCCTGAGACATCCCCTGGCTCCCAAACCCTAAATCATTCTGTGCACTCCCAGTTCTGACCCAATCTCCAACCCCTCCCCATATTCTGAAACCTTGTGGTCCTCTTGGTCTGTCATCAGCAAAATCCCTGCATCTTCAATCTGTACTCTGAATGGTCCCTTCACCTCTTATTCTGACATCTACTTCCTCCTGAGAAAATGGATTTCACTGCAGACCGCTGCAGTGTTGGCCTTTTTCTCTCCCACAGCTCTCATATACTGGCTCAAGGATGCAGTGGAATCATCTGTGCTTCTCACTACTATTCTCCACTCCTTCCTCTCATCCATCCCTTAAACCACCCAGCTGTGACTCCTGTCAGACTGTCACCTATGGCCCTTCCTTATAATAATCTGCTTTCCTCTTTGTCCTTACTGATTTTCTGCTAGAGAGGTGTTAAAGTCTCCAATTATAATACTAGGTTCATCATCTATTTCTCTTGGTAGTTCTATCAATTTTTGTATCCGGTATCTTGACACTCTATTAGGTGCATATGTGTAAAGAAATGCTGTGCCTTCATGGATCATTGACCCTTTACCTTTATTCTAGTGGCCTGGTGCACAAATTCGTGCACATTGAAAGGAAATTAATTGGAAGAAATATTTTAATATCGCTATTCGCCCTTTCTCTATAATAGAAGTGTCAACCAACTTCATGATCAACAATGACAGATCGAAACACACATGTGCAATTGGCACCAGTGAGAGCTTTATATGTATTGTACATGCACCAGTCAACTTAGCCTTTTATAGATATAGAATAAACTTGCTTAATTAGACCTGCTTTCTGATGTAGCTAAACTTTTTCTAGCACAGTAAAGCTCCCCAACTTCTCTTTCACATAGTTGTCAGCAACACAACAGTAAATATCAACACGAAGCAAATTATTTTTGTAGATCATGCAGGGAGAACAAAGGGTAAAATATTTAACTGCAGCAGTGTTTGACTATATTCTGCACAGTGAGAAAACCCGAAGTCATTTTCAAGGTCCACCATTTCTTACTTCTTTTCAGTCAGGTCAAGTTTCTAAATCTCTGTTTTCCGGCTAATGAAAAGAAAATAGGATTCCACCGAGTCTCCTATCTACCTACTCTAGGACTTCTATAAGGATTAAATGATATGAGGCATGGTAAAATGCTTCACAGACATTTGGTTAAAGTGTGAAATGTTTGCCCCTGGCTATAAATATAAAGCCAGTTGTGTTCCTGGGCTGAAGAAACTCCAAGGAGGCTAGTTGCTAGGGAGAGGAAGCCAGGCGTTGCTACATGATGTCATTACCCTGCGCCCACAGCCACCATTTTCTGGGCTGGGCTGGGCTGTGGGCCGCATTTTGCACCATGGGGTCTCGGCAGCGTCTGCTATGATTTGGTGGGCTGTCACTCCAGGGTGGTGGTGGGGCCTGTGTCCCACTTGGGGGAAGCCGAGTGTTGCTTTGTGGGCTCAAGTTCCGCAGTGCTGTTCATTGTTAAATGGCCTGTGGCTAGGGAGAGGAAGCCCGGCATTGCTACATGATGTCATTACCTTGTGCCCACAGCCACCATTTCTGGACTGGGCTGGGCTGGACTGTGGGTCGCATTTTGCACCATGTGGTCTTGGCAGCACTGGCTGCGATTTGGTGGGCTGTTGCTCCAGGGTGGGGGCAGGGCCTGTGTTCCACTTGGGGGAAGCCAAGTGTTGCTTTGTCGGCACCAGATCCAAGGTGCTGTTTCTCTGTAAATGGCCAGTGCATGTCATGGCAGCTCCTGCGTTGAGCATCTGCCCCCTGGTGGTCAGTGCGCATCATACTGACCGGTCGGACAGTTGGACACTTAGCATATTAGCATTTTATATACAGAGATATATAGAGATAATGCCCTCTTATTCCTGATCACTTTCCTCACTCAGAACTCTGTCCTGTCTGGAATTAATATAGCTACTCTTGCTTTCCTTTAATTAGTATATCTTTCTCCGTTCCTTTAATCTATGTCTTTACACTCAAAGAGGATTTGTTATAGACAACATATAGGTATGTCTTATTTTGTGATTCATCCTGACAATCTCTGTCTTAACTGATGTGCTTAGGCCATTGATGTTTATGTGATTATAGATAAGAGTTGAATTAATATCTACCATATTTATTACTATTTTGTTTGTTGTCCTTGTTCTTTTTCATATTTTTGTCTTCTAGTTTTTCCACCTTTTGTGGATTCAAATGAACATTTATGTGGTTTCATTTTCTCGCCTTCCTTAGCATAGCAATTATACTTTTTAAAGTGGTTGCAAAGGAGAATGGAATCCAAGCCCACTTTCAAACAATACTATACCACTTCACAGGTAATACAAGTCATAAAATATTCCCATTTCCTCTCATCCATCTCTTAAAACATTGCTGTCATTCATTTCACTTATATATAAACACTAGTAGCCCATTGCGCAATATTGCATGCAGTAGGCCACCCGCCGCTTCCACAGGAGCTGGCGGGAACCACAGCGCGCCACTGGGAGCCGCGCTGCTCCCATGGGAGCCGTGCTGCTCCCACGGGAGCCATGCAGCTTCTGTGGGAGGTAGAAGCAAGCTGCCAGTGCCCATGGGAACTGGAAGGGAGCCGCGCTGCTTCCGCAGGAGGCGGGCCCGCCGTCTCCTCTCCCAGCCTGCGCTCGGCTGCAGAGGCTGCAGGCCTGCCCCCGTCCCTGTCCATGTCCACTCTGGCTCCAGGGAGCCGGCCCAAGCCAGGCGCAGCAACGAAGCAAGCATTCTGCCAGGCCGCTCATGCTGCCCACACTCAGTGGCTGCCTGCCCCCCCAGGACTGGGGGACTCCGGCAGGGCTGAGAGGTCTGGGCACCACCATCTTGTGGCTATGGGCACCACCATCTTTGTGATGAAGTGATGGTTAATTTGCATATTACCCTTTTATTAGATAGGATATATATGCATATGTATACACACACACACATATATACATATTTTTAAATTGAACACATTTTCTATTATTATTTTGAGTAAACTATTATGTTAGGTCAATTAATAGGAAAAATGTTTTTATTTTACTTTCATTTGTTCCTTCACCAATGTGCTTCCTTTCTTTATGTAGATCTGAATTTCTGTCCTGTATCAACTTCCCTCTGAAGAACTTTTTTAAAAAAATTATGTTTTTAGCCCTAGCCAGTTTGGCTCAGTGAATAGAGTTTTGACCTAGGGAATGAAGGGTCTCAGGTTCTATTCCAGTCAAAGGCACATGCCCAGATTGTGGGCTCAATCCCCAGTAGTGGGTATGCAGGAGGCAGCTGATCAATAATTCTCTCTCATCATTCATGTTTTTATCTCTCTCTCTCTCCCTTCCTCTCTGAAATCAATAAGAACATTTTAAAAATATATACATATATATGTTTTCATTGATTTTTAGAGAGGAAGGGAGAGGGACAGAGAGACAAATATTGATGAAAAACATCATCCATCGGCTGCCTCCTGCACACCCTCTACCGGGGATCAGGGATCAAGCCTGAAGCCCAGGCATATGCCCTAACTGAGAAACAAACCAGCAACCTTTTGGTTCATGGATCAATGCTCAACCACTGAGACAAATGGGCTGAATGAGAATTTGTAAGTTCTTTTAAGGCAGGTCTACTGGCAACAAATTCCTTCCATTTTTGTCTGAGAAGTCTTTATTGCTCCTTCAATTTTGAAGGATAATTTTTCTGGGCACAGAATTCTAGGCTGGTAGGCTTGTTTTCCCCTCTCAAAGCTGTAAATATTTCACTCCACTATGTTGTCAGATGTAGTTCTTACCTATAGGTAAGTTGTTTTCTTCTTTTGGCTTCAATATTTTTTTTTCCCCTCTGATTTTCTGAAGTTTAAGTATGGTATTCCTAGGTATCATGTGTTTGTGGGGTTCTTTTGTGGGGGTTACATTACCTTACTTGGTGTTCTCTGAGATTCCTGGATCTGTGAGTTGGTGTCTCAGATTAATTTGGAAACATTCTCAATCATTACTGCTTCACATATTGCTTCTGGGGTTTTTTCCCCTTCTGGTATTCCCATTACACATGTGACACACTTTGTAGTTGTTCCACAGTTCTTGGATATTCTGCTCTATCTTTCTGCTTTTCAGTTTTGGACATTTCTATTACCGTATTTTCAAGCTCAAAGATTCCTCCTTCAGCCATGCCAAGTTGACTAATGAGCCCATCAAAGGTATTTTTCTTTTCTCATAGAGTGTTTTTTAAATCTCTATAATTTTGTTTTTATTCTTTCCCAGATTTTCCATCTCTGCTTACATTATCCATCTGTTCTTGCATGTTATGTATTCTTTCCCTAAAGTCCTTAGCATATTAATCATAGTTTTTAAAAATTACTGGTCTGCCTGCCGGCATGGCTCAGTGGTTGAGCATCAACTATGAACCAGGAGGTCACATTTTGATTCCTGGTCAGGGCACATGCCCAGGTTGTGGGCTCAATCCCCAGTGTGGGGCATGCAGGAGGCAGCCAATCAATGACTCTCTTATCATTGGTGTTTCTATCTCTCTCTTCCTCTCCCTTCCTCTCTGAGATCAATGGAAATATATATTTTTAAATCAAAGTTACTAGTCTGATAATTCCAACTTCCCTGACATATCTGACTCTGGTTTTGATGCTTGTTCAGTCTTTTCAAACTGTATTACTTTTTTGCCTTTCAATATGCCTGCTAATGTTTTGTTGAAGGCAGACATGATATACTAGTTCAAAAGAACTGCAGCCCTAACCGGTTTGGCTCAGCAGATAGAGCGTCGGCCTGCAGACTGAAGGGTCCCAGGTTCAATCCGGTCAAGGCATATACCTTGGTTGTGGGCACATCCCCACTAGGGGGTGTGCAGGAGGCAGCTGATAGATGTTTCTGACTCTCTATCCCTCTCCCTTCCTCTCTGTAAAAAATCAATAAAATATATATATTTTTAAAAACCTGCAGTAGAGGCCTTTAGTTATTTAGGGCAAGGGAAGCATTATATACTTCTATGATTAGGTCTTAAGTCTTTTGGTGAGACTATACCCCTGGACTGTGAACTTCACCAGTGCTTCTCAGTTTTTGTTTGTTTGTTTGTTTGTTTGTTTGTTTGTTTTTCCTCCTCTTCTTAGGTGGGCCAGGATGGCTAGAAAGAGGTGGAGTTAGGCATTTCCCTGTCCCTAGGTAGGTTAGGCTCTGGTAACATAGTTTCTCCTGAGGGGAGGCCTCAGTAAGAACAGGATGCTCTGACATATTTCAAAATCATTACTTTCCCACACCCCCTGCCAGGAACACAAGGGGATTTTTCTCCAACATTCACTATGAGGGCCTCATAGAGCTCCTGGAGGTAAAACGCACAACAGTGTGGGCCCCCTTTTGATTGGGTTCCTCTGGCATTTTTAACTCTCAGACTGTCCACACTCAGCCTCCAGCAGTTTGTCAATTACAGTCCAGGTTTTCCTACCCCAGGCTTCTGCTCCAGTAAATTGTGATTCTGTGCATCCGCCTGTCTCTCCAATTTGGGGGAGTGGGACAGTAGATTTCCTTTTGACCTCAACTGATGGATCTACCAAGAGTTGATTTTTGTTGTTGTTAATCCTCACCTGAGGATATTTTTTTTCCATCCATTTTTTTAGAGAGAGTGGAAAGGAAGGAGCGAAGGAGGGGAGAAAGAGAGCGAGCAAGCGAGAGAGAAACATAGCTGTGAGAGAGACACATTGGTGGTTGCCGCCCACAGGCACTCCAACCTGCAATCCAGGTACATGCCCTTGATCAGGAATCGAACCCGCGACCCTTGGATGCACAGGCCAATGCTCTAACCACTGAGAACACTGGCCAGGGCAAGAGTTGGTTGATTTTTCAGTTTGTTCAGCTTTTTACTTATGATGATGAAAGGGCAACTTCTAAGCTCCTTACATGCTAAGGACTTTAAGGAAAGAGTACGTACATACCGTTCTTTATGATAAGAAGTTAGCCATTAGTCATATGGTTGTTTCCCTATATGTAAGGAGTAAATTTTCTCTTGTTGGTTTTAAGTTTTTATCTTTTTCTGTCAATAATTTTTTTTAATATATTTTATTGATTTTTTACAGAGAGGAAGAGAGAGGGATAGAGAGTTAGAAACATCGATGAGAGAGAAACATCGACCAGCTGCCTCCTGCACACCCCCCACTGGGGATGCGCCCGCAACCAAGGCACATGCCCCCGACCGGAATCGAACCCGGGACCCTCCAGTCCGCAGGCCGACGCTCCATCCACTGAGCCAAACCGGTTTCGGCTGTCTGTCAATAATTTTACTCTGATGTATCTAGGTTTGTGTTTATCCTACTAGGGAGTTCACTGAGTTTCTTGGATCTGTATATTAATGTTTGTGTTATACCCTGAATAATATACCCCAAAGATGTCCACAATCCTCAGAACCTATTAGTAGTGTATATTATCTTACTTACACGGTAAAAGGGACATTGCAGATTTGAATAAAGATCTGGAGGTGGGGAGCTTATCCTACCTCATTCAGATCACAGGAGTCCTCCTAACAGAGAGGCAGGAGATTAAGTCATAGAGTAGATGTGACAACAGCAGTAGAGGCTGGAGTCATGTGAGAAGGAGGCCCTGAGCCAATGAATGCTGGTGGCCTGTAGAAGCTGGAAAAGGCAAGTAAACCGATTTTTCTCTAGAGCCTGCTAAAGAAATACAGCTCTGCTGAAACCGGTTTGGCTCAGTGGATAGAGCGTCGGCCTGCCGACTGTAAGGTCCCAGGTTCGATTCCAGTCAAGGGCATGTACCTTGGTTGCGGGCACATCCCCAGTAGGATACGTGCTGATCCATGTATCTCTCTCATCGATGTTTCTAACTCTCTCTCTCCCTTCCTCTCTGTAAAAAATCAATAAAATATATTAAAAAAAAAAAAAAAGAAGAAGAAGAAGAAGAAATACAGCTCTGCTGACACCTTGATTTTAGGACTTCTGATCTCCAGAACTATAAGATAATAATTTTGTGAGGTTTTAAACTATTATAGTTTGTGGTATCTTATTACAGCAGCAACAGGAAACTAATACAATGTTTTCCATCATACTTGGAAATTTTTAGACATTATTTCAAGTATTTTTTTCTGCCTCATTCCTTCGCTACTCTTCTTCTGGGACTCCCAAATGTTAGTTCACTCCATGTCCCACTGATTTTTGAGGCTGTTAATTTATCTTCAACTTTGTTCTGTTCTTCATATTGAATTTCTACTGATATTTTTCATGTTTCTCGATCCTTTCTTCTGCCATCTCAAACCTGCTAATGAGCTCCTCTAAAGAATTTTTCATCCCACTGCCATTTTGTTTGACTACCTCCACCTCAAGTATTTACTCCAGGATGCTTCCAAGATTCCCAAACCTCATTTGGACCCTGAAGACCTTGTGCTTTGGTAATTCCTTAAGTGTTCTTCTAACAAAGCAATCTCTCCCCTGGGTTTACTTGTCTGTCTCCCTCTCACTGCCTTCTATGTGGTATAGTGTCACGAAAAATTTGTTGGATAAATAAATTAATGACTCTAGTTACAGAGCATACAGGGGAAGGTGACTGATTTTGATTAGAGAGACTGGGGAAATTTTCACAAAGGGTGTAGCAATTAAGCTGGGACAGCACTGCTTGAAATGTGTAAAGCTCCTCAATGCTCCCTGGATGAGGCCCACACTGACCTTCAAGACTGGGTCTCAGGTTCTCTCCTACTCTCTGCTGGAGTCATCAACTAACACTCACCAGCCCTCTGAGATTCCTACCTTTATCTCGCTTCCTGTTGTTTGCAAACATTCTCTCTGTAGGAAAATGCACCCAACCATCTTCCCCCAAAGCCTCAGACACTGGGAACACCTTGCCAGCTCTACATCTGCACCTTTGACTTGTGGCCAGTTTGACACAGGACCTGAAGCTAAAGGTCAAAGTTCCAGAAGGAGCTCTTCTTCTGAGGTTGGCTTTTCAGTTCTCAAACTCCTTGCCTTCTCCTGAACCAACACTAGGCTACAAGGCAACAGGAGTTGATGCCCACTTCTCAGCCACATACCCAAAAGATACACTTGTGGTTTGGGAGTTTTGTTTCATTTTCATTTTGTCAACGACTTTATAATCTTGCTGAAACATAATATACTTCAATTTGTCCAGTTTAATCTTTCTCCTCCAAAGTCATTCCAACTCAATACCACTGCAACTCACCACTCAAATTGCAATTTGTCAGTTTCAAAACATTTTATGTTCCTTTATTGCATAACCCCATGTTTCTTATTACCAGAAATTTCAACATATGATTTATCACCTATAGGTTATAATGGGGTTAAACATGTTAACTCAGAACAGTTCAAAACTAACTATGAACATGGTAAATAAACATGGACTCAGATTGATGGAGATAAGAATGCCAATCACAGCCATGGCCCCATCCTTTGTCTACAGCACTTGTGTGGGTGTACCTGGCTCTGCAGCATAGCTTGATCAGAATTTGGAAAAGCTCACTAGGTCAAAAGCTCATTCTAGTAACAATTGATTACATATCTCAAAGTTTGTGCCCAAACACCTCAAAAAAAAACAAAAAACAAAAAACCAGCTTCCAGCTTTTGCAGGTGGATCTGTGTGTGGCAAGGAAAGCAGAGCTCAGACAATTTTCAAGTCTTCCTCAGCTTTTACTTTCCATTAGGCCCTCTCACATTTCTTCTGTATGTGCATCTAGGGATCTGTGGGAGTTTATCAAGCCTGTCTACAGCTGTCTCACTACAGGACCTCTGTGAAATTTCCAGCTAGTCTACGGGTCCACTAATTGCCCAATTAGGGCCACAGCCTCAAACTAGCAAAGCTGTTAGCCTTCACCACTCACTTGCCACCAATGTTGCTACACTTAATGACAAAGCTTCTGGCATGATGCCATTTTCTGTTCCAAATACTTGGCCTCCTCCAACAGTGAGATTGCTGGTTTTCACAACTTGCCCTGCCTTGGTTAAACTACTGCATTGACCGGTTGGTGTGGCTCAGTGGTTGAGCATCGTCCTATTTACCAGGAAGTCACAGGTTCGATTACTGGTCAGGGCGCATGTAGGGGGTGTGCAGGATTGATGTTTCTCTTTCACTGATGTTTCTCTCTCTCCCTCTCCCTTCCTCTCTCTGAAATCAATAAAAAACATTTTTTAAAAATCTACATTTAAGAAAAAAACACAGAAACAAAACTACTGCATTGACTGATGAGCTAGGATTATGGGATAGAAGCCATCACCCCAGATAATAATACTAGATTCTCACTGGTCTTACCTAATGTTCAGTGGTTTTTCATTTAAAAAAAAAAAAATGTTTCCCAATTTGTTGTATGTCTTTGGTCGATTTCCAGACCTCTGATATGATTGTTTTTGACAATTTTATCCTGCTTTATAGTTGTTGTTTTTTTGAGATTTGCCAATTTCCTCACTCTGCCATACCAGAAGTCTTCTCCCCTATTGCAAGGACTTTTAAGTAGAATTTTTTCTACTGCTAAAAACAAATACTCTGACAATAGTACAAACCTAATCAAAGAGAAATGTGTCTCTCAAATATTCCTATTTAAATGTCTTCTCTGTGCCAAATTAAATTAAAAACATTGAGAGTGCATGGGTTTGGATTAATGGCAGGCCTGTCCCCCTGGGTCTCTCATATGCCCCATGCCAGAGCAAGCTGCAGCCTTGAACCATTGCCCAGCCTCTGCCCCTACGCTGCAGGCACTGAAGCAGGTTGCACAGGGGAAAAAATGTTGAGAGGAAAAAAAGCAATTATCCTTCATTTAAAGTTGGGGGTGGAGATACTAATCATTGCAAAACTTTCTTCTTCTTGTATAAATTCACATTTCCTCACTGAATCCAGTTCCCTTGGCCTGGTGTCAGTTGCTACAGATGTCCAACCACACCTTCCCTCTGACATAATTATTTATTACAATTCAGTGGGTTTTCCCCACTAACTAGTATCTCTTTAAATTTAAGTCTGTCTTGCTTTTTCACTAAGATCAAGTTGCCAGCTACCATTTTTCTATTAGAATATAAATGAGAGGTGTGAATAATAATTTCAACTATTTATCGATACAGTAAACTGTGTATGGAACCAGGCAGACCTTGGTTTGAATGCCAATAATCAGGCTAAGTGAGTGTCTCTGGATAAGCTATTTAATATTTCAACCAGTTTCCTCGCCTGCAAAATATATCTAATATCTGCCTTACACAGTTGCAGTAAGGATTAGGTAAGTATATGTATGTTAAGAAGTCCAGATAAATGAGAGCAATTATCACAACAATTGCTGGGTTTTCTATCTAGAAAGATGGCAGGTAATGTCAGAAAGAGTAAAGAGAAGAAACAAAGAAAATGAATATATCAATCTCATTCCTTGCTGTGCCTAGAACTAATGGATGGCCAAATCAATTCGTTTAAATTTCCTTCTCTCTCCTTATGTACCAATGAACAATGAAGTGACCTTCTCTTTTTTATCCCCCTTTTCATTAATTGATTTGCTTCTACACAGTGCAATATTCTATCACAAGATTGAGGAGGAAGCCCAGGATTGTCTGGTGCCTCCTGCCAGAACTTCCAGAAAACTCTGTTGCACTTGATCCATCAACATGTGGTCTCTCCCTGTGTTCTAAGAAGCAGTGCTTCATTCATGTTTCCTGTGCTGAGCACAAAGGGGATGTGTAGTAATGTTGCTGAACAAATGATGAACAAACAAGCAGCACATAAGAAATGAGCACACTAAACACTTGGGATCCCTCACAGTATGCCTATCTCCTAGTTTTCAGGAACTGGGACTTCAGGGCCCCACTGCTATTTCAAAGAATCAGTGGCCTGCAAAAACTACGACTCTTTTGTGCAAGCCGCTGGACTGAACCCTTAGCAGGTACACACACAGGTATGTAAGAACCATTGTTTTGTTGTCATAAATCTCCAGGCTAACATGAGAGAAAAAGCTCATCCTCTATAAAGACCTGGCAATTGACAGGAAAAGGGAATGTGCTGCGTTTAGGTGCTTTTTTATATATTACAGAGCGCCATGAGATCTAACGTCACAATCCTTCACTCCTTTGAATGCAGTAGAAAGAAATTTATAACAACTCCAAACCAAAAGTACATTTTTATTCCTAATATAATTAATTTTTTGTTTTGAAACAAAAAATACATGACAACTAAAAAAATATTACTACACAGATTCTAAAAAAAAAAAAAAAACTAAAAAAAAGTTAATTTTGCCCTGACTGGTTTGGCTCAGTGGATAGAGCACCGGCCTGCGGATTGGGGGGGCCCCGGGTTCGATTCGGTCAAGGGCATGTACCTTAGTTGTGGGCACATCCCCAGTGGGGGGTGTGCGGGAGGCGGCTGATCGATGTTTCTCTCTCATCGATGCTTCTAACTCTCTATCTCTCTCCCTTCCTCTCAGTAAAAAATCAATAAAATATATATTTTTTATAAAGTTAATTTTTAGCCTGTTATCATATATGGCTGTTGTGGAAAAAAATATTAATAGCAATTAGTAACTTTTTTAGTGTTTGCAATGTGCCAAGACTCTGGGCTATAAATAAACTTCATACCCATGATCTCATTTCATCCTCATGGCAATCCTAGGAGGTAGGTATGATAGTTATTTCCATTTGCTAAATGAGAAAACACCTTAAGTCACATAGCTAGAAAATGGCAACAAAAAGGCCTGGCTGGTGTGGTTCAATGGTTGAGCGTTAACATATGAACCAGGAGGTCTCAGTTCGATCCGGTCAGGGCACATGCCTGGGTTGTGGACTCAATCCCCAGTGTGGGGCATGCAGAAGGCAACCGATTAATGATATTCTCTCTCTCTCTCTCAAATCAATAAAAAAAATGTTTTAATGGCAAAAGAGAGATTTGAACCAGGTATTTACTCTAAAGCCCACTTTTTAACTCTTAAGTGCATCAAATAGGGGGTCATGTAAAAAAAATCCTTAGTTGAGCCAAAACCAGTTTGGCTCAGTGGATAGAGCGTCACTGAAAGGTCCCAGGTTCGATTCCGGTCAAGGGCACGTAACTTGGTTGCGGGCACATCCCCAGTAGGAGGTGTGCAAGAGGCAGCTGATCGATGTTTCTCTCTCATCGATGTTTCTAACTCTCTATCCCTCTTCCTTCCTCTCTGTAAAAAAAATCAATAAAATATATATTTTTTAAAAAATCCTTAGTTGAAGCCTTAAAGAGGAAGGATTCTAATACTGTCTATAAGGGGTGGGCAAACTTTTTGACTTGAGGGCCACAATGGGTTCTTAAACTGGACCGGAGAGCCGGAACAAAAGCATGGATGGAGTGTTTGTGTGAACTAATATAAATTCAAAGTAAAGGAGCGGAGGGGAGAGCAAGAGAACCGGATAGAACAGCCAGATCCAGCCCGCGGGCCGTAGTTTGCCCACGGCTGGCTAGGTGGTAAATAGATCCCTAAATTCAGTCTGATCACCCAAACAGAATACAAAGGCTTTTATGAGATAACTGACTGTAAATAAGCTCATTGCTTAACAGGAACTCAGTACAATTTCCTTGAGCTAGTTTACCTAATATGTTAAACCAATCTGGATTATAATACTATATGCATAGAGAATTTTGAAATAATAGTAGTTTACTAATATACCAGTAATTTCCAATTTAGCAACAGCTAAGCCCTACTCAGATAAACCTGGAAAAATTTACATTTCCATTCAAAACTTAATGTCCTTACTGAATAAAATAGGAGCTAACTGCAGTAAGAACCTCAAACTATCATAAGCAATGTTCAATTAATTCCGCGGCCATCAGCATGCCTCTCCCACCAATAAGCCAAGTCTTGGGCTATTGTGAATTTAAGAAGATGCAGAAGGTAGAATCCAAAGGAATTCGTTGAACTTCTTACATTGGTGGGTGGCAAGAAGCTTACAAACTAAATTTACAGGACATTCAATCTCAATTTTCATTCCCATGCTTATGGCCTTCCAGAACAGATTAATGGAGAGTTCATTTCCCCGTTAAAATCATAACATTATCAACCAAAGAAAGGCCTTGTATGTTATAACTGGGTGGGTGTGAGAAATGACATCATTAACATGAAAGAGGACAAGTCCTCAAAGGGTTAACTAACAGAGACAAAACTTTTGACTAGAATTCAGCAGGATCTGGAACCACAGATAACACTTTTCTTTAAATCAACGTAGGTATAAGAAATTATGGGCTAGATCTAACCACTGGAGGGCATCCTAGCCATGCACAACTGCAAAGCGCTCACTTGAAACTCATCTCCAGGATAGTCCCCAGGCTGTGCATTCCACACTCCAACACTTTCCTGCACTGTAAATAAACTTTAAAAAGTATGCATGGTAAAAGGAAATTATGCATGTTTGTGTCCTAGGTGGCTAACACAGGGCTTGGACCATAGTGGGGCTAAAACTATGTTTGTTAAATCGTTTTTGCAAACCAGAGACGAATATAATGAAATTCAATAATGGCACTCTGTGTCTATCGGCTGTGCAGTGCAAATTATCAATGCCGATTAAGTCTCACATTTAGGTATTTCTCTCTCCTCTAATCCCCAATTCCCATCCTGTGGACAACCAGAGGTCTAACCACATGTTTGAAGGAGGAGGCTGAACTCCAAGACAGAGCAGGGCTGTGTGCGCTTTTATAACGCCTCCTTTGTACAGTCGTGTTAGGACTACATATATTTCAGTCAACTGCTCATCCGGAAGGCTCACAAGGGGCCAGACACTAGCCGAGTACCTGCCGTGCGGACGCTCATTTGTGCCTGACAACCTTGTGAGTGGGCGTATTACTTCCAAGGTGACGGCCGAGGACGCCGGCGGTAAGAGGTTAAGTGGCACAGCCAGAAAGCGTCCGAGGAAGGAGGATCTGAGTGCGGCATCTGAAACCGCCATTCCCAGGGGTGCAGGCTCGCACTCTGTCCCACCTCCTCGCTAAACCTGCGAGACACCTGGCTAAAGGGCAACCCGCCTCCAGGGGCCGGCCCGGTTCCGCCGCCTGCACACGCCAGTGCGGGAAGGACGGTGCGAGCCGGGAGCAGACGCTCTTCGGGGCGTGAGCCGGGCCGCAGCCTCAATACGCGCAATTCCAGCCGCGCAACCCGAACACTACGAAGCCGCAGGCTCCCCAGAGAGGACGCCGAGCTCGACGCCCTCGAGACCGCGCCCCGCTCGCTCGGCACCCTCGCTCCTCCTCGCGCCCGGGAAGGGAACGCAGAGCCCAGAGACGCCCGCGCGCCGAGACATTGGGCGGGACTCAGGCCCCTGCCCCGGGGGTTCCTTCCCACCAGCCCCTACCTGGGAGCCGCAGAAACCATGAGTCAATCAACCGCGTCCTCCGCCTCGGAAGTGACGTCAACCGCCTTCCAAGCTCCATCCAATTACAGCCTTCAGGCTGCGCAAGCGCGTTGCTGTGCTGCCCTCCAGGCGCACGTAGGACTCGCCGGACGCAGGTGTCTACCCGGCCTCCTCCTGAGTGTCTCCCCTCTATCTTCCGGAGGGGAATTGGGAAGGTCTTGTTTTGGGCTCCGCAAATTTGGAGCAGAGAACGGACAAATTTGGACATGTGTACTTACCAAGACTTATTAGAAAGCCATAGTAATTAAAATATTATGACATTGGCGCAAAGATAAACCAAAAAAATCAATGAGGTAAAAAATAATTCAACAAGTAAATATGAAGATCTGATTGGGTTTATTAAGTGATTCATGATTGGGGAAGCATCCCACCCTGCTAATAGCTCTAAAGGACTACAGAAAGGGCCCTAACCGGTTTGGCTCAGTGGATAGAGCGTCGGCCTGCGGACTGAAGGGTCCCAGGTTTGATTCCCGTTAAGGGCATGTACCGGGTCCCAGGTTTGATTCCCGTTAAGGGCATGTACCGGGTCCCAGGTTTGATTCCCGTTAAGGGCATGTACCTTGGTTGTGGGCACATCCCCAGTGGGGGGCATGCAGGAGGCAGCTGATCGATGTTCCTCTCTCATCGATGTTTCTGACTCTCTCTCCCTCTCCCTTCCTCTCTGTAAAAAATCAATAAAATATATTTTTAAATAAATAAATAAAGGACTACAGAAAGGGAAAGTTTTTTGTTTTGTTTTTAAATCTTTTTTTCTGTTTTTCAATGCCAGTTGGCATACATTATTATGTTAGTTTCAGATATACACCCCAGTGATTAGACATTACATAATTTACTAAGTGATCACCCCAGTAAATCTCACACCATCTGACACCATACAGAGTTGTTAGGATGTTATTGACCATGATCCATATGCTGTACTTTACAGCCCATGACTCTAGTCACAAAAGTACCAATTTGTACTTCTTAATCCCTTCACCTTTTTCACCCATCCCCCCAACTACATCTAGCAACCGTCAAAGTGTTCTCTGTATCTATGATTCTGCCTCTGTTTTGCTTGTTCATTTTTTTAATCCTTACCTGAGGATATTTTTCCATAGATTTTAGAGAGAGGGAAAGACAGAGAGAAATATGGATGTGAGAGAAACTCATCAACTGGTTGCCTCCTGCACACGCTCCCACCAGGGCCTGGGCCAGGGAGGAGCTGAGGTACGTGCCCATGACCAGAATCAAACCAGGGACCTTGAGTCTGCAGGCCAATGCTCTATCCACTGAGCCAAACCGGCCAGGGCTGCTTGTTCATTTAATTTCCTTTTCAGATTCAATTGTTGGTATATGTGTACTTATTGCCATGTTATTATTCATATTTTCTTTTTTGTTGTTGTTCATTCTCACCTGAGGATATTTCTGCCCCTAACACAGGAGCCCACCTTATACAGCACGACTTACTTTAGCGGGACTCCAGTGCTCACAGAGTCCGCCTTTTGAGTGTGTCTTCTTGTGGAAGTGGTTGGGTGGTGGTGCTTCAAGGTGGTCTGAAGCTGTCCACTAGGTGCACTGGCTCTGGAGCCCCCAGGGAGGTACAGGCCCAGGTCAGCCACTGCCTGTGTTCTGCCCGAGGCCACTCAGCATGAGCTATAAAGCAGTCTGCAGATGGTTGCTACTTGTGCTGGGTTTGTAGATGCCCATGCAAGGCCAAGCTGTGAAGCAAGGCAGGCTGCTGCTAGCACTGGATCTGGGGCCACTTAGCAAGAGGTATGGGCCATGCTGAGACCAGCTGCTGCTTGTTTGAGAGATTTTAGGGAAATCTGAAGCATGAGCCAAGACAGGCCATTTGGATAGAAAAGCCAATGGAAACAGTATGGGTGCACCTGGCAGTTGGTTGGGGCAGAGTCTCAGGGAATCACCCAGATGGGGCAAACAGCATGAGCCAGTTGATGGAGTCTCAGATATGGGGCCGCCAGCCAATTCTGAGGTGTGGTGAGGGTCTCAGTAAAAGAACAATGTCCTCTGCCAGCACTGTTCTCTGACATGAAGCTTCACACACATCCACCCGCCCCCCCACCCGCCAGCTCTCATCCTGATGCCAGACCATTCAGTCTGTCAATGTGAGCAATGTTCAAGTTGTAGAGAATTTTTCTGATTTTATTTAAGCCAAACTGCCAACAGTTGCTAGGAAGCAAAACTTCAAAGGATTGAAAAAATGCTCCAGAAAATGGCAATTTTGCCCTAGCCGGTTTGGCTCAGTGGATAGAGTGCTAGCCTGTGGACTGAAGGGTCCCAGGTTCAATTCCAGTCGGGGGCACATGCCGGGTTTTGGGCTCAATTCCCAGTGGGGGGCATGCAGGAGGCAGCCAGTCAATGATTCTCTTTCATTGATGTTTCTGTCTCCCTCTCCCTCTCTCTTCCTCTCTAAAATCAATAAAAATAATTTAAAAGAAACTGGCAATTTTGCACCTTATTTTATGTATTACAATCAAAAGAGGAGGTGCGAGAGGGTTACATAAAATCCAATGGTGATAGCTTAGGGAGGCGGGAGAAAGCAAAGTGGGGAAATCTCTGGGATTGGCTAAAAAGTAAAATGATAGACACATACTTCTTTTACCTAGGTGGGTACAGGATAGTTAACAGTCAACAACTAACATGATAACAATTACAATGAGAAGATTTGTGGTCTCTGCCCTGTGGTTCTGAGGGGTGTAGAAAAAGGGAAAATTACCTTGACATTCCAAAGGTATGTTATCATAGATGCAAAAAGACAACAGACAGTCTCAATTAAGGTAAAGATTGACTTTTGTCAGGGATAGTTCTAGCCAGGACATGACTTCCTGCCATGACCTGCGTTTAGTTAGAAAATTTTCATTTCAGACCATCCTATGTGGTTACTTTAAGTCTCTGAGTTTGTAAGGTCACCATGAAGGCCTCCACTGAGCTTCTCAGGTTTAGTATGTGGCCCCTTTCATCCACAAGTTCCTCCCCATATGTCTCTTGTGCCTTTCAAGCTGCTGCCCAGCCACCCACTGGAGCTAAGAGGAAGTGAGTCCAAATAGGTCTGTGCACAAGCCCTTTAAGAGGAACTGCCTGGGACTCCAGCAGCACTCCAACTCCTTCAGCCTCAATTCCCACAGTGTTTCTTTTTATAATCCTCACTAGTGGCCCAGTGTATGGATTCATGCACATTGAAATTAATTAGAAGAAATATTTTAATATCGCTATTGGCCCCTTCTCTATAATAGAAGTGTCAGAGATGAAAGAAAATTAGTAAAATGTATATGAAAATCCTATATAATAAAAGAGTAATATGCAAATTGACCATCACTCCAACACACAAGATGGCTGCCCCCATGTGGTCAAAGATGGCCACCCCCATGTGGACACAAGATGGCCACCACAAGATGGCCAGCAGGGGAGGGCGGTTGGGAGGGACCAGGCCTGCAGGGGAGGGCAGTTATGCGTGACCAGGCCTGCAGGAGAGGGCAGTTAGGGGTGACCAGGCCTGCAGGGGAGGGCAGTTAGGGGTGACCAGGCCTGCAGGGGAGGGCAGTTAGGGGCAAACAGGCTGGCAGGGGAGCAGTTAGGCATCAATCAGGCTGGCAGGGGAGTGGTTAGGGGGTGATCAGGCTGGAAGGCAGAAGTGGTTAGGGGCAATCAGGAAAGCAGGCAGGCAAGCAGTTGGGAGCCAGCAGTCCTGGATTGTGAGAGGGATGGCTGACTACCCGTTTAGGCCCGATCCTACTGGGATCAGGCCTAAACGGGCAGTCGGACATCCCTCGAGGGGTCCAGATTGGAGAGGGTGCAGGCTGGGCTGAGGGACACTGCCCCCGCCCCCGTGCACAAATTTTGTGAACTGGGCCTTTAGTACTATATAAATTGATTAATAAATACACAATAACAACATGATATAACAACAACAGACATGAAATAAAAACAACAAAAACATGATATAAAAACAACATTGATAAAAACAATGACTGATAAATTGATTAAGCTTATTCTAACACTGAGGCCAGTGTCAGATGGGGACAAATCAATTCTTGGAATCAGAACAACCTCTCCTTCGCAGATCCTGTTAATACTTCAGCTTCGATTATGTTAGGTCCCAATCTTTTGATAATAAATCTAGTACCATTACAAAGACCCCATTTACTATTAAGATTTCTTAGTAGCATGATGATTGCACCTACTTTCAATTCTAATTTATGACACAGCATTCCCAAAGGAGTAATACTTTTAAGAAATTCGATGGGAAATTTTTCCTTTTCAGCATTATTGTCAATTACACTGTCGTCTCTGAGTCCTAATGCAATATCTGTTCCCCAGCCTTTTTCACCATGTGGGAAAAGAATAGGATACATCATTGCATCTAATGTAGGAAACAGGATACTGATTTGTTTCATTTTAGTGGCATTTGAATTATTGGGATCTGGTTTACAATGAATGAGCAAGTCCCTTTCAAAAGGAGGTCCTCCATCTTCGTTTCTGAATATGACGGCAACTTCAGTTACACAAGGATAATTATATCTACCCGATCACTATTATGACCATATTTAATCGTCATTGTTACTTCCATGCAACTCTGCCACTTTCTTTCAGCTTCAGAATGTCAATAAAAACAACCAAATTCATGATTGACAATGAGATTGAAACCCACACGTGCAATTGGTGACAGCGAGAGCTTTATATGTATCACGCATGTGTGAGTCAACTTGGCCTTTTATATATATAGAATAAACTTACTTAATTAGACCTGCTTTCTAATTTAGCTAAACTTTTTTCAGCCCAGGGAAGCACAACTTCTCTTCCAGGTAATTGTCAGCAACACAGCAGTAAATATCACCATGAAGCAGATTATTATTGTAGATCACACAGGGAGAACAAAGGGTAAAATATTTAACTGCAGCAGTGTTTGACTATATTCTGTGCAGTGAGAAAACCTGAAGTCATTTTCAAGGTCCACCATTTCTTACTTCTTTTCAGTTGGGTCAAATTTCTAAGCTTTCTAAATCTCCATTTTCCACCTAATGAAAAGAAAATAGGATTCCACCGGGTTGCCTATCTACCTACTCCAGGACTTCTGTAAGGATCAAATGAGATGAGGCCTGGGGAAATGCTTCACAGACATTTGTTTACAGTGTAAAGTGTTTCCACCTGGCTATAAAGCAAGTCGTGTTCCTGGAATGAAGAAACTGCAAGGAGGCTAGTTGCTAGGGAGAGGAAGCCAGGTGTTGCTACTTGACATCATTACCCAGATGGTCGGACACTTAGCATATTAGCCTTTTATATAGATTGGAGGCTATTTTTTCCCATTGATTTTTAAAAAATATGTTGTTGTTGTTTTTAAAAATATATTTTTAATTAATTTCAGAGAGGAAGGGAGACACAGAAACATCAATGATAAGAGAGAATCACTGATCAACTGCCTCCTGTACACCCCCCACTGGGGACCCAGCCTGAAATCCGGGCATGTGTCCTTACCTGGAACCAAATTGTGACCTGGTTCATAGGTCAATGCTCTACCACTGAGCCACACCAGCTCGGCTTCCATTGATTTTGAGAGTGGTTAGGCGTGAGGGAGGGGGAGAAAGAGAGAAACATTGATTGGTTTCCTCCCATATGCACTCTAACAGGGGCTAGAGGTTGAACCTGAAACACAAGTAAGTGCCCTTGACTGGGAATTGAACCTGCAGCCCTTCAGTGCACTGACGCTCTAATCACTGAGCCACATAGACCAGGGCTATTCCCTCTGGTTTTTACAGCCAGAGTTATGGGGACTTCTCTTCCTGGCACTGGAACTATTGTAGTCAGGGGAACAGCACTCTGTGTTAGACCAGTGGGGTCAGACTGGCCTGCCCTGGGTTCAGCAACTTCACTCCATCTGGGTTCAGCAACCTTGGTACTTGTGTTCTGGCTAGGAAAGAATTCAGAGCCAAAACTCAAACTATAAGGGAACATCTATAATAATAAAAGCGTAATATGCTAATTAGACCAGACAGCCAAATGACCTTCCAGATGAAGCTGTGGCTGCAAGGGCCAAGCCCCTTGCACAAATTTTGTGCATTGGGCCTCTAGTATATATATAAAAGCCTAAGCGACCATTGGACCATTCGACTGGTAGCTATGACACACACTAACCACCAGGGGGCAGATGCTCAATGCACAGGCATGGAAACATGGAACAGACTGATGAATCTCAGAGGAACAGGGGGGAGGGAAGAGGGCGGGAAGAGAGAAATCAAAGATCTTATATGCATACTAGAGGCCTGGTGCACGAATTCATGCACCGGTGGGGTCCCTTGGACTAGCCTGTGGGGATCGGGCCAAAACCAGCAGTCCAACATCCCCTGAGTGGTCCCGGATTGTGAGAGGGTCTCCATGCACTGGGCCTTTAGTTTATTTATAAAATCACAGAGATAGAAGAAGTGATTCGTAGACAAGATGGGCTGCGGAAACAGTTATAGAAGCAAAGGAAGAGCCCTAGAAGCTTGGGAGTGAGGAAGGTAATGGTAAATCACCTGGGGAGAGGAAAAGGGAGAAGGGGAAGGGAAGGGAAGGGAAGGGAAGGGAAGGGAAGGGAAAGGAAGGGAAGGGAAGGGAAGGGAAGGGAAGGGAAGGGAAGGGAAGGGAAGGGATGGGAAGGGAAGGGATGTGCTCCCGGGAGGAAGAGTGCCTGGAGGAAGAGTGCACTGGATCCTCTGTTGTAATGGTTTTAAGGCTGGAGATTTAGGGGAGGTCCCAGAGGAAGATCTCAGCAGAATATTTAGCAGCTTTCCAGGTGTGTCCTTGCAGGGTCATGATCTCCATTGATTGATTGGCCAGCGCCAGGGCAGGGGGTCATTAGTCAATGCAGCTGGTCCTGAGGTCAGTCTTGGTGTCGTTTGTCTGGTTTTGCTGCTTTCCTGGGCCTGGATTTGAAGTACAACAGAGGTCTAGATGTTATCTCTAGAGAGGAAAGGTCATGGGGTCCAAACTGCATGACCAACAATATGCTAGGGAGGAAAGGTCACCCTGGGGATGAGGTCCCATGTGGGGCTTTCTTTTTTTAAAACATATTTTTTATTGATTTCATAGAGGAAGGGAGAGGTGACGAAAGAGAGGGGGCGCCTTCCCTCTTCTGTCCGCACGCACGGGCTCCCGTCCTCGGGTCCCTCTCAGACCCCTCGCCCCCAGCGCGCGACGGGGACACGGAGAAGGGCTGGAGGCGGGGAGGAGCCGGTCCGGGTCCCTTTCTGCTGTGTTTGGCAGCGAAGCTGGCGCGCCCGCTCACGTGGGGTTAAGTGCGGTCTTTCCAGGAGAAGGGCCCCCAGGCCAGAGAGGCTTTGTGTCCACGAAGCTCCTTGTTAGGGCGCAGGTTGAGCTCCCCTTCGCCGCCAGCCTGCCGGAGTCGGCTTCCAAGCAGCCATCTGACGTCCTTCTGGGTGGCATCTCACGGGAGCCTTGTCCATGTCCTGGGTGGTGAGTTCTTGTCAAACATGGTCGGTGAACTCCAGCTCTGGCCTGGCAGCCTAGGCACCTGCGTAGCCCCGGCGAGGACACGGGCTCCAGCACCACCAGCCTGCCGCCGCCGCCACGGTCAGCCCAACGCGATCGCCGCCGCCAGCGCGGTCCTGCATCTCCCGGTCGGCGGCGTTGCTGCCTGCAGTTCGCGGCATTGGTTCGCCCCTTTTCTGGCTGCCGACAGACAGGTTCTGGTGCAGAGTTCACGTCGCGGGTCGCTGGATCCTCAGGACGCTGACCTCCTCATCCAAGCCCGTGCGTTAGGGAGACGGTGCCGTTGCTCGGCCTCGTCCAGCAGGCTGCTGTCCGTCTTGTGCGTCCAGTGCCCATCTGGCCTGGGGTAGCCCCAGGTAGGGTGCACATGGAGGTGAGCACCTCCTCCTAGCCGGGAGGTGCGTGGGGGGCGCGTGGGGGTGCGGGGGGGGGGCCGGGGGGTGCGGGGGGGGGGGGCGCTGACCCCAGGCATGCTGTAATTTGCTTCCACTGCAGCATAACCACAGCATTCAAAATCTGCTTTCTCAAGTTCCTGAACACCAGGCAGTTAAACCTGTGCTCGTCTTGGGGATGATGTTGTACAGACGTAGAAATGGCCAAGGGCTGTTTCCCCACAGGTAGGAAGTCACCGTTTCTGGCTTGCTGCCTTTAACACTGATTTGCCAATAAACAAAAAGTTCATTTAAATCAAAACTCTTTTCTTCCGTGTGAATGCAGCCGAGCTCAACGTTGCTGCCCACCATTGCTCTGACTTCTTTTTCTTGAATGTCAGCTTGCAGGCCACGAGCAGCAGGAGGAGCAGACCAGCACGGCAGCTCTCAGTGCAGTGGCCTCCACATCTGTTCTGGAACGGATGGATGGAGGGAAGGAGGGAAGGCCGTAGGCTCCACCGTCCTGTCGGCCCTAGGTTTTCCCCTCCCGCCCTCCAGTTTTGCTCCCTATCCTGCATGGCTCCTGGGCCACGTGCTGCAACATGTTTGCACATTGAAGGCTCCGAGAAGCCCGCCTGCATGGAAACCACTTCGTCTTTGCTCTTCCACGTTGGTGAGACCTGGCCCTCTTGTTTTCTGGTCTGGGAAGGGCTACGCAGAGCAGCGGAAGGCAATTAAATGCGCTGTTTGCTCAATTCCCAGCCCAGCCCTCTGGGCCTCTGAGTCAGTGCTCCCCACTCCCGCCCTCACAGGCCAGGTGTGTGCACTGAGGTGAGGGAGGTGGGGCCACGAGGGAACAGGGTGCCCTCCCTGCAGAGGCCCCCAGGAAGGGCCTGGGATCCAAGGCACCCAGCTCAGGTCTCCCATGTGGGGCTTTCCATCCTGGTGACTTTCTGTACCTGGCCCATCCTCCTTACTCTGCTCACTGTCTGCCTACAACAGAGCCGTGGACCACGGAGCCTGTGTGGGGCTGGGTCTCCCTGTTCTTCAGGGAGGACTTCAGCAGCCAAGTTATCCCTCCCAATCTTTACCTGTCACCTGGGGGTGTGAGGTCACATGGGGGTGTGAGGCCAGCATGTTCTGTGTCTCCACCCCTTCTACCAGTCTTGACAAGGCTTCTTCTTTAAAGCCCTAGTTGTAGGACTTCCATTCAGCCTGATTTCAGGCCATTCTGAATGATGATTGTTCTGTAGTTGTAATTTTTGTTGTTGTTGTTGTTAATCCTCACCAGAGGATATGTTTCCATTGATTTTTAGAGAGAGTGGAAGGGAGAGGGAGATACACAGAGAAACATCCATGTAAGGGAGAAACATCAATTGGTTGCCTCCTGCAGGCGCTCCAACCATGTCCAGGATCAAGCCTGCAACCAAGGTATGTGCCCTTGACTGGAATCAATCTTGGAACCCTTCAGTTTGAGGGCTGATGCTCTATACACTAAGCCAAACTGGCTATGGCTATAATTATAATTTTGATGTGGTTGCGGGAGAAGATTACCATGTTTACCTATGCTGCCCTCTTGACCATAAGTCCAAAAGTCAAAGCTTTTAATTTTTTTTTTTAAAGATGTTGTTATTGGCGCCTGAGAAACCAAGATGGCGGCATAGGTAAACACCTAAACTGCTGCCTCGCACAACAATATCAAAACTACAACTAAAAGACAAAATGGACACCATCCAGAACCACAGGAAAGCTGGCTGAGTGGAAATTCTACAACTAGAAGAAAAGAGGAAAGCACATTGAGACTCAGAGGAGCTACAAAAGGCTGAGGTACGGAGGCTCGCACGCAGAGAGGAAGGGCGGCTGTGTGCACGGGCGGCTGAGTGCGCGGCTGGCTTTCTAAAGCAGAAGGGAGAAGGAAACTCCCGACTGCACTGAACTCCAGTCCTGGGCAAGACACTGGGAAACCAGACTCATTCGGGGGGAATCTGGACTGTCAGGAAAGAGAAAGCACACTGAGACTCAGGAGCTGCGGAAGGCAGAGGTCAGGAGGCAGGCACGCGCGCGTGCGCAAAGAGGACTGACTGCTGAATGCACAGGAGGCTGAGTGCTCAGCTGGCTTTCTAAAGCAGGAGGGAGACAGAAGCTCCTGACTGCGTTGAACTCCAGTTCCGGGCAAGTTTCTGAGAACCCCAACACATTCGGGGAGAAACTGGACTGTCTGGCAGCGGGAAAAACTCGAGGGTGGCTTTCTCTCAGAGGTGCTTGCAGCGATGACCGAGGGACACTGAGACCCAGGAGCCTCATAGGGCAGGGCTGACAGGAAACCAAGGCTGTCTGCTCCGCCCTGAAACTCCACCCCATCCAAGCTGAGCACAGAGGCTTTTGCAATTTTTCAAGTCTTGTCTCATAAGGGTGTCTACAGCACAGATGTTCTCCCAGCGTAGACACAGCTGATCCTCACAGCCAATTGGCCTGGAGGTCATTTCCTCCCAGTGATACCAACAACAATCAAGACTTAACTACAACAAGGCTGAGCACACAGTCCACAAAGGGGTGCACCAAGAGTGTCCACCTCAGGTAACTGGGGAGGCTGAGCCACTGTGCCCTAGAGAACACCTACCACACAAAGCTACTCTACCAACTCAGGGAAACAACGAAAATGTGGAGACAAAGAAACAGATCACAAATGAAAGAAATGGAGGAAAACAAACGACTGGATATAGAGTTCAAAACCACGGTTATAAGGTTTTTCAAGAATCTCCTAGAAAAGGCTGATAAATTTAGCGAGCCCCTCGAGGATATGAAAAAGGACCAACTAGAAATTAAGCATACACTGACTGAAATAAAAAATATTATACAGAGACCTAACAGCAGACTAGAGGACCGCAAGAATCAAGTCAAAGAGTTGAAATACAAAGAAGCAAAAAACACTCAGCTGGAAAAGCAAAAAGAAAAAAGAATCCAAAAAATTTGAAGATAGTGTAAGGAGCCTCCGGGACAACCTCAAGCGTACCAACATCTGAATTATGGGGGTGCCAGAAGAAGAGAGAGAGCAAAATACTGAAAACCTATTTGAAGAAATAATGACAGAAAACTTCCCCCACCTGGTGAAAGAAATACACTTACAAGTCCAGGAGGCACACAGAACCCCAAACAAAAGGAATCCAAAGAGGACCACACCAAGACACATCATAATTAAAATGCCAAGAGCAAAAGACAAAGAGAGAATATTAAAAGCAGCAAGAGAAAAACAGTTAATTACCTACAAGGGAGCACCCATACGACTGTCAGCTGATTTCTCAACAGAAACTATGCAGGCCAGACAGGAGTGGCAAGAAATATTCAAAGTGATGAAGAGCAAGAACCTACAACCAAGATTACTCTACCCAGCAAAGCTATCATTCAGAATTGAAGGTCAGATAAAGAGCTTCACAGATAAGAAAAAGCTAAAGGAGTTCATCACCACCAAACCAGTATTATATGAAATGCTGAAAGGTATTCTTTAAGAAGAGGAAGAAGAAGAAAAAGGTAAAGATAAAAATTATGAACAACTAATACATGTCTATCAACAAGTGAATCTAAAAATCAAGTGAATAAAAAATCTGATGAAGAGAATAAACTGGTGAATATAATAGAATCAGGGGTATAGAAAGGGAGTGGACTTGCCAATTCTCACCGGGAAAGGGGTGTGGGAGGTGCGGGAAGAGACTGGACAAAAAGCATACACCTATGGATGAGGACAGTGAGCTATGGGGGGAAAAAAGAGGAAAAATTGTAATAATCTGAACAATAAACATTTATTAAATTTAAAAAAATAAAAATACAATATGTTGTCATTGATTTTAGAGAGGAAGGGCAAGGGAGAGAGAGAGAAACATCAATAATGAGAAAGAAGCATTGATCAGCTGCCTCCTGCATGCCCCCTACTGGGGCTCAAGCCCACAACCTGGGCTTTGCCTTGACCAGGAATGGAACTGTGATTTTGTGGTTCCTGGGTCAACACTCAACCACTGAGCCACACCAGCCAGGCAAAAAGCAAAAGCTTTTTATTTTTATTTATTTTTTTAAGATACATTTTTATTGATTTCAGAGAGGAAAGGATAGGGAAAGAGATATAGAAACATCAATGATGAGAGAAAATCATTTATCAGCTGCCTCTTGCACGCCCCCACACTGGGGATTAAGCCTGCTACCCTGGCATGTGCTCTGCCCAGGAATGGAACCTTAGTCGAACCATGACCTCCTGATTCATAGATGCTCAACCACTGAGCAATGCTGGCCGGACAAGTGAAAGCTTTTTAAAGGCAAGATAAGCCCTGGCCGGTGTGGCTCAGTTGGTTGAGTTTTGTCCCAGGTACTGAGAGGTTACGAGTTCAATTCCCGGTCAGGGCACATGCCCAGGTTGTGGGCTCCATCCCCAGTAGGGGGTGTGCAGGAGGAAGCCATAGATGTTTCTCTTTCATTGATGTTTTTATCTCTCTGTCCCCCCTTTATCTCTCTATAATCAAGAAAAATATTTTTTAAGAAGTTAAACATGGAGTTAACTTATCACTCAGCAATTCCACTACTAGATATATACACCCAAGGAAGTTGAAAACATACATCCACACAAAACCTTGCACACAAATGTCCATAGCAGCACTATTCATCATAACAACGGGTAGAAACAACCCAAAGATTCATCAGTGAATGAATGGATAAGCAAAATGTGGCATGCCCGGGTTGCAGGCTCGATCCCTAGTAGGGGGCATGTGGGAGGCAGCTGGTGGATGATTCTCTCTCATCATTGATGTTTCTAACTCTCCCTCTCTCTTCCTCTATCTGAAATCAGTAAAAACATTATTTTTAAAAAAAGAGTAAATGGTTTGTGCTTTTCCCAATGAGAGTAAACAGCTTCAATCTCCTTCCTCAGGGAGACAATAGCAGAACTCAGCTAGTGCCCTTTGCCAACCACACCCAAAGGCAGATGAAGTTAAGGAAATAAATCTCACTTTGAAACATCTGCATAAAGCTCATGAATATTCTATTGAGATCCTCCCCTAAGACCTCCCTACATGCCCAGCCTTTAAAACCTCTCCAAATGAAGGCCCCAGCATGCACTCTCCCTCCTGGGAGCACTCGCCTCTGCTTTTCACCTCCCTCTCTCCCTCTTCATCCCCCCCATGCAGGCAGCTCCTAAGCTCTAAGGGACCTCTCAAGGCCAGGAATGGGCAGGGACAGCTCATCCTGGGAAAACCCCCTAAATTGGTCCCCAAGACCCCCTTCTCTGACTAAGCGGCCTAGCCTAGGCTTATTTACCCTACCCCTGTCCTTGTTTAATTGTCCTGTGGATGAAAAGGGGCCAAATGTTAACCTGACAAGTTCAAGGAAGGCCTGCACTATGGCCTTGCAAATGCAGAGACCTAAAATAATCACAAAACATGGTCTGAAATTTAAAAATTTTTAACTAAAAGCAGTTTATGGGAGGTAGTCATGTCCTAGGCTAGAATCCCCTGACAAAGGTATCTTTATCTTAATGGAACCTGTCCACTGTCTTTTGCATCTATGATAACACACTTTTGGAAGGTCAGGGTGCTCCCCTTTCTCTGGACACTTCAGGACTCAACCAATGCACCAGAGCAGAGACTACAAACCCTCTGGGTGTTATTGTTTTATCTTTTAAAAAAAAAAATAAATCTTAAGTGTTCAGATTATTACAGATCTTCCACTTTTTTTCCCCCATAGCTCCCCTCCACCTGATTCCTCACCCCACCCCATGCCCTTACCCCCCACCACTGTCTTCATCCATAGGTGTAAGATTTTTGTCCAGTCTCTTCCTGCACCCCTCACACCTCCTTCCCCCCAAGAATTGTCAGTCCACTCCCTTTCTATGCTTCTGATTCTATTATACTCATCAGTTTATTCTGTTCATCAAATTTTTTATTCACTTGATTTTTAGATTCACTTGTTGATAGGCATGTATTTGTTGTCATTTTGTTGTTCATAATTTTTATCTTTACCTTTTTCTTCTTCTTCCTCTTCTTAAAGAATACCCTTCAGCATTTCATATAATCCTGGTTTGGTGGTGATGAACTCCTTTAGCTTTTTCTTGTCTGTGAAGCTCTTTATCTGACCTTCAATTCTAAATAATAGCTTTGCTGGGTAGAGTAATCTTGGTTGTAGGTTCTTGCTATTCAACACTTTGAATATTTCTTGCCACTCCTGTCTGGCCTGCATAGTTTCTGTTGAGAAATCAGGTGACATTCGTATGGGTACTCCCTTGTAGGTAATTAACTGTTTTTCTCATGCTGCTTTCACGATTCTCTCTTTGTCTTTTGCCCTTGGCATTTTAATTATGATGTGTCTTGGTGTGGTCCTCTTTGGATTCCCCTTTTTTGGGGTTCTCTGTGCTTCCTGGACTTGTAAGTCTATTTCTTTCACTAGGTGGGGGAAGTTTTTGGTCATTATTTCTTCTAATAGGTTTTCAAAATTTTGCGCCCTCTCTTCTTCTGGCACCCCAATAATTTGGATGTTGGTACACTTAAAGTTGTACCTTACACAGAGGCTCCTTACACTATCTTCATATTTTTGGATTCTTTTTTCTTTTTTTTTTTCTGGTTCAGTGTTTTTTGTTTTCTCATATTTCAAATCTTTGGTTTGATTATTGGGGTCCTTTGGTCTACTGTTGAATTTCTGTATATTCTTTATTTCAGACAGTGTATGCTTAATTTCTGACTGGTCTTTTTCCATTTTTTTTTTTTTTTGGCATTCTCATTAAGACCCTTGAAGATCTCACTAAGTTCCTCAGAGGTTTTTAGAAGATTCTTGAGTAACCTTATAGATGTGGTTTTGAACTCTATGTCCAGTAGTTTGCTTTCCTCCATTTCTTTCATTCGTGACATGTTTCTTTGTCTCCGCATTTTGGCTGCTTCCCTGTGTTGATGGGGTGGTTTTCTGTGGTAGGTGACCTAAAGGGTCCAGTGGTTCAGCCTCCCCTATCACCTGAGGTGGACACTCTTGGTGCACCCCTTTGTGGGCTGAATGCAAAGTCTTGGTGTAGTTAAGCCTTGATTACTGTTGGTACACTGGGAGGAATTGACCTCCAGGCCAATTGGCTGTGAGGACCCACTGTGTCTATAATGGAAGAACTGCTGTGCTGGAGACACCCTTATGGAGCAGGACTTGTTTCAGTGGGGCTTTGGTGCTCACTGAGTCTGCCTCTTGAATGTGTCACTTATGGATGTGAGGAGTTGAAATCTGATGTCGTCTCACACTGACCACTAGGTACACTGGCTTCTGGATCTCCAGTGGGGTGCAAGTCAGCTACTGTCTGAGGCCACCCAGCAGGAGCTACAGCGAGATCTGCAGATTTCTCCTCTTTGCTTGGGGTTTGGAGGTTTTGGAACTGTCTGACCACAGCTGCAGTTTGTTAGGTTAAGCTGCAATAGGGCAGGCCATTTATATGCGGAAGCCTCAGTACAGAGCTTGGGTGGGTTTGTAAATTGTGCGGGGCAGGGTCTCAGGGAGTCACTAGGCTAGGGCGTGGCAAACAGCAATGGCTACCAGTCAGCCGTCTCTGCGTCTCCGAGTTTCTGCGTCCCCGGGCCCCGCGCCCCAGCACAGTGAACAATGATTCCTGCGTGCAGCTCAGCAAAAAAGCCACCCTCACTTTCCAACCCGATGGCAGACAGTCCAGCTTCTCCCCGTAGGGGTCTGGTTCCCCAGAATCTCGCCGGAAACTGGAGTTCAGAGTAATTGGGAGCTTGTGTCTCCCTTCAGGTTGAAAAAAACAGCGCACCCAGTCACCAGCCACCAGGCCGATTCGCGCACCCCTGTACCTCAGCTTTTCCGTGCTTGTGCACATCCTTCAGATCTCAATGCTCTTTTCTCTTTCCTTCTAGTTGTAGAATTTCTACTCATCCAGCTTTCCCGTGGTTCTCGGTGACAGACGTTTTGTCTTTTAGTTGTAGTTTTGGTGTGGTTGTGAAAGGCAGCACATACAGTGTATACCTTATGCCGCCATCTTGGTTTTTCCCTGGGTGTTATTTTGTTGTAGGCAGCAGGAATGGCACCAGGTGTCTGACCTGTGGGGTCAGACCAAACCTGGGTTCAGCAAGCACGGTACTTGGGTTTTTGCTAGGAAAGAATTCAGAGCCAAGATCCAAATTGCAAGAGAACATTTATTTGGTAAACCACAGAGGTACAGGAAGTAATTCTTAGAAGAAATGGGCTTAGAAAACATGTTATGGAATGGCCCTTGGAGCTTGGGAGTTGGGAAGCTAATGGTAACCTGAGGTCCTGAGGGGGAGGAGGAGTGGGAAGGGAAGTTAAGGGAAAGGCACAAGTGTGCTCCTGGGAGAGAGAGTGCACTGGGTTCTCTGTCCTAAGGGTTTTTAAATATATATAAATATAAATATAAATATAAATATAAATATAAATATAAATATAAATATAAATATAAATATAAATATAAATATAAATATAAATATAAATATAAATATAAATATAAATATTTATTTATATATATTTATATATATATTTCAGAGAGGAAGGGAGAGGGAGAGAGAGATAGAAACATCAATGATGAGAAAGAATAATTGATTGGCTTCTTTCTGCACACCCCCTACTGGGGGGATCGAGGCCGCAAACCAGGCATGTACCCTTGACCGGAATTGAACCTGGGACCCTTCAGCCTGCAGGCTGACACTCTATCCACAGAGCCAAAGCGGCCAGGGCACAAGGAACCTCTTGGTTCATGAATTGGTGCTCACCCACTGAGTCACATCGGATGGACAGGATTCTAAAACTTTTTATTTAAATAAGTAGTGGTAGGTCTATAGAATATCAATTGGGGGAAGGGGAGAAGAACCTTGACTCCTACCTCAAACACACAAAAAAATCAATTTAAGATGCATTATAGACCTAAATGTAAAAGGTACAATTCTAGAAAATAACAGCAGGGATATTGTGACCATGAGATAGGTAAATATTCTTATGGAGATACAAAAATTAATAAAGAGAAAGGCTGATAAATTGATAAATTGGGTGTCATTAAATTTAAGACATGGAAAGACACCATTAGGAAAGTAAAAGACAAATAGCAGTGTGGAGAAGGTATCTATAAAAGGCTAATATGCTAAGTGTCCTTCCCACTGACCAACCGGTCGCTATGATGCATAATGACCACCAGGGGGCATACGCTCAACACAGGAGCTGCGATGACGCACATGTGCCATTTACAGAGAAACCACAGTGCGGACCTGCCCAAGAAAGCAACACTCGGCTTCCCCCAAGTGGGACATAGGCCTTGCAACCACTCTGGAGAGACAGCCCAACAAATCACAGCTGATGCTGACGAGACCCCATGGCCAGCCCAGAAACCATTGCTGTGGGCTCCAGGTAATGACATCACATAGCAATGCCCGGCTTCCTCTCCCTAGCAACTAGCCTCCTTGGAGTTTCTCCAGCCCAGGAACACAACTGGCTTTATAGCCAGGTGCAAATATTTCACACTTTAACCAAATGTCTGTGAAGCATTTTCCCAGACCTCATCTCATTTGACCTTCACAGAAGTCCTGGGATAAGGAGATAGGAGACTCAGTGGAATCCTATTTTATTTTCATTAGCTGGAAAATGGAGATTTAGAAAGCTTAGAAACTTGACCTGACTGAAAAGAAGTAAGAAATGGTGGACCTTGAAAATGACTTCGGGTTTTCTCACTGCGCAGAATATAGTCAAACACTGCTGCAGTTAAATATTTTACCCTTTGTTCTCCCTGTGTGATCTACAATAATCTGCCTTGTGTTGTTATTTACTGCTGTGTTGCTGACAATTATCTGAAAGAGAAGTTAGGGTGCTTCACTGGGCTGGAAAGAGTTTAGACAAATCAGAAAGCAGGTCTAATTAAGCAAGTTTATTCTATATCTATAAAAGGCTAAGTTGATTCGCACATGTGTGATACATATAAAGCTCTTGCTGGCACCAATCGCACACGTATATTTCCATTTGTCATTGTCGATCATGAATTTGGATAACACTTCTATTATAGAGAAAGGGTGAATAGTGACATTAAAATATTTCTTCTAATTAATTTCCTTTCAATGTGCACGAATTCATGCACCAGGCCACTAGTATATATATAAATGACTTTTATTTAGAATACTAGAAGCCCAGTGCATGAAATTTGTGCACAGCAGGGGGGGGTGTCCCTCAGCCCAGCCTGCACCCTCTCCAATATGGGACCCCTTGATGGATGTCCAGCCACCCTAAACAGGTGGCCGGACATCCCTCTCACAATCCAGGACTGCTGGCTCCCAACCGCTCGCCTGCCTCTGCCTGATTGCCCCTAACCGCTTCTGTCTGCCAGCCTGATCACCCCCTAACCACTCCCCGGCCAGCCTGATCGACACCTAACTGCTCCTCAGCTGGCCTGATTGCACCTAACTGCCCTCCTCTGCCAGCCTGATCACTCCCAACTGCCCTCCTCTGCTGGCCTGGTCACACCTAACTGCCCACAACTGCCCTCCCTTGCTGGCCATCTTGTGGTGGCCATCTTGTGTCCACATGGGGGCAGCCATCTTTGACCACATGGGGGCGGCCATCTTGTGTCATGGAGTGATGGTCAATTTGCATATTACTCTTTTATTAGATAGGATATAAGTAATTATTGGAAACAATTCTTTTAAAAGCAACTTACAGTGGTAGAAGTAATGATATCGGTAGAGTTCAGGTATCCCTTTCCCCACTGGGTGCTGGGGGTGAGGTCCTTATGATATCTTGAGAAAAAAAATTTTTCAGAAACTTGCAGGGGAGGATGAGTGCTTTTTATTTGTGTGGAATTACATCTCTGCATTGCTGAAGTCCCATTTCCCTTAATCTGGTCCTATAAGATGTACAGCTGGGGATTCAGTTAAGCTAGAAGCAAAACCAGCATCCAAAGTTTCTGTTCTGTGGCAGAGCTGGGTCTGGTTTACCATCAGGCTAGTTGCTGTCCATTAGTCCATTGTTGGGTCCACAAGGCATGAGGGACTGCTGGGACAACATCAAGCATAACAATATCAGCATCTAGAGGGACAAGAAGTGGAAGACATTTCAGGCTAGAATGGATTACTAACAAATGACTCAAAGTGATGAAAAGCAGGAGAAGGAAGATGGCTGCTGATGGAAAGGCAGACTGCAAGATAGTGCATGAGTGAGAGAACAAAGGGAGAGTGTGTGGTCCGATGGGGGGTGTTTGTTTGTGAGTTGAGGGACAGCTATACTCCAGGGGACTGTGGGGGATTGCCGGATGGGGTTCCCCTGACCGGGCAGCCTCCACTACTGCTAGGATTCCTCCTGGAGCGACTGGCTCTGATGTGGAGACCGCACCATCTTGAAGGGGAGAGTGGATGTTGTAGGAAGCCTGAAAATCCCGGGAATATACAATAATGGCAACCAGTGAATAGCTGCGAACCTGGGAACACTGTTCCCCAAGTGGCGCGAGCGCGTGGATTCGGAGGAGCTCTGCGCCTCCTCACGGAAAGGTCAGATTTCACCTGGGATAAGGTAAGGTCTGTGCTCTGGGCAGGTGAGAGAAACACGGATGGCGACAGCTGGAGGATCTGGGGAAATCTGTGCCCAGAAAAGTCCATGGCCATTGGGGCTGGCATGATCCACGAATGTGGAAGGGGATCCGCAGGGCTGATAACAGAAGGGAACTCTAAAAAGCAACCCATAGCTGAACTGGGTGCAAAAGGGCAGCCTAAACATTTTAACAGTGTGCTGGCTGCTTAGACACAAGGGGAAATAAGACTGCACAGACTTGCGCCGCAGCGCCTGAGTTCACACACTTACTCTGGCTCTTTTCTCTCTCTCTCTCTCTTTTTTCCCCTCTTTAAGTCCTTTTGATTACTAAGCCCAATACATAGGATCAGTCAATTGGGGACACTCTAAGAGACTGCAGGGGAAAGTTGTTTTTGTGGAACCTGTGGATCAGAGTGGGGAATAACTATCAGAAAACCAGCTCTGGGGCAGCCCATTCCCCTAACCGGTATTAAGTGCCACAGGGAAAACAAAATCTAAACACTAGCTAAAGAGGACGTATAGACCTGGAGGTCAATCCAGAAACACTGCCACCCAGGGTTGAATCACAAATTGACTCTTGTGTAAACACAAATAAAGGAGTATAAGAAACAAAGAAGTACTGCCTGCTTGAAAATCAGGACTGTGGCCTACAACACTGAGGAGCAGTGGAACACAGGGAACTTCAATACTGTCCTAAGAAACAGGTGAGCCAAACAAAACAGTAGAGGAAGTGAATGACCTTCACTACTGAACATTTTTATTTTCATCTTTTCTTAAGAAACTAAACTTTTGCCAAAACCAGTTTGGCTCAGTGGATAGAGCGTCGGCCTGCGGACTCAAGGGTCCCAGGTTCGATTCCGGTCAAGGGCATGTACCTTGGTTGCGGGCACATCCCCAGCAGGGGGCGTGCAGGAGGCAGCTGATGGATGTTTCTCTCTCATCCATGTTTCTAACTCTCTATCCCTCCTCTCCCTTCCGCTCTGTAAAAAATCAATAAAATATATTTAAAAAAAAAAAAAAAAGAAACTAAACTTTTTCTTTTTTCCTCACTTGATTATACCTTTTTAATTATTAAATTTTTATTTTTAATCAGTATAATTACTACTACTATTTTACCTTTTTTTTTAAGTGTCATTTTATTTTCTCTTTATTTTATTTTGGGATAAGTGTTCTACATTCTATTTGAATCTTTCCTTTAGCATCATTTTACTCTATCTCAACTTTACCTTTATGCCAACACTCTCTTCCTCACTTTTCCTCTTTTGTTGTCCTGTTTCTCTTACCCTATTCCTGCTTTAGGTTTTCCCTATTCCTTCCTTTTACCCCCTGTTAAAATTTCACCCTACTTATATATCTAATTTCCAACCCCCTGATCTAAGTCCATACATACCTCTCTCTTCTCTTTCTTTACTATCCAAAATTTTTTCTCTCTGTCCTTTTGTTGTTGTTTGCTTGAATATTGATTATATTGTTTTTTATGCTTGTTTGTGAGATTGTTTCACTTTTTCTTTTTTTTTTTGTTTTGTTTTTGTTTGTTTTTTGCTTCTGTTTTCCCTCGCCCCCCTCGCTTGATATTAGTTGTTGTTTGTAGTTTGCATTCATCTCTAGGTATTTGTTGCTTGCATTTGTTGGGATTAGTGGCTGTTCTATTGGAGTTTTCTCCCCATATAAATAGTTCTTTCCCCTCTTCTTTTTCATTCTTTCTTTTCTCTCTTACTTTTTTTTCCTTTTCCCAATTTCATTTTTGCACTCCTTGTTTTTTTCGTTTTTTTTTTTCTCTTCTTCTTTAGTATCCCCTAATTCTCTTTTCTCTGGTAGTCACCTTTATTTGGGGTTATTAGTATCATGAATACATTTGTGGTCAGTGCCTTGTGCATTGTGCCTTGTTGTGTTGTATTTTGTACCTTTAAATCAATGCAGGAGAGAGAGAGAACTAGATAATCAGACACCCAGAGAAGAAAGATCATGGGAAGTCAAAGAAACAGCCAGCATATGAAAGAAAAGCAGGCATCACCAGAAAAGGAAGTAAACGAAATGGAGGCAAGCAACCTGTCAGAGAAAGAATTCAGAGAAATGGTCATAAGGTGGATGAAAGGAATGTAAGACAAATGCAACAATATGTGTAAGAACCAAGAGGAAATGAAGAAGAACCAAGAAGAAATGAAAAATGACATCGCTGCAATAAAGAACTCAATAGAAAGCATCAACAGTAGACTAGAAGATGCAGAGGACCACATCAGTGAACTAGAAGACAAGGTAGAAAATATACCCAAGAAGAGCAGCTTCTAGAAAAAAAAATTAAAAAGCAGGAGGAGAACTAAGAGAAATTTGGGACAATATGAAACAAAACAACATCCTCATAATAGGGTTGCCAGAAGGAGAGGAAACTGAGCAAGGAATAGAAAACCTGTTTGAAGAAATAATGACAGAAAACTTCCCTGATATAGGGAAGAAAAAACTCACACAAATCCAAGAAGCTCACAGAATCCCAAACAAAATGAACCCCAAAAGACCAATGCCAAGGCACATTATAATTAAATTGGCAATCACCAACAACAAAGTAAGAATCTTAAAAGCTGACAGAAAGAGACAGAAAGTTACCTACAACAGATCCCCCATTAGACTAGTGACTGATTTATCAACAGAAACACATCAGGCAAGAAGGGAATGGAATGAAATATACAGATTCATGCAAAGGAAGGTTCTGAATCCAAGAATACTGTACCCAGCAAGGCTATCATTCAAAATTGAGGGTGAAATCAGGAGCTTCACAGACAAAAAGGACTAAGGAAATTTATTACCACCAAACCAGCAATGCAAGAAATGCTAAAGGGTCTGCTGTAAAAAGAAGAAATAGGAAGCGAAGAAGGAACACAGGGATAAAGAATAAAAATGGCAACAACCAAGTATCTATCAATAATAACTTTAAATGTAAATGGATTAAATGCCCCAATAAAAAGATTTAGGGTAACTGAGTGGATAAGAAAACATGACCCATATATCTGCTGTCTACAGGAATCCCACCTCAGAAAAAAAGATGCACACAGACTGATGGTGAAGGGATGGAAAAAGGTTTTTCAGGCGAATGGAAATGAAAAAAAAGCTGGGGTAGCAATACTTATATCTAACAAATTAGATCTCAAAGTGAAGGACATAACAAGAGATAAGGAAGGCCACTTCATAATACTAAAGGGAGCAATCCAACAAGAAGAAATAACTCTGGTAAACATATACGCACCCAATACAGGAGCACCAAAATACATTAAAAAAAAAAAAACTTCTGGAGGATATCAATAGAAAGATTGACAGCAATACAATCATTGTAGGGGACTTTAATACCCCACTATCAACATTGGACAAATCCTCTAAACAATAAAATCAGCAAAGAAACATCAATCCTAAATGACTCACTAGATCAGGTGGAATTAATTGACATCTTCAGAACATTTCACCCCAAAGCCACAGAATATACGTTCTTCTCAAGTGCACATGGGTCATTTTCAAGATAGACCATATATTGGGTCACAGGCAAAGTCTCTTCAAATTCAAGAAGATAGAAATCATGTCAAGCATCTTCTTAGATCACAATGGCATAAAACTGGAAATCAACTACAATAAAAACAATCCAAAAAAATCAAACACATGGAGACTAAATAGCATGCTATTAAACAATGACTGCGTTACTAGAGAGATCAAAGAAGAAATAAAAAACATCATGGCAACAAACGACAATGAAAACACAAGCCAAAAATCTATGGGACACAGCGAAAGCAGTCTCGAGAGGCAAGTTCATAGCTCTACAAGCCTACTGCAAAAAACAAGAAACAATCGTAATAAATTACCTAACCTTACAACTCAAAGAGTTAGAAAGAGAGCAACAAGAAAAGCCCAGTGTAGCCAAAACCGGTTTGGCTCAGTGGAAGAGCGTCAGCCTGCGGACTGAAAGGTCCCAGGTTCGATTCCGGTCAAGGGCATGTAACTTGGTTGCGGGCACATCCCCAGTAGGAGGTGTGCAAGAGGCAGCTGATCGATGTTTCTCTCCTCTCTCATCGATGTTTCTGACTATCTATCACTCTTCCTTCCTCTCTGTAAAAAATCAATAAAGTATATTTAAAAAAAAAAAGAAAAGCCCAGTGTAAGCAGAAGGAAGGAAATGAAGATCAGAGCAGAGATAAACGACATAGAGAACAAAAAAAAAAAAAAAATACAAAATATCAACAAAACCAAGAGCTGGTTCTTTGAAAGGTTAAACAAGATTGATGAACCTCTAGCCAGGCTCACCAAGAAGCAAAGAGAGAGGAACCAAATAAACAAAATCAGAAATGAAAGAGGAGAAATAACAATAGACCCCACAGAAATACAATGGATTGTTAAAAATACTATGAACAACTCTATTCTAACAAACTGGACAACCTGGAGGAAATGGACATATTCATAGAAAAATACAACCTTCCAAAACTCAATCAGGAAGAATCTAAACATCTCAATAGGCCAATAACTATGGAAGAAATTGAAGCAGTCATCAAAAAAGCTTCCAGCAAACAAAAGCCTGGGGGCAGATGGCTTCAAAGGGGAATTTTACCAACCATTCAAGGAAGAACTAAAACCTATCCTCAGACTATTCCAAAAAATTCAAGAGGAAGGAACACTTTCAAGCTCATTCTATGAAGCCAGCATCACCCTAATACCAAAACCAGATAAAGACAACACAATGAAAGAGAATTACAGGCCAATATCCCTTACGAACATAGATGCCAAAATCCTCAACAAAATTCTAGCAAATTGGATCCAGCAATATATCAGAAAGATCACACACCATGACCAAGTAGGATTTATCCCAGAGATGCAAAGATGGTACAATATCTGCAAATCAATAAACGTGATACATCACATAAACAAATTGAGAGATAAAAACCACATAGTCATATCAATTGATGCAGAAAAAGCATTTGACAAAATCCAACACCCTTTTTTGATCAAAACTCTCAGCAAGGTGGGAATAGAAGGATCATACCTCAACATAATAAAAGCCATATATGACAAACCCACAGCCAACATCATACTCAATGGGCAAAAACTAAAACCATTTCCCCTAAGAACAGGAACAAGACAGGGATGCCCACTCTCACCACTCCTGTTCATACTGGAAGTATTAGCCATTGCGAGTAGACAAGAAGAAGAAATAAAAGGCACCCAAATTGGAAAAGAAGAAGTAAAACTGTCTTTATTTGCAGATGACATGATATTGTACATAAAAAACCCCAAAGAGTCCATCAAAAAACTAACAGACTTAATAAATGAATTCGGCAATATAGCAGGGTACAAAATTAATGCCAAGAAATATATGGCATTTTTATACACCAATAGTGAACTTACAGAAAGAGAGACTAAAAAAGCAATCCCATTTACCATCACACCAAAAAAATTAAGATAACTAGGAATAAACTTAACTAAGGAGGTAAAAGACCTATACGCGGAAAACTAGAGGACACTGAAAAACGAGATAGAGGAAGACGTAAACAGATGGAAGAACATACCATGTTCATGGATTGCTAGAATCAACATCATTTAAATGTCCATACTACCCAAAGCAATCTATAGATTCAATGCACTCTCCATTAAAATACCAACGGCATATTTCACAGACTTAGAAAGAACTCTCCAAAAATTCATCTGGAATAAAAAAAGACCCCGAATAGCTACAGCAATCCTGAGAAAGAAGAACAAAGTAGGTGGGATCTCAATATGAGATTTCAAGCTGTATTACAAAGCCACTGTTCTCAAAACAGCCTGATACTGGCACAAGAACAGATATATAGACTAATGGAATAGAATAGAGAAACCAGATATGGACCCAAACCACTATGCGCAATTAATATTTGACAAAGGAGGCATGAACATACAATGGTGTCAAGACAGTCTCTTCAATAAATGGTGTTGGGAAAATTGGACAGATACACATACAAAAAATGAAACTAGACCACCAACTTACACCATACACAAAAATAAACTCAAAATGGATAAAGGGCTTAAACATAAGACAGGAAACCATAAAAATACTAGAGGAATCCATAGGCAGCGAAATCTCAGACATATGCCGAAACAATTTCTTCACCGATACCGCTCCTAGGGCAAAGGAAACTAAAGAGAAAATAAACAAATGGGACTACATCAAAATAAAAAGCTTTTGTCGAAACCGGTTTGGCTCAGTGGATAGAGCGTCGGCCTGCGGACTGAAGGGTCCCGGGTTCGATTCCAGTCAAGGGCATGTACCTTGGTTGCGGGCACATCCCCAGTGGGAGGTGTGCAGGAGGCAGCTGATCGATGTTTCTCTCTCATCGATGTTTCTAGCTCTCTATCCCTCTCCCTTCCTCTCTGTGAAATATCAATAAAATATATTTTTAAAAAAATAAAAAGAAACCATCAACAAAACAAGAAGAAAACCCACTGTATGGGAGAACATATTTGCAAATGTTATCACCGATAAATGTTTAATCTCCAACATTTACAGGGAACTCATACAACTTAATAAAAGGAAGATAAATGATCCAATAAAAAAATTGGCAACGGACCTAAATAGAATCTTTTCTAAAGAAGACAGAAGGAAGGCCAATAAGGAAGGCCAAGAGACATGTGAAAACATGCTCAAAGTCACTAATTATCCAAGAGATGCAAATCAAAACAACAACACAGTACCATCTCACACCTGTCAGAATGGCAATAATCAACAAATCAACAAACGACAAGTGCTGGTGAGCATGCGGAGAAAAAGGAACCCTTGTGCACTGCTGGTGGGAATGCAGACTGGTGCAGCCACTGTGGAGAACAGTATGGAGTTTCCTCAAAAAACTAAAAATGGAACTTCCATTTGACCCAGTGATCCCACTTCTAGGAATATATCCCAAGAAACTAGAAACACCAATCAGAAAGGATATATGCACCCCTATGTTCACAGCAGCACAATTCACCATAGCTAAGATTTGGAAACAGCCTAAATGCCCATCAGCAGATGAGTGGATGAAAAAACTGTGGTACATCTACACAATGGAATACTACACTGCTGTAAAAAGGAAGGAATTCTTACCATTTGCAGCAGCATGGATGGAACTGGAGAGCATTATGTTAAGTGAAATAAGCCAGGCAATGAAAGAAAAATACCACATGATTTCACTCATTTATGGAAAATAAAGAACATTATAACCTGATGAATAAAAAGGTAGATGCAGAGGCAGTGAAGCATCGAACAGACTGTCAAATTACAGTGGGAAGGCTGGGGAGTGTTGGGGATGGGGGAAGAGATCAACCGAAGGACTTGTATGCATGCATATAAGCACAACCAATGGACACAAGACACTGGGGGGCTGGGATGAGGGCATGCGACAGGGAGTAGGGGAGGCTGGGCGAAGGTCAATGGGGAAAAAAAAAGGAGATGTATGTACTACTATGTGTAATACTTTAAACAATAAAATAAAATTTTAAAAAAATACACAAAGTGATGAAAAGCAAGGACCTATAACCAAGACTACTCTACCCAGAAAAGTTAGCATTTAAAATCAAAGGACAGCCTGGCTGGTGTGGCTCAATGGTTGAGTGTTGACCCATGAACAGGAGGTCACCTTTTGATTCCTGGTCAGTGGTCATGCCGGCGCTTTGGGCTCGTTCCCCCCTATGGGCTGTGCAGAAGATGGCAAATCAATTATTCTATCTCATCATTGATATTTCTCTCTCTCTCTGAAATCAATAAAAATAATTTTTAAAAATAAATAAATAGTTCTTTTTTAAAACTGAAGGACAAACAAATAGCTTCCCAGACAAGAAATAGCTGAAGGAGTTCATTATCACCAAACCAGTGTTACAAGAAATTGTAAAGGATCTTCTTTAAGAAGAATAAAGAAGAAGAAGAAAAAAAAGAGAAACATAGTTATAAGAATAAAATGGCAAAAAATATGAACTAATCAATCACTAATCACTTTAAATGTAAATGGATTAAAAGCTCCCATCAAAACACATAGGGTAGCTGAATAGATAAAAAACAACATCCATCTATATGCTGTGTATAAGAGACCCTCCTCAGAACAAGAGATACATACAGACCTGGCCAGTTCGGCTCAGTGGATAGAGCATCAGCTGGAGGACTAAAGGGTCCTGGGTTTGATTCTGGTCAAGGGCACATACCTCAGTTGCAGGCTTGATCCCCAGCCCTGGTCAGGCTGTGTGGGGGAGGCAACCAATTGATGTGACTCTCTCTCTCTCTCTCTCTCTCTCTCTCTCTCTCTCTCTCTCTCTCTCTCTCTCTCCCCCCCCCATGTCCTCCTCCTCCTCCTCCTCTTCCTCCTCCCTTCCGCTCTTTCTAACAATCAATGGGGAAAATATCCTCAGGTGAGGATTAACAAAGAAAAAAAGAAGCAAAAGCAAACAAACAGAAAATACACACAAACTGAAAGAAAAGGAATGGTAAAGATATTTCAGGAAATGAAAATGAAAAAACCCTGGCATTGCAATGTTTATATCAGACAACTTAGACATTAAAACAAAGACTACAATAAAAGATACAGAAGGACATTATATAAAGGGATCGACCCAACAAAAGCATATAACCCTTGTAAACATTTATGCACCAAACATCTAAAGCAAATGTTGATGGACATAAAAGGAGAGATAGACAGTAATACAGCAATACAAGGGGATTTTAACACCCTATTGAAATCAATGGATAAATCTTTCAGACAGAAAATCAACAAGGAGATGACGGCCTTAAATGACACACTAGAGCAGATGGATTTAATTAATATCTTCAGAGCATTTCACATCAGAACAGCAGAATATACATTCTTTTCATGTGCACGTGGAATATTTTCTAGGATAGGCCACGTGTCAGGACACAAAACAAGTCTCAATAAATTTTAAAAAACTGAAATCATAGCAAGCACCTTCTCTGACCATAATGCTATGACATTAGAAATCAATCACAAGAAGAAAACTGAAAACCCACAAAGACATGGAGGTTAAATAACATGTGAGTAAACAATAAATGGGTCAACAATGAGATCAAGGAAGAAATCAAAAGATACCTTGAAACAAATGAAAATGAGAACACAACAACTTAAAATCTGTGGGACACAGCAAAAGCAGTTCCGGGAGGAAAATTCAGAGCATTACAGGTCTACCTCAGGAAAAAGAAAAAAAAATCTCAAATAAAAATCTAACTATACAATTAAAGGAATTTGAGAAAGAACAGCTGTGGGAACCATGCCAGAGTACACCAGATGGCCAAGGCCACTCTGAGCATGGAAATCTTAATCAAGGTATTCAAAGCTAAGATACTATACACAGGTACAAGGACACAGCAATCTCACGGTGCAGTGCATAAGCATGCCCTTCTATAACCCAAATGACTGATGTCATTATTTGGCAGAAAGCCTCCTTGTCTAAGTAGCATTAAAGTTTGTTACTAAGGCTACTGAGGCTGTGAGGTCAGATGTAGCTACTATGAGAGACTGTGGGTCCAGAGGCAGCGCAACTGCTCAGATAATAGCTCCTATGTTGGAGGCTGCTGCTATGTAGGAAAGATGTATTGTTACCTAGCTGGCGTGCAGCTACCTACTGTATGGGGCTTTACTTTGGAGAACTGATTTGTCTGATGGCTACTTGGGCTGCATGGCCACTGGCTCCTACAATAAAGACTCTCTTACTAGTATATATCCATGACCTCTTATGGCTTCTCCATCTACTACCCGGCATCCCAGAAGGTCCAGCCCCTGGCAGAGAGGCTCGGACCCAACAGTTGGTGTAGTAGGGCAGGATCAGTGCCTGTGCCCTACACTAGGATCAGTAGGCAGGATGGAGCAGGGAGTGCTTCCAACAATAGTACAGTGAGCAGGGTTTAAGGAGGAACATACTCTGACACTTGGCACTGTGAGCAGGATTCAGAAGCGAGTGCTCCCACAACAGCAAACAAAGCTCAAAGTGAGTAGAAAGAAGGAAATAATAAAGACAAGAGTGGAAATAAATGAAAAAGAGTCTAAAACAACAATACAAAATTTCAATGAACCTTAAAAGCAACAAGAGAAAATTTACACATTACACAAAGGGAAACAACCGTATGGTTAATGGCTAAGTTCCTACCATAAAGAATAGTGTCGGGACTTCCAGTATCCTATTCAGCATGTAAAGAGTTTAGAAGTTGCCCTTTCATCATCATAAGTAAAAAGCTGAACAAACTGAAAAATCAACCAACTCTTGCCCTGGCCAGTGTTCTCAGTGGTTAGAGCATTGGCCAGTGTTCTCAGTGGTTAGAGCATTGGCCTGTGCATCCAAGGGTCGCGGGTTCGATTCCTGATCAAGGGCACGTACCTGGATTGCAGGTTGGAGTGCCTGTGGGCGGCAACCACCAATGTGTCTCTCTCACAGCTATGTTTCTCTCTCGCTTGCTCGCTCTCTTTCTCCCCTCCTTCGCTCCTTCCTTTCCACTCTCTCTAAAAAAATGGATGGAAAAAAAATATCCTCAGGTGAGGATTAACAACAATAAAAATCAACTCTTGGTAGATCCATCAGTTGAGGTCAAAAGGAAATCTACTGTCCCACTCCCCCAAATTGGAGAGACAGGCGGATGCACAGAATCACAATTTACTGGAGCAGAAGCCTGGGGTAGGAAAACCTGGACTGTAATTGACAAACTGCTGGAGGCTGAGTGTGGACAGTCTGAGAGTTAAAAATGCCAGAGGAACCCAATCAAAAGGGGGACCACACTGTTGTGCATTTTACCTCCAGGAGCTCTATGAGGCCCTCATAGTGAATGCTGGAGAAAAATCCCCTTGTGCTCCTGGCAGGGGGTGTGGGAAAGTAATGATTTTGAAATATGTCAGAGCATCCTGTTCTTACTGAAGCCTCCCCTCAGGAGAAACTATGTTACCAGAGCCTAACCTACCTAGGGACAGGGAAATGCCTAACTCCACCTCTTTCTAGCCATCCTGGCCCACCTAAGAAGAGGAGGAAAACAAACAAACAAACAAACAAACAAACAAAAACTGAGAAGCACTGGTGAAGTTCACAGTCCAGGGGTATAGTCTCACCAAAAGACTTAAGACCTAATCATAGAAGTATATAATGCTTCCCTTGCCCTAAATAACTAAAGGCCTCTACTGCAGGTTTTTAAAAATATATATATTTTATTGATTTTTTACAGAGAGGAAGGGAGAGGGATAGAGAGTCAGAAACATCTATCAGCTGCCTCCTGCACACCCCCTAGTGGGGATGTGCCCACAACCAAGGTATATGCCTTGACTGGGATTGAACCTGAGACCCTTCAGTCTGCAGGCCGACGTTCTATCTGCTGAGCCAAACCGGTTAGGGCTGCAGTTCTTTTGAACTAGTATATCATGTCTGCCTTCAACAAAACATTACCAGAGAAAACCAAGATGGCGGCATAGGTAAGCACCTAAACTGCTGCCTCGCACAACAATTTCAAAACTACAACTAAAAGACAGAATGGACATCATCCAGAACCACAGGAAGGCTGGCTGAGTGAAAAATTCTACAACTAGAAGGAAAGAGAAAACCTCACGGAGAATCAGAGGAGCGTCAAAGGGCTGAGGTACGGAGACACACACAGAGAGGAAGGGTGGCTGAGTGCCTGGCTGACTTTCTCTGGCGGGAGGGGGAAGGAAGCCCCCAACTGCACTGAACCCCAGTTCTGGGCGAAACCCTGTGGACCCAGACTCATACAGAGGGAGTCTGGACTGTCAGGTAGACAGAAAGGCACACGGAGACTCGGAGACTCAGGGGAACCACGGAGGGCAGGGGTCAGGAAGTGCGTGCGTGCGAGTGCTCGCAGAGAAGACTGAATGCAAAGTTGCCGTAGGCTTTCCCTAGCAGAAGGGAGTCGGAAGCTCCTGACTGCACTGAACCCCAGTTCCGACTGCACTGAACCTCAGTTCCGGGCAAGCCCCTGGGGACCCATGTTCTTACGAGGGGAATCTGGATTGTCAGGCGGAAACTCAGGAGAGCCGCGGAAGGCAGAGGTCAGGAGGCGCGCGCGCAAGGGCAGGGCTGACTGGAAGCCAAGACTGTCTGCTCCACCCTGAGACTCCACCCCATCCAAGCTGAGAACCGAGGCTTTTGCAATTTTGCAGGTCTGATCCTAGAAGGCTGTCTCCAGCACTGAACTTCTCCCAGTGTAGACACTGCTGATCCTCACAACCAACTGGCCTGGAGGTCAATTCCTCCCAGTGATACCAACAACAATCAAGACTTAACTACAACAAGGCTGTACACACAGTCCACAAAGGGGTGCACCAAGAGTGTCCACCTCAGGTTAACTGGGGAGGCCGACCCACTGGGCCATATAGGAAACCTAGCACACAAAGCTACCCTACCAACTCAGTGAAGCAGCGAAAATGCGGAGACAAAGGAACAGATCACAAACAAAAGAAATGGAGGAAAACAAACGAATGGATATAGAATTCAAAACCACGGTTATAAGGTTGTTCAAGAATATTCTGGAAAAGGCCGATAAATTTAGCGAGCCCCTCGAAGATATGAAAAGGGACCAACTAGAAATTAAACATACACTGACTGAAATAAAAAATATTATACAGAGACACAACAGCAGACTAGAGGAACGCAAGAATCAAGTCAAAGATTTGAAATACAAAGAAGCAAAAAACACTCAGCTGGAAAAGCAAAAAGAAAAAAGAATCCAAAAAGTTGAAGATAGTGTAAGAAGCTCTGGGACAACTTCAAGCGTACCAACATCAGAATTATGGGGGTGCCAGAAGAAGAGAGAGAGCAAGATACTGAAAACCTATTTGAAGAAATAATGACAGAAAACTTCCCCCACCTGGTGAAAGAAACAGACTTACAAGTCCAGGAGGCACACAGAACCCCAAACAAAAGGAATCCAAAGAGGACCACACCAAGACACATCATAATTAAAATGCCAAGAGCAAAAGACAAAGAGAGAATATTAAAAGCAGCAAGACAAAAACAGTTAATTACCTACAAGGGAGCACCCATACGACTGTCAGCTGATTTCTCAACAGAAACTATGCAGGCCAGAAGGGAGTGGCAAGAAATATTCAAAGTGATGAATAGCAAGAACCTACAACCAAGATTACTCTACCCAGCAAAGTTATCATTGAGAATTGAAGGGCAGATAAAGAGCTTCACAGATAAGAAAAAGCTAAAGGAGTTCATCACCACCAAACCAGTATTATATGAAATGCTGAAAGGTATTCTTTTAGAAGAGGAAGAAGAAGAAAAAGGTAAAGATAAAAATTATAAACAACAAATACATATCTATCAACAAGTGAACCTAAAAATCAAGTGAATTAAAAATCTGATGAACATAATAAACTGGTGAAAAGAATAGAATCAGGGGCATAGAAAGGGAGTGGACTGATAAATCTCAGGGGGAAAGGGGTATGGGGGGGTGCAGGAAGAGACTGGACAAAAATCGTACACCTATGGATGAGGATAGTGGGGGGAGGTAAGGGCAGAGGGTGGGGTGGGAACCGGGTGGAGGGGAGCTATGGGGGGAAAAAGGAGAAACATTTGTAATAACCTGAACAATAAAGATTTATTAAATTAAAAAAAACAAACTAAAACATTACCAGGCACATTGAAAGGCAAAAAAACACAGTTTGAAAAGACTGAATAAGCCCTAGATGATTTGGCTCAGTGGATAGAGTGTCGGCTTGTGGACTGAAGGGCTCCAGGTTTGATTTGGGTCAAGAGCATGTACCTCAATTGCAGGATCGATCCCCATCCCTGGTTGGGGGCATATAGGAGGCCACCAAAGGATGTTTCTCTCGTATAGATATTTCTCTCTCTCTGTGTCTACCCTTCCCTTCCACTCTCTCTTAAAATCAATGGAAAGAGAAACCAAGATGGCGGCATAGGTAAACACCTAAACTGCTGCCTCGCACAACAATTTCAAAACTACAACTAAAAGACAGAATGGACATCATTCAGAACCACAGGAAGGCTGTCTGAGTGGAAATTCTACAACTAGAAGGAAAGAGAAAAGCACAGTTAGACTCAGGGGAACTGTGGAAGGCAGAGGTACCGAGGTGCACACGTGGAGAGGGCAGGCAACTGGGTGTGTGGCTGGCTTTCTCAAGCGTGAGGGAGACAAAAGCTCCCGACTACACTGAACTCCAATTCCGAGCGAGACTCTGGGGACCCAGACTCATCCGGGGAGAAACTGGACTGTCTGGCAGCGGGCAGAACTCGAGGGCAGCTTTCTCTCAGAGGTGTTTGTAGCGATTACCATAGGACACTGAGACACAGGGGCCTATTAGGGCAGGGCTGATGGGAAACCAAGGCTGTCTGCTCTGCCCTGAGACTCCACCCCATACAAGCTGAGCACAGAGGCTTTTGCAAGTCTTGTCTCATAAGGGTGTCTCCAACACAGAAGTTCGCCCAGTGTAGACACAGCTTTTCCTCACAGCCCATTGGCGTGGAGGTCAATTCCTCCCAGTGATACCAATAACAATAAAGACTTAAGTACAACAAGATTTTGCACACAGCCCACAAAGGGGTGCACCAAGAGTGTCCACCTCAGGTAACTGGGGAGGCTGAGCCACTGGGCCCTATAGGACACCTAGCACACAAAGCCACTCTATCCATCAGAGAAGCAGCCAAAATGTGGAGACAAAGAAACAGATCACAAATGAAAGAAATGGATAAAAGCAAACGACTGGATATAGAGTTCAAAACCACGGTTATAAGGTTTTTCAAGAATATTCTGGAAAAGGCCGATAAATTTAGCGAGACCCTCGAGGATATGAAAAAGGACCAACTAGAAATTAAGCATACACTGACTGAAATAAAAAATATTATACAGAGATCTAACAGCAGACTAGAGGATTGCAAGAATCAAGTCAAAAATTTGAAATACAAAGAAGCGAAATACACTCAACTGGAAAAGCAAAAAGCAAAAAGAATCCCAAAATATGAAGATAGTGTAAGGAGCCTCTGGGATAACCTCAAGAGTACCAACATCAGAATTATGGGGGTGCCAGAAGAAGAGAGAGAGCAAGATACTTAAAACCTATTTGAAGAAATAATGACAGAAAACTTCCCCCACCTGGTGAAAGAAATACACTTACAAGTCCAGGAGGCACACAGAACCCCAAACAAAAGGAATCCAAAGAGGACCACACCAAGACACATCATAATTAAAATGCCAAGAGCAAAAGACAAAGAGAGAATATTAAAAGCAGCAAGAGAAAAACAGTTAATTACCTACAAGGGAGCACCCATATGATTGTCAGCTGATTTCTCAACAGAAACTATGCAGGCCAGATGGGAGTGGCAAGAAATATTCAAAGGGATGAATAGCAAGAACCTACAACCAAGATTACTCTACCCAGCAAAGTTATCATTCAGAATTGAAGGGCAGCCGAAACTGGTTTCGTTCAGTGGATAGAGCATCAGCCTGGGTACTGAAAGGTCCCAGGTTTGATTCCAGTCAAGGGCACGTACCTTGGTTGTGGGCACATCCCCAGTAGGAGGTGTGCAGGAGGCAGCTGATCGATGTTTCTCTCTCATCGATGTTTCTAACTCTCTATCCATCTCCCTTCCTCTATGTAAAAAATCAATAAAATATACTAAAAAAAAATTGAAGAATTGAAGGTCAGATAAAGAGCTTCTCAGATAAGAAAAAGCTAAAGAAGTTCATCACCACCAAACCAGTATTATATGAAATGCTGAAAAGTATTCTTTAAGAAGCAGAAGAAGAAGAAAAAGTTAAAGATAAAAGTTATGAACCACAAATATACATATCTATCAACAAGTGAATCTAAAAATCAAGTGAATAAAAAATCTGATGAACAGAATAAACTGGTGAATATAATAGAATCAGGGGCATAGAAAGGGAGTGGACTGACAATTCTCGGGGGGAAAGGGACGTGTGGGGTGCGGGAAGAGACTGGACAAAAATCGTACACCTATGGATGAGGCCAGTGGCGGCGGGTAAGGGCAGAGGGTGGGGTGGGTACCGGGTGGAGGGGAGCTATGGGGGGAAAAAGGAGGAACAATTGTAATAATCTGAACAATAAAGATTTATTGTTAAAAAAATAAAAAAATAAAAATAAAATAAAAATCAATGGAAAAATATCCTCAGGTGAGGATTAAAAAAAAAAAAAAAGGAAAGTAAACTCAGAACAAACATCCAAATCAGAGTCCGATATGACAGGGAAGTTGGAATTATCAGACCAGTAACTTTTTACCAATATGGTTAATATGCTAAGGACTTTAAATAAAAAGTAGGTATCATGCAAGAATGGATGGATAATGTAAGCAGAGATGGAAAATCTAGGAAAGAATAAAAATGAAATTGTAGAGATTTTAAAAACACTCTATGAGAAAAGAAAAATGCCTTCGATGGGTTCCTTAGTCAACTAGGCATGGCTGAGGGAGGAATCTCTGAGCTTGAGAATACGACAATAGAAATGTCCAAAACTGAAAAGCAGAAAGATAGAGCAGAATATCCAAGAACTGTGGAACAACTACAAAGTGTGTCACATGTGTAATGGGAATACCAGAAGGGGAAAAAACCCAGAAGCAATATGTGAAGCAGTAATGATTGAGAATATTTTCAAATTAATCTGAGACACCAACTCACAGATCCAGGAATCTCCTAGAATACCAAGTAAGGTAATGTAACCCCCACAAAAGAACCCCACAAACACATGATACCTAAGAATACCATACTTAAACTTCAGAAAATCAGAGGGAAAAATATATTGAAGCCAAAAGAAGAAAACAACTTACCTATAGGTAAGAACTACATCTGACAACATAGTGGAGTGAAATATTTACAGCTTTGAGAGGGGAAAACAAGCCTACCAGCCTAGAATTCTGAGCCCTGCAAAATTATCCTTCAAAATTGAAGGAGCAATAAAGACTTCTCAGACAAAAATGGAAGGAATTTGTTGCCAGTAGACCTGACTTGAAACAAGTGTTAAAAATCCTGCAGAGATAGCCCAGCTGGCGTGGCTCAGTGGTTGTGTGTCAACCCATGAACCAGGAGGTCACAGCTCGATTCCCAGTCAGGGCACATGCCCAGGTTGCAGGCTCCATTCCCAGTGTGAGGTGTGCAGGAGGCAGCCAATCAATGATTCTTACTCATTATTGATGTTTCTATCTCTCTCCCTCTTCCCTCCTCTCTGAAATCAGTAAAAATACATTTCATAAAAAAGTTCTTTAGAGAGAAAATGATACAGGTCAGTAACTCAGATCTACACAAAGAAGCAAGTACATTGGTGAAGGAACAAGTGAAAGTAAAATAATAACATATTTTCTTTATGAATTAACTTGACAGACCACAGTTGCTCAAGGGCTGGCTTGATCTGTTCTTCCAAGTTCCACTTGGCTCAGTTCCCTGGGGAGACGGGAGCATAGCTGGGAGCATAGCTAGAAGCCTGGGCCTTCGGCGTGTGTCTCTGACAGCATAGCTGTGCACCTCGGGGAGGTATGCAGCTCTTCCCCTCCCACGGCCCAGCCCCTGCCACCCCAAAGCAAGGGTTTCTTGATCTGTTTGCCCAAGTCCTGGTGACTTCGTCCTGCCAAGCATGCTCCTGCAGTGGGGACAGCTGGCTGCACCCAACCTGAACCTGCAGGCACTTGTCGGGGAGAGCTAGAGTTGCAGACTAGCAGAGACTGAGTGCTCCGGCTCTGCAGGAGGGGCCACATTCTCTCCACTGACTGCCCGACTATGGTGCTCCCAAGTAGGGGACCCAATAGCCCCATCCCACCAATCAAATTGCCCTGACCTGCTAAGGAAAAGGGGTGTGCACAGTTTGGACCCATTCTACAGCCTTTCTCCGTAAGACTCTTGAGAAAGTCTAAGCAACTTAGGGGGTGGGGTGCGGAGTAACTGACAGGTGGATGCTGATCTCAGGAAGTCTTGGACTTTTATTATCTTACCCCTGCTCAGAGCTTTAGGAAACTAATGCTGGTATACAGCCTATCCTCTCTCACACACACCTAGGCCCAGTAGACGCAGCCACAGACAGTGAATAGCGAAACCTGTATGGTTTTGTGACCCAGTGTCACCCCAATAAATTCTATTAAAAATAAGTAAACAGGCTGACAAAATGAAGGAATCTGCCCAAGGTTGCACAGATAGTAAGCGGTGAAGCCAGGACTCTAATTCAGCACTAACTGGGTTTCTGGAGGGATGAACAAATGGAACTTTTGGCCCTCAGTGTTCTGGATGTTGTGGAACAGAGTGAGTGTACCATATGAACTTGAGCAAGTCCCCTTTCCCTGGGCCTTAGTTTCTTTACACTCCCTTGTATCTTGACATTTTATCATTTCCTTTTAAGTTTTGGTGGTTTTCAAGTAAAAAATAATATGATTCTCATTGTGAAAATATTCAAACATTATAGATTAGAGGCTTGGTGCACGAATTCGTGCATGGGTGGGGTCCCTCGGCCTGGCTGGTGATGGGGCCCGATTGGGGCATCTTGCCTAGTCCTGATCTGGGCCATCAGGGCTGGCCAGCCGGGGGGAGGGACCCCAATCAGGAAGGGATGGTGGGAGTTTGGCTGTGGGAGTGCACTGACCATCAGGGGGCAGCTCCTGCATTGAGCATCTGCTCCCTGGTGGTCAGTGCGTGTCATAGCAACCTATCAACTGGTTCGGTTGTTCGGTCGCTTAGGCTGTTATATATATAGATTAACTTTACCTTTAATGGGTTTGTTTCTTGCAGCCCTTAATATGTATCTGTATGTAGTATTATTTATTTATTTATTTATTTATTTATTATTTTTTTTAATAAATCTTTATTCAGATTATTACAATTGTTTCTCCTTTTTCCCCCCATAGCTCCCCTCCACCTGGTTCCCACCCCACCTTCTGCCCTTACCTCCCCCCCCCCACTGTCCTCATCCATAGGTGTATGATTTTTGTCCAGTCTCTTCCTGAACCCCCCATACCCCTTTCCCCCTGAGAATTATCAGTCCACTCCCTTTCTATGCCCCTGATTCTATTATATTCACCAGATTATTCTGTTCCTCAGGTTTTTAATTCACTTGATTTTTAGGTTCACTTGTTGATAGATATGTATTTGTTGTTCATAATTTTTATCTTTACTTTTTTCTTCTTCCTCTTCTTTAAGAATACCTTTCAGCATTTCATATAATACTGGTTTGGTGGTGATGAACTCCTTTAGCTTTTTCTTATCTGTGAAGCTCTTTATCTGCCCTTCAATTCTGAATGATAGCTTTGCTGGGTAGAGTAATCTTGGTTGTAGGTTCTTGCTATTCATCACATTGAAAATTTCTTGCCACTCCCATCTGGCCTGCATAGTTTCTGTTGAGAAATCAGCTGACAGTCGTATGGGTGCTCCCTTGTAGGTAATTAACTGTTTTTGTCTTGCTGCTTTTAATATTCTCTCTTTGTCTTTTGCTCTTGGCATTTTAATTATGATGTGTCTTGGTGTGGTCCTCTTTGGATTCCTTTTGTTTGGGGTTCTGTGCGCTTCCTGGACTTGTAAGTCTATTTCTTTCACCAGGTGGGGGAAATTTTCTGTCATTATTTCTTCAAATAGGTTTTTAGTATCTTGCTCTCTCTCTTCTTCTGGCACCCCCATAATTCTGATGTTGGTACGCTTGAAGTTGTCCCAGAGTCTTCTTACACTATCTTCAACTTTTTGGATTTTTTTTTTTTTTTTTTTGCTTTTTGCTTTTTCGGTTGAGTGTTTTTTGCTTCTTTGTATTTCAATTCTTTGACTTGATTTTTGTGTTCCTCTAGTCTGCTGTTGGGTCTCTGTATAATGTTTTTTATTTCAGTCAGTGTATGTTTAATTTCTAGTTGGTCCTTTTTCATATCTTCAAGGGTCTCGTTATATTTATCGGCCTTTTCTAGGATATTCTTGAAAAGCCTTATAAGCATGGTTTTGAATTCTATATCCAGTCGTTTGTTTTCCTCCATTTCTTTCGTTTGTGATCTGTTTCTTTGACGCCGCATTTTCACTGCTTCCCTGAGTTGGTAGGTTAGCTTTGTGTGCTAGGTTTCCTATATGGCCCAGTGGTTCGGCCTCCCCAGTTAACCTGAGGTGGACACTCTTGGCGCACCCCTTTGTGGACTGTGTGTACAGCCTTGTTGTAGTTAAGTCTTGATTGTTGTTGGTATCACTGGGAGGAATTGACCTCCATGCCAGTTGGCTGTAAGGGTCAGCTGTGTCTACGCTGGGAGAAGTTCGGTGCTGGAGACAGCCTTATAGGATTAGACTTGCCAAATTGCAATAGCCTCTGTGCTCAGCTTGGATGAGGTGGAGTCTCAGGGCGGAGCAGACAGTCTTGGCTTCCCGTCAGCCTTGCCCTTGCGCGCACGTGCGCCTTCAGACCTCTGCCTTTCCCGGCTCCCGAGTCTCCGCCCGGGAGTCCAGACTCCCCCCACAAGAGCGTGGGTCCCCAGGTTCTCGCCTGGAACCGGGGTTCAGTGCAGTCAGAACTGGGGCTCAGTGCAGTCAGGAGCCTCCGACTCCCTTCCACTAGGGAAAGCCTGTGGCAACCTCCGCAGCCTTTGTGGGCACTGGCATGTGCGCGCCTTCAGACTCTGCCTTCCCCGGCTCCCGAGTCTCCGCCCGAGAGTCCAGACTCCCCCCGTAAGAGTGTGGGTCCCCAGGGGCTCTCCCGGAACTGGGGTTCAGTGCAGTCAGAACTGGGGTTCAGTGCGGTCGGGGGCTTCCTTCCCCCTTCCGCCAGAGAAAGTCAGCCAGGCTCTCAGCCGCCCTTCCTCTCTGCGCGCACAAAGACCCTTTGCCGTACCTCCAATTCTCTGTGAGCTTTTCTCTTTCCTTCTAGTTGTAGAATTTTCACTCAGCCAGCTTTCCTGTCCGTTCTGTCTTTTAGTTGTAGTTTTGAAATTGTTGTGCGAGGCAGCAGTTTAGGTGCTTACCTATGCCGCCATCTTGGTTTCTCCTGTAGTATTATTTTTCATAAATGTGAGCATACTGTATTTTTCTGCAATTTGTTTTATTCACTTATGTACTTCTCATATTAGTACTTATAGATCCTTCATTTTTCAAAACAATTGCATAATATTTCCTAGAATGGCAATTCCATACTTTATTCAACCATCCTCCTATTAATGGTCATTTAAGGTGTTTTCAACTCCTCCCCACAAAAAAGACTGTACTAAAAAGCTTTGTCTGTGCCTCTTCTGGAAATTGCTTCTGAAGGATACGCTGTTTTAATTTATCTACGTGTAAGGCTATTATGATTACAGAGCTTTTAAAATAATTATTTAAAACTCAAGTAGAGCGTATAGCAATTCTCCCATTGTTAAATGACATATTGATAAATATGCTATTATGAATGTTAGGGACCTGAATTTTAAGTACCACATTCTTGAAACCAAATCATATGTGTAAGCCCAGTAATATTGGAATATTCCTTACATATAATATTTATAGAGGTAAATCACATATAATTTGTAATTCCTAAGTTATTGACTATTAGTGATTTCACTTTTTAGTAAACTGATATTCCTTTCTGTAACAGTAGAGGCCTGGTGCATGGATTCGTGCATGGGTGGGGTCCCTCGGCCTGGCCAATGATTGGGGCCAATCGGGGCCATCTTGTCCATTCTGATCGGGCTGGCAGGCCAACCTCCCTGGGGGTGGGGGAGGGATCTGTGGGAGGTTGGCTGTGGGAGCACACTGACCACCAGTGGACAGCTCCTGGGTTGAGCATCTGCCCCTTGGTGGTCAGTGCGCGACATAGTGACTGGTCATTTGGTCAACCGGTTGTAACTGTTGCTTAGGCTTTTATTAGTATATATATAGACCAGAGGCCCGGTGCATGAAAATTCGTGCACTCGGGAGTGGGGGGTGTCCCTCAGCCCAGCCTGCACCCTCTCACAGTCAGGGTCCCTAGGCCGGGCCTGAGATCAGGGCCTATCGGGGCTTTACTTCCCCTGGCTGCAGGCAGCTGGCCCCAACCCCACCGCTGCCACTGCTTGCCATCTGTGCAGTGCTGCCCACCCCGCCACCCCACCGCCACTGGTGGCCTCCCTCTGCAGGTGACAGGCAACAGGCATGGAGTGTGATGGCTTGGCTGGCCTGGGCCTCCCTCTTTCTTTGCTGGGGGCGGGGCCAGCTCTGCAAGGGGCCATCTGCCTACCTCATCGCCCCTAATTACTAGGCACCTGATCATCCCTAACCATTCTGCCTGCCTGCCTGATCGCCCCTCACCGAGGGGCCGTGGTGGTTCTGATCTCCAGTCGTCCTGCTTATGGTGGCTGGCCTTTTATTATATATATAGGATATCCATAGAGTGCCTTACTTAACCAGCATTTTATTCTGAGAATGATCTTAAAAGTTTATTTGAGGCCCTGGCTGGTGACTCAATGGTTAGAGTGTTGACCTGCACACTGAAGGGTCGTGGGTTCGATTCCTGGTCAAGGGCACATATCTGGGTTGCAGGTTTGCTCCCTGTCCCTGGTTGGGCACATGCGGGAGGCAACCAGTCTATGTCTCTCTGACATAGATATTTCTCTCTCTCTTTCTCCTCCTCCCTCCCACCCTTCAATTCTCTCTGAAAAGCAATGGAAAAAATATCCTCAGGTGAGGATTAACAACAACAAAAAAATTTGTTTGGGTTAATTAATTCAACAGATAATTTTGAGAACTTGCATGTAGCCAGGACTCCTCTGGGCACTGAGGGTATAGCAGTAAATAAAACAAACAAAAATCATTACCCTCATGGAGTTTTTATGCTATGGAGGGAATAATTTAAAAAAAAATTATTTTGAGAAAAAGCAGGGTAAGGGATGGAGAATTTGGGGGTTTAGGAGAGGTATGATTTTCATTAGGGTGGCAAGGCTTGAAGGCCTCCCTGAGAAGGCAGAGTCTGGTGACCCTGGAGGAGTTGCGGGGAGGGAGGCGGATAAGTCATGGAATCTGGGAGTGGAACACATTGTAGGTAAAGGGGACAGAGGCCTAGCGGCCAAAGTGTTCTTGGCAATTTGTTCTGACCACAAACGCTTTATTCCAGTCCTCAATCCATTACACCCTGCAGCTTTAACAGCGACGCCATTATCTTAATGTTTCAAATGTGTGATAGCTTTGGACTGGCCTGAACAGAAACGGCTGATTCCTCAGCCTGTCCAGGAACGCAGGAACGCAGGAACGCAGGAACGCAGGAACGCAGGAACGCAGGAACGCAGGAACGCAGGAACGCAGGAACGCAGGAACGCAGGAACGCAGGAACGCAGGAACGCAGGAACGCAGGAACGCAGGAACGCAGTTGCGGGTCTAGTCAGTGTCGGCGAGTAGCACAAGTTTCCCCAGATCTTTTGGGCCTTTGCTCCCCAAAGACATTACATTGTTGGGATTTGTCTTTAAAGATCTTTTCCCAACCCTCCCCGGTTCAATCATGGATGTACTAATGAGACCTTGCTGTCCAATGACAGCCGCTGGCACTGGAAATGCAGCTGGTGTGAATCGGATGGGCTGTAAGCGCAAAATACCAGTTTTACAGTTTTTTTTTGTCTAAAGATTGTAAAATATTTTATTGAATAAATCTACAATGTTTCTTACATGCTGAAATGATAGACTGGCTATACTGGATGAAAGTTTGTTACTTAATTTCATTCGTTTTCATTTTTCAAAATGTGGTTATTAGAACAAGTAAAAGGAGAAATGTGGCTTGCACCCTCTCTATCTGGATGGCGCTGGATTAGCTGCGTGTTCCTGGTGGCAGGATCCAGCTTTCTTCCTCGCAGCACGGCTCGGCAGGCGGTGGCCGCGCCAACCCACGGAGGCGGCGCGGGGGTCTGGGACCCCTTCGACACGGAGAGCCCACCGAGCGCCCGGTGGACGGTGTCCGGAGTCAGGGTGGCTGAGGGGCTGCACAGTGGAGCCAGGCCTGAGGCTCGGCTCGTCGCTCCGCCTCTTTGCGGCAAAGCTGGGCCGCGGCTAGCCGGTTCCGGGCCCCCGGCGCCACCCTCCTCCCCATTTCGCGGCGGGAAACCGGAAGCGGGAGGCGGTCCCGAGCCAGACGGACGACGCTGACAACCAACCACCGCCGCCGCTGGTGACGAAGGCCAGCGGACGACCAATGGCGTGAGCGCGGGGCGGTGCCTCTAGGCCCCACCCCTCCCACCGCGCGGTCCGGGGAGCCGAGGGTCTGGACCTGGCGGCGCAGCACCATCTTTGTCTGCCGGCCCACGGCCCGCCCTTTGTCCCGCGCCCGTTCAGCCGCTGGCCGGGCCGCCGAGCAGCCCCGCGCCGCGCTGGCGTCGTCCTCGTCCCCTTCGCCGCCCCCCGCGCGCGGTCGGGCCTTGCCCCCTATGGTGTCCCGGCCCGAGCCCGAGAGTGAGGCCATGGACGCGGAGCTTGTGGTGGCGCCGCCGGGCTGCACGCACCTGAGCAGCTTCAAGGTGGACAACTGGAAGCAGAACCTGCGCGCCATCTACCAGTGCTTCGTGTGGGGCGGCACGGCCGAGGCCCGCAGGCGCAAGGTGAGCCGCCCGGGCTGCAGCCGCGGGGCCGGGGAGCTGCGGGCTCGCGGGCGGGGTATGGTCCTCCGCGGACCCTCGGGTTGCGCGCCCCGGGGTCCTGACCGCGCTCCCGACCCTCCCCTCTCCCCACCCTCGTCGCCCCCTCCCCCGCCTCTCCCCTCCCCCGCCTCTCCCCTCCCCCGTTGCCCCCTCCCCCGTTGCCCCCTCCACTCCGCCTCGCCCTCCCCGGCCGTCCCCTTCCCCGGTCTCCCTCCGCCTCCGGCTTGGGGTATGGGGTGGGGACGGACAGGGCGTTTTCCCTTCCCGGTTGGCCGCCTAGTGCGAGGAGGCGGGTCTCCTACGTGCCGGAGCGGGGCCTCCCAGGAATCCTCCCGGCGGGGGAGGATTCGGGTTCGGGGTGGGTACACTGAGAAGAAAATAAGACACAAATCTAATAGGGGGACAAAGACTGCCCGGGCCCGCGGGTCTGCGCGGTCCGTTCCCCCCCCCTCTGGAGGGTGGTCAGGGGTCGCTGGGCCAGGACGGCCGCGTCGGCCTGGGGTTGGGCCGGTTGTGACCGCCCTGGGTTGTGACCGCTGTGCGGTGCTAAAGACACTCCCGACGCCGAGGCTGCAGGCTCCGATGCCAGAGAGGGCCGCTTTTTTTTAACCATCTCGGGTTCCGGCGCTGTTGGAGGTGGGGGGTCCTTTTAGGACCGTTTCTAGGAAACCGTGTCGTGGTCAGCACGACGTCGCAGTTAGAAGCACTTGCAGCGATGGAGGGAGGAGCGGATTGGACAGACAGGTGAGGCTGGTGGGGAGGTGGGACTTGGGGTGCCTTCTTCGACAAGAGACTTCAGCAATAAATGAAGACACTGAGGAAATAATGTTTAGTGTTGTATTATTTTCAGGTACACATTTCATCTGAGTGATTACGCTTAATCATTTGGAAACTAGAAAATACTGGTATTTTTAATCTGAATAAGCCTTAGATTTTACAGTGAAATGCGGTTGTTCAGTTTACAGTTTGAGGTTGGGAGTTAGTTAAGCATTTACCACCTTCAGTGGCATTTTTTTAAATTATTTTTTAAATGCAAAAATAGGTGTATTTGTGCACACACCAATGAAGGAGATCAGTCTTTTGTCAAGTAGAGAAGATCAAGTTCTTAAGTAGCTGATTGGGGACCTACTACAATGGGAAGACTTGCTCTGTTGCTTTCCGATGTTGGGTCTATTTACCTAACACTTCCGCAGGCTTTTCCAATGGGTCTTCCTCCTCCTGGGCCTGACTTTCTAATTCCTTACCATGTCCTAGCTGGCGTTGCAGGTGGTCTGTGTTACTCTTCTGTTCATCCAGGTATTTCCCATGAAGCATAAGACATCATATTCATTGTTGGCAGAAGCCATGGTCTTCAGGTCTTGCAGGAGCTTGGTTAACTAGTTCGACTCTAGAGCTTGTCTGCCTGTTCCCCAGTCATCTATCTCAGGCCCCTTAATTAACATTGGAAGGCAGGTTTTACTCTCATGTCCTCTTAGATAGCTTAGGAATCGCTTTCTATGTCTTTCACCTCAGCTTGGTGGTCAAAGAAGGTGGCAAAAAGAAGTTGTACTGAGTCTTCAATGGAATTACAGGCCATCTATCTACTATATATATAAAAGCCCAGCAACCGAACAGAACGACTGGTTGACCAGACCACCAGGGGCAGACGCTCAACACAGGAGCTGACCCCTGTGGTCATTGCGCTCCCACAGTGGGAGCGCCACTTGGCTGACTGGGATGAGCAGCACTCCCGCAGCAGGAGCAGCCACTCAGAGGGCAGGTCCACAGCCACTTGGCTGACCAGGATGAGCAGCGCTCCCACAGTGGGCAATCCTGCACACCACACGCCACACCAGTGCACAGATCCGTGCACCAGGCCTCTAGTAGCTAAATAAGCATCCCTGATGTGTAGCTCATAAGGAGTGGCATGTTTTTTAATGGGAAAACTTAACAGATCCACTGACTTGTAGGGGATGTTAACCTTAATTTTCCTTTTATCAGTAATGGTATTGGGAAGCATTACCTTTTAGGATGAACTAAAATCAGAGATGATATATTTACATTAGGATGGAAGTGAAATTCTTGCTAATGGAATTGTGTGCCCTTGGGAAAAAAATCGACTGGCTGAAACCAGTTCTCTTAAAATGATAATTTTGTTTACTGCTCTATATTCTTGGTCAACATTTATGTGATGGGTGATTCATCTCCACATTGGATTAAGTAGGTGATCCCCTCTCTTTTATTCTCTTCTCTCCCCCTGCTTCACCCCCTTAATTTTTAACAAAGTTGGGAGTCAAGTTTAATTCATCCTTACCTAAAAAAAAAAGGAATCGTTTGCTATATATGCTTTACATTATGTTAGTTCCTTTATGTTAGTTACTTTTTTTTCTGTATACAGTATATGGCTTGGGTTAGTTTCATATGTTCTTTTTGTTTGTTTAATTTTTTAAAAAAATATATTGATTTCAGAGAGGAAGAGAGAGAGAGAAACATCAATGATGAGAAGGAATCGATTGGCTGCCTCCTGCACCTTGGACCAGGCCCGCAACCCAGGCATGTGCCTCCGACCAGAATCAAACCTGGGACCTTTTGGTTCGCAGGCCAACGCTCTATCCACTGAGCCAAACTGACCAGGGCTGTTTTAATTTTTTAAAATTCTCACCCGAGGATGTTTTTTATTGATTTGTATTTATATATTTATTCTTTGTTAATCCTCACCCGACAATATTTTTTCTATTGATTTTTAGAGAGAGAGAGAGAGAAACATGGATGTGAGAGAAACATCAGTTGGTTGCCTCCTGTATGCACCCCGACCAGGGATGGAATCCACAACCTAGGTATGTGCCCTGACCCAGAATGGAACCTGTAACCTTTTGGTGTATGGGAGGATTCTGCAATCAACTGAGCCACCTGGCCAGGGCTGGATTATTGTGTGGTTTTTTTTTTGTTTTTTTTTAATTGCTTAGTTTGAAGAAACAACTCCAGGTACAGACAGACAAGAGGTGGTGATATTTTCAAAATTCAGATCTGTCAGTATTGCAATACCTTTTGGTAGTATACCGACCATGAACTGTAGTGTTCCTCATCTGTTCTCTATGCAGGCGTCCTCAAACTACGGCCCGCGGGCCACATGCGGCCCGCCAAGGACATTTATCCGGCCCTCCGGCTGCCACTGCCTGTCCTGCTTAGCAGCCGACTGGTCCCGGGCCCGTAGTGCGCATAGGAATTTGTTCATAGTTTTTTTTTTAAACTATAGTCTGGGCCTCCAGCGGTCTGAGGGACAGTGAACTGGCCCCCTGTTTAAAAAGTTTGAGGACCCCTGTAATTTAGGGGGATCATTTTCTTGCATCTGTTTGGGTCCTGGCAAACTGCGTTTCTAGCACTTTCTAGTGGTCCTGTGAGGAAGAGTTGGTTTCAAAGAGTTTAACCTTGATGAGTAACAGTGTTACAGTTTGACAGTTTGCATAGAATTCACAGCATATCTATAAGCTTAGTACGTTTTTGCTTTTAATGGTATGATTTTCTATTAAAATGCCAATATATGTTCTAATATTTGTAAATAAATAAAGGTTCTTTGTGAGTCTGACACTCAGCTACAATGTAACTACATAAATGAACCCGTGGATAGGCAGGAGTTGAAACTTTGTTTATCTAAGTACAGGTGGGTTATGGGCTTTTGTATCTACACTTTGGTTCTTCTTTTGATAGGTGGAGAGTGAGAAGAACATGGTCAGATTTGGTAACTTTCTGCCCGCTTTAGGCTTGAATTGCACTATGGAATGTGAAATTTTCCATGATTTAGACTCAGTGCTATCACAGTGACCTGTCTGCATTTCTGGCATGTGTTAAATAGAACAAGTGTCTTGCCACTTAGGGTTTTGGGTGGTAAAGATTGACACTAGCAGTAAAAACATAAGGGATTTGCAGTTGTGTGCCTTGTATGACTTAACATAGTCCGCATTATATTTTGAACATTAAAAAAATATAATTATTCCTATCTTCGAACCATTCTGTGACTAAAATTTTACAGCAACCTGTCCTCAAAACAGCCCTTTTGTAGCTACAGTAAATACTTTTACCAAATATACCATAAGTGAAGAAGAGTTGTCATGCATACTATTCGTAATTTGGGGCCATTATTGAGTCTGGTTTAATTTGGTCAGTAATCTGGAGGTTGGGAAATTGCTTTTGAAGGCTTCTAAGCCATAGAGTTTGGTGCCTAAAGCAACTCTTTTTTTTTTCTTTAAATATATTTTATTGATTTTTTACAGAGAGGGAGAGAGATAGTTAGAAACATCGTTGAGAGAGAAAGATAGATCAGCTGCCTCCTGCACACCTCCTACTGGGGATGTGCCCACAACCAAGGTACGTGCCCTCGACCGGAATCGAACCTGGGACCTTTCAGTCCACAGGCTGACGCTCTATCCACTGAGCCAAACCGGTTTCGGCCCTAAAGCAACTCTTTGGGTAGATTCTTTGTTGTTGTTAATCCTCACCAAGGATATTTTTCCATTGATTTTTAGGGAGAGTGGTAGAGAGAGGGAAAAACAGAGAGAAACATCGATGTGAGAGAAACACATTGATTGGTTGCCTCCTGCACGAGCCCTGACTAGGGCCAGGGCTGGGGAGGAGCCTGCAACCAAGGTATGCGCCCTTGACCAGAATTGAACCCGGGACCCTTTTGTCCACAGGACAATGCTCTACCACTGAGCCAAACTGGCCAGGGCAGGTAGAGATTCTTAGAGAAATGTTTTGTTTTGGAAAGGGCCTAGAAAGAAGGGTATCTATCTGGGAAATGAGAGGTGAGAGGCCAGAGGGCTCTAAGATCCAGAGTCATACCTTACCCTAGTGCAGTGGTTGGCAAACTCATTAGTCAATAGAGCCAAATATCAACAGTACAATGATTGAAATTTCTTTTGAGAGCCAAATTTTTTAAACTTAAACTTCTTCAAATGCCACTTCTTCAAAATAGACTCGCCCAGGCCGTGGTATTTTGTGGAAGAGCTATACTCAAGGGGCCAAAGAGCTGCATGTGGCTCGCGAGCTGCAGTTTGCCGACCACGGCCCTAGTGTGTTTTTTTCTGTTTCTATGTTTGTGGTTTCCACGTTACTGCTTATAGAAATGTGGTGCAACACCCTTTGGAAGAAAGTGGGATGACTCCAACTTTTTTTGAACTTCCCATTCTTCAGTTCAGAGTCAGCTCTTGCCCCTGGGTTTTTCTCCTGAGGAATTGAAATCATAATTGTTAAAAGGCCATTTAAGCAGTAGGTGTCACATAGCAAGATAATACCTGCCTTAAAATTTAGACTATTTGTAGGTGTCCAATGAAAATTCCTACACATAGGATAATTTTAGCCTAAACATACGTAATGGAATACATAGATAATTCTAAATGCTCAGATGTTGGTAAGTTTTACTAAGGAAGCTTAAAATTTATGAATAAACATGGGTTTTAAATTACAACTTGGCAGGTGTGGCTCAGGGTTGAGCTTCGACCAGGAGGTCACAGTTCAATTCCAGGTGAGGGCATACCCCCAGTTTCTGGGCTCAATCCCCAGTAGGGGGGCATGTAGAAGGCAGCCAATCAATGATTCTCTCTCATCAATGATGTTTCTATCTCTCCCTCTTTCTTCCTCTCTGAAATCAATTTAAAAAAAAAAAAAAAAAAAAGACCTGTTTGCTGCCTGGGTCTTCCAGACTTTTTAAAAATTGCAAATATGTGTACATATGAAGCAAAGTTATATGTTTTTGTTTTTATTGTTGTAAGTGTACATGTTAAGGATATTTCCTTTTTTCACTTGTTGCCTATGCATATAGATCTCACTTATTTTTATTATTTTTTTAATTCTCACCCGAGGATATTTTCCCCATTGATTTTTAGAGAGTGGAAGGAAGGGGGAGAGAGAGAGAGAGAGACATCTATGTGAAAGAGACACATCGATTGGTTGCCTCCTGCATGCACCCTGGCTGGGGCCAAGGGTCAAACCTGAAACCCAGGTATGTGCCCTTGACTGGGAATCGAACTTGAGACCCTGCTGTGCTCAGGCCAACTCTAACCACTTGGCCACACTACCCAGGGCTCAGTTATTTTTTTCAACTATGCAACCAATATTCCATTGAATGGTTACAGCCTTGTGTATTTTCCCTCGATCCACTCATTTTAAATATACATATATATGCTTTCAATTTGGAGAATTTAATTAAGACTTCTAAGAATTTATAAAAATTTTAGAATCCATATAGAGAAGGAATAGTCTTAGACAATTAACTATATGTATCTTGGTTTGCTGAGGGATTGAAATGTGATTGTTTATTTGACATCAAACCAGAGATGCATTTAAAAAGTACAGTTTTATGTGTATGAAGTAACGGGGAGCAGAGGAGGTAGCTAAAAGGAGAGAAATAAAAAATTAAATGTAAACAATGAAAGTTTAGGATAGCACCGTTTCATAGAGTACAAGTAACACCCTAACCTCCATTCTGTACCTTTTCATAGTGACAGCATAGATGATTGGCTGGTGGACGCTTGCATAGGAGAGAGCCTTTGTAGTCAGTTGTGGAGGGTGGGTCAGGCCTTGGCGTGTGCTGTGGAACGGGAGATTACTTCATTGAAAAATGGTCTTGTATTGTTTATCTCTAGTCAGTGGCACTTTGCCGTGTTTTAGAAAACGGTTTACTCTGTACTGATCCTCTCTTGTCAGTGCTGTTTCATTTCTGGAGTCTTAGATTCTTCTCTTGAAATATGAGTGAATCTCATGCTTGATCTTTTGAATAGAAATCATCATAAGGGAATAACAGTGCCTAGATTGATTGACACAACCCAGTGTCATGAAGTGTACATGTAATCTGGCTCCACAAATGACCAGATGAGTCTGTGTTGACAACCAAGTCAGGCGCTTTGATGGGGGTGAGCCTGCTGCTGAGAGGTCTCTCCTGGCTTTCCTCCGCCTGCTTTTTTTTCCAGTTTATTTTTTGAATTTGTTCCTTTTGTTAAAAATATATTTTACTGATTTCAGAGAGGAAGGGAGAGGGAGATAAGAAACATCTATATATATATATAAAAGCCTAAGCGACCATTTGACCGTTCAACCAATAGCAATGACACACACTGACAACCAGGGGCAGACGCTCTGACCTGTAGGTTAGCTTGCTGCTGGGGTCCGGCTGATTGGGACTGGGTGAGACGGGCCGGACACGCCCTGGAGCCCTTCTGCGGTCCCTCCCTTGCCCCGATAGTGCACAAGTGGAGTCCTGGATTGCGAGAGGGTGCAGGCCAGGCCGAGGGACCCCACTGGTGCATGAATCTGTGCACCGGGCCTCTAGTCTATATAGGTTTGTAATGTCCAAAACAACTGGACGACTGAACACTGGAAGTCAGTCCTGTAGTCAGTGCTGGGTCGCTGCGGTGACCCAGCACTAACTGCTGCACTGCAGGTGCCGTGGCGACCCAGCACTGATTGCCGAGGGGGCTGCAGATCAGGCCTGGAGAGAGAAGCGGGGTCTGATCCACAGCCCCTGTGGAAGCAATTCATCAGCCCTTGCCTGTCTTTCTCTCGGGGCCTCGCCAGCAGCTGCGGGGGCTGCTGATCAGCCCCGCCTCTCTGATCAGGCCTGGAGATAGGCCCGGAGATGCTGACTGGCATAGAAACTGACCAGTCAGAACCAAATCTGGGTGAACTGCGAGGAGCCAGTGGCTGCCTAGGAGGCAGCGCTTTTGACGCTGACTGGCATAGAAACTGACCAATCAGAACCAAATCTGGGTGAACTGTGAGGAGCCAATGGCTGCCTAGGAGGTGAAACTTTTGATGCTGACTGGCATAGAAACGGACCAGTTAGAACCTAATCTGGGTGAACTGCGAAGGCAGAACCTAAGGTGGGGGCTGAGGAGGAGTTTTAAGGGCAACAGCTATTTGGTGTAAGGTGTAAGAAAGCGGTTAAATTTTTTAATGACCAGTTTGGCAGTATAGTGCATATGGCTGGCTATCAGTCCAGATGTAGGGATTATGTATTTTTGTCTGCCAAGAGCATCTCCTCCTGATAAAAAAGGCTTTCTCCCCCATTTAAGCAATCCTATTTTATATAATCTATCTATACTACTAAAAGGTAATATGCTAACTAGACCGCGTCGACCGGCCATCTTCCGGAAGTCCAACTTCCTTCCGGACAAAGCCATGGTGGTGGGGGCTGAGGCAGAGGCCATTAGGGGCGATCAGGCTGGCAGGGGAGGGCAGTTGGGGTAAGATCAGGCCAGCAGGGGAGGGCAGTTAGGGGCGATCAGGCAGGCAGAGGCAGTTAGGGACAATCAGGCAGGCAGGTGAGTGGTTAGGAGCCAGTGGTCCCAGATTGTGAGAGGGACATCCCCCAAGGGGTCCCCGATTGGAGAGGATGCAGGGATGCAGGCTGGGCTGAGGGAACGCCCCCCCCCCCCCCCCCCGTGCACGAATTTTGTGCACTGGGCCACTAGTATATATATATAAAAGGCTAAGTTGACTCGCGCATGTGTGATACATATAAAGCTCTCACTGGTGCCAATCACGCATGTGTTTCGATCTGTCATTGTTGATTGTGAATTTGGTTGACACTTCTATTATAGAGAAAGGGTGAATAGTGATATTAAATATTTCTTCTAATTAATTTCCTTTCAATGTTCACAAATTTGTGCACCGGGCCACTAGTCATTGATAAGAGAGAATCATTGATTGGCTGCCTCCTGCACGCCCCCTACTGGGGATTGAGCCTGCAACCCGGGCATGTGCCCTTGACCGGAATTGAACCTGGGACCTTACAGTCCATAGGCCGACCCTCTATCCATGGAGCCAAACCAGCTAGGGCAGAATATGTTCTGTTTTTAAAGTAAACTACTTTTCTTTTCAAACTTTATTGCTTTGAGGTCTGTAGACTAGGAAATTCAGTGTTGTGACCCACAGGGGTTTTAGGGCAGGGACCCATCCGCACAGCAGAGGCTGTGGTAGATGCATGACACTATGCATCTGTCAAAACTCACTGCGCCTCGGGCCGGCCCTGGGTGACTTGGGGGCTGAGGGGACTGGGGGACTCCAGAGGCAGGCCCAGGGGGTGGGCCCGGCCTTGCTGTGCACCTGCTGCCCTGGTAGGGCTGAGGGGACTGGGCGCTGCCATCTTTGAGGGCAGGGCAGTCAGCATATTCCCTCCTTATTGGCTGTGGGCACTGCCATCTTAGAGGGCGGGGCAGTCAATTAGCATATTCTCTCCTTATTGGCTGTGGGTGCCACCATCTTTGCGACAGTGTGAGGGTCAATTAGCATATTCCCTCTATTGGCTGTGGGCACCGTCATCTTTGAGTGTGGGGCAGTCAGTTAGCATATTCCCTCCTTACTGGCTGTGGGCACCGCCATCTCTGAGGGCGGGGCAGTCAATTAGCATATTTCTCTCCTTATTGGCTATGGGCGCCGCCAACTTTGTGACAGTGTGAAGATCAATTAGCACATTTCCTCTTTATTAGGTAGGATGTTTACCAGTTTCTTGTAAAGGGCACAGGTGAACAGCCAGGTGAGGTGCAGAGGGTTGAGGGCTGGAAGGCCCAGCACCCAGGAGCTGTGTCCCTGTAGAGCAGGGCACACCACTCTGCTGGTTGCATTCACCACCCAGAAGCGAGTAAAACCAAAGTACCCACTTCTTACTATATCGCAGCATCACAGTCACGTTGTCACTTTATAGACGAAAGTGTTGGACGAGAGAAGTCCTAAGACTCATCTTAGCTCTGAGATGCAAAAGTCATAGTCTGGCTTTTTGAGGTTGGGAAATTTATTTGAGGAGATTGTCTAATTTTGGCCAACTTTTTTGTTTCTTTTTTTATTTTTTAAATATATTTTATTGATTTTTTACAGAGAGGAAGGGAGAGGGATAGAGAGTTAGAGACATCGATGAGAGAGAAACATTGATCAGCTGCCTCTTGCACACCCCCTACTGGGGATGTGCCCGCAACCAAAGAACATGCCCTTGACCGGAATCAAACCTGGGACCCTTCAGTCCTCAGGCCAACACTCTATTCACTGAGCCAAACTGGTCAGGGCCTTTTTTGCTTCTTAATGTCTCAGTTTGTCCCTGTAGATAATGGAACGTTTATACCTGTCTCTTTGCTTATATCAAAACTCAGGATGGTAGAAAAGTATTTTGAGCCCTTGAAAAATTCATTGAAGAATGCACAGGAATTAAACGTGTCTTCCTGTAGATGTCAGGTTTTTCCAGACCAGCAGTAGTTGGAAGTCGGGGGGCAATCTGTGAAATGTCCATCAGCTCTTAAGAGACTGTCTCATGTTTCCACTTTTTTACACTGGACTCAGAATTCACTGTACAACTGAGTTATCACCCTGATGTGAGCCACACGTGTTTGACTTCAAGGGCCTGTCACACACAAATCCTTGCTATGTTTCAGGATTTCCTTGCAGGTTATGAAATCTACTTGAATTAATTTATAGGAAAAGGGATTTAATACAGAAATCATTGCAAAGGCTCCAGGAGCAATAGATTCTAGTTTATGTTTCAAGGAATGTCTGCCAGCCTCCAGATTTCTTCTGCCTGCAGCCTCCACAACGGGAAGCTAAGAGATCAGTGATATGGGACCATATGGACCCCTTGCCTGCAAGCTGTAGGAGCACGTCCCACCCTTCCTTACCAACTACGTAAAGCAGCAGGGTCTGATGCAAGGGTGTATGGGGAATTAGTTTCTTACCTTCTCACTGTTATAGAAAGGAGTTAGAATAAAAATAGCTAACCCGAGCCCTGTGTTAGTTTCCTGTGGCTGTTGTAGCAAATGACCACAAACTCGGTGGTTTAGAACAAGTTCTGGAGGCCCGAAGCCCCAGATAAGGTGTTGGCAGGGCTGTGCCTTCAGAGGCTCCACAGGAGGGCCCGTTGCTGGCCACCTCTGCTCCTGGAGCCTGGCCCTCACTGCAGTCTCTGCCTCCTCACAAGGCCTTCACTGGGGTGTCTAGTCTCCCTTCCTCTCTAAGGACACCTGTGATCCACCCAGATGATCAAGTACAATTTCATCTCAAGATTGTTAACTTAATTACATATACAAAAATACACTTTTCAAGACCCTTAATTACATATGCAAAAAAGAAGCATTAAGTTAATTACATATGCAAAAAAGCATTCACAGGTTCTGGAGATTAGGATGTGGGGGCTACTGTCTGCCCACTACAAACCCTAATGTGCGCAGACAATATTCCCAGTACTTTACAGCATCAGCTCATTTAATTCTCATAGTAGCTGTAGGAGATAGAAACGTACATTTTTTTTTAATCCTAACCTGAGGGTATATGCTTATTGATTTCAAGAGCTCAGTAGCCACATTTGGTTAGTGGCTACTGTAATGGACAGTGGTGATAGAGAGAAGTAATGCAGAAGACAATGGTGACACTTTATGAATACATAAAGAAAGATTTGTTTCCTATATTTAGTGCTTATTGCCTATTGGTTGGTTACTTGATTAATGTTAGAGAAGCAGTCTCTTAGCTGTTTGATCCATCAGCTCAGCAAACTCTGTGTACTGGTGAGTGCTAAACCCACCCTCAGCTGACATCCTGCCTGCCCACACACAGCTCCCCAGAGGAGGAAATTAGGTGTTTAGTGAGTCCTTTTCTCCTCCTCTCTCTTAAGGATAGCAGTACTTTTCTGCTTTGCTTTAATTCTCTTCATGTGAATTGCAATCATACCCTTTATAAGAAATACTAGAGGCCCGGTGCATGAAAATTCATGCACTGGAGGGGGGTCCCTCAGCCTGGCCTGCCCCCTCTCACAGTCCGGGAGCCCTCAGGAGTGGGAGGTGACCTGGCGATCAGGGGAAGGCGACGCCCCATCACACCTCTGCTGCTGCCACTGCCGGCAGTGTAAGCCTCGGCTGGCCCTGGTTACCTGAGCCTCGGGCGGCCCTGGGAGGCTGGGGGCTGAGAGGACTGGGGGACTCCAGAGGTAGGCGCGTGGCAAGGCTGAGGGGACTGGGCGCCGCCATCTTTTGGCTGTGGGTGTGGCCATCTTTAAGAGCGTGACAGTCAATTAGCCTCTTCCCCCCTTATTGGCTGTGGGCATCGCCATCTTGGCGATGGCGTGAGGGTCAATTAGCATATTCCCTCTTTATCAGATAGGATTACATAGAATTTTGAGCTCTCTGCTCAAATTCCACCTCTTGTATACAAACTTTTATTATTTCCTCCAATCCTCCTTAATTAGATGTGATTGTTCTTTTAATTTTCATAGCATTTCATTGATCAATCTTAGTATACCCAGGTACATTACACCTCTGTGTGTTATTTTGTACTAGAGGCCAAGCGCAGGAAATAGCGCGGCCCTGCCCACCTGCGTGCGCAACCGCCCACCTGCCCGCTGCCCCACCCACCCGCCTGCTGCCCCTCCTTGACACCCTAACTTTTCTACCCAGAGCTTGAGCACACCTGGCCCCGCCCCCGACCCCTCCGACCTTCTCTGGCCACTTCAAGTCCCGCCCTCAGTCCCACAAGTTGCCTTGGGCTGGTCCCACCTCCTCTGGGTGCCTCCCCGCTTCCACCCTGTCTCCAGACCAACTCGGCGGCTCCACCCCGTCATGGCGCTGGAGGAGAGCATGGAAGCCTCGTGCCTGTTGCAGTTTTGAGTGCTGCTTCCTGGCGGCGCACGCGCTGCAAGCTCTTACCCCGGACCTCTCCGCCACAGGATGGTCCCGCCTCCTCTGGGCACCTCCCGGCTTATGCCCCATTTCCGGAGCAATGTGGCAGCTCCACCCCAGTATGCATGCAGCCTCCTGCTGAATGGTTGTTTTGGTGCGAGAGTGTCATGACCATTAGCATATTAGCTCTTTATTATATAGGACTAGGGGCCCAGTGCACGAAATTCGTGCACTGGGGAGGGGTCCTCAGCCCAGCCTGCCCCCTCTCACATACTGGGAGCCCTCAGGGGATGTCCTACTGATGGCTTAGGCCCGCTCCCCGTTGGGAGTGGACCTAAAGTGCAGTCTGGCCTCCCTTTGCGGGAGGCCATCGGGCTGATCAGGGGAAGGTGCCAGCCCCATCACCCCGCTGCTGCAGCCACTGCCAGTCACTGCAGCCCCCAAGGTATTTTCATCAACACGGACTCCAGTCCCTTCATCACGAAAAAATGACAATTTATTTAGGCATTTTCAAGATGTGTCTTTCATAGGATATGACATTTCTTTCTTTATTTTTCTTTTTATCCTCACCTGAGGATATGTTTCCATTGATTTTTTTTCCCCTTCCTTCCGATCGCAGGCTCGGCCCCTTCCCAAGCCTAAAGCCTCCGCCCAGGCTTTAGTCTTGGGAAGTGGGCACCTCCCGCCCCTCCGATCGCAGGCTCAGCCCCTTCCCCTCCGATGGCCGGGTGGGAGTGACCTGTGTGCTGAGGAGGTTCCCGGGACCCAGGTATGTATGCAAGTTAACCGCCATCTTTGTTGGGTTAGTTTGCATACTCACTCTGATTGGCTGTGGGCATAGCAGAGGTATGGTCAATTTACATGTTTCTCTATTAGGTAAGATTATATAGGATTATGGCTTCTTACCTCCTCCCCTAAAGAAAGCATACACCTTGATGAATTTCCATAAAGTGAACAGGTTTGCACTCCACTGTGCAAAGGCGTGGGCCCAGCACTCCAGAAGTCCCTGCGCCCTCCCTGGTCCCAGCCCTCCGCCCTCAGGGGTGCCCACACCTGGCCTTACATGACTACTTACCTTCCTGCTTCTCACTTTAGCCGAGTGGCCGGTTTCCTAAGTGTCCATTGTGAGGTTTATCATGCTGCTGTGTATACCGTGGCTTCCTCTTAATCGTTGGAGTATTCTACTAAACACCAGAGTTTATTCTCTTTCCTACCGATGAGCATTGTTATTTTTAAGTTTGGGGTATTACAAAGACTACTACCAGGACTTTATTTTGCATGTCTTTTGGTGTCCTTAACATATGCATTTCTATTCCTTAAAAAGTGTTGTTTCTGTTAAGTATAAACAGAGTGGAATTATTGAGTTACAAGGTATATATTCAGTTCAATAGTTTTCCCGTAGTTTATTTTTTAAAATATGAAACCTACATAAATAGGAAGAATAAAATAAAAATCTTCCACATTTATCTAGATTGTGAGATTTTTGCTGGTTTGCTCTTTGTTTCGCTGTATCTTTTTTGGTGAATCATCTGAAAGTTGGTTCTAGTCTTGATAGTTTAATCCCTATGTGCATTTCCGAAGAACCAGGACATTCTTCTGCAGAACCACAAGACAGTGACCACACTCGGGAAGTTTAATGTGAGTGAAATAGTGTTACCTAACATATGGCTCATTTTTAAATACAGCAGTTGTTCCAATAATGTCCTTTATGGCTTTAAAAAAAGTGGATATAGGATTCAATCCAGGAGCTTGCTTTTTTTTTTTCACATCCTTTTAGGTTCTATGCATCTAGAAGAGTTCCCTGGCCTATTCTGGCTTTCATTGCATAGATATTTTTGAAGAGCTCCATTTGGCCTAGTCTGAGTGTTCATGGTTAGGCCCAGGGCAAGCCTTGTTGGACTGCTGTTCCCTCCAGTCAGCAACAGTGGTCTCTGGGCTGATGCCTTGAAACTGGAGATATTCCTGCGCTAATATGCATCATGTGTGTGCATGTAAATAAGTTAATGTAGTTTTATTGAGGTGAAATTCATGTAACATAAAATTAACCACTTCAACAATTCAGCAAGCATATTCACAAGTGTGCAATTACTACTCCACCTCTGTCAAGTGTTAAAGCATTTCATCTGCTCCCCATTCTCTCTGCAGCTGCTGGTAAAGTGCAGTCCACCCTGTCTCTGGATTGACCTGAGTATTTTGTGTAAATGGAGTCATGTATAGTGTGAGCTTTGTGTCATAACTTCTCACTCAGTGTAATGTGTTCAAGGTTCACCCATATTGTCGCATGTTAGCACTTCATCTCTCTTAGGCTGAATAACATCCTATTTTATGGATAATAACACATTTTGTGTATCCATCTATCATTTGATATTTGGGCTCTTTCCACCTTTTAATTATTGTAAATATAAATAACTTGGTGTTTTTTTACCTACATGGTTTTAGCAGCCATTGATGATTCTTGCCTGAATCAGGTGTTACTATGATTATAAAATGAAGATTTTATATTTTTGTCTTTCCTACTATATTTATTAGATGGACTTCTCTGGTAAAGAAGACTGGTAATGTGTGTGTTTGTATGGTATTAATTTCAGCACGGAGTTAGGGATTTTTTTCATTTTGTATATAATATTCATTCTTGTTATTAATTTAGTTTTACACTCAGGTTGTGCCAGAACTGCCCAGCGGCTCCATCCTTCTTACCCCTGTCATTGCTAGAGTCAGTGGCTTCTAGGAGGTATCCCTGTCTGTTCATTCTTAGTTAGAAAGAACCAGATAATGCAGTCCTTGTTTGTGTCTGGAGGGTGTGGCAGGCACTGGTGATGTGGAGAGCAGGTTCTAACTTCCATCTCTATGTGCCCAGGCCCAGCCTGAAGCCTGGCTCACTGCCTCTCGGTGCCTGTGGTGCATAGGCATCTCTTGATGGGAAAGACCCTGTGGTAGGTGTTTATATTTAAGGCTTTCTCTCCCTGACTGGTAGCAGCAGGACATGACCACTTTCTGTGTTTCTAGTTGTTGCTAATCGGCCTCCGTTTAATTCCTATAGTTCCTTTTTGTGCAGCTGAAATTCTTGAAGTATTTTTTTCTTTACGCAGATTTTCTTTAATGAAGTTCTACAAAAGAACAGGTGATGCAGTTTTACATTTAAAATTCAGGGCTTAACTTTGGTCAGTTTTTAAAACAAAATTTTCATGTTAAGGGAAAATAATGGTGTTAAGTGTTAAAATAGTGTACATGTCTTGATAAGATGATGAGTACCGTGTTTTTCCATGTATAAGACGCTATATTTTTCTAAAATTGTTAGACTGAAAATCGAGGGGTGTTTTATACATGGAAGTCAGCCACGGAGGGAGCCATGCGGGTGCGTAGCTGCCCATACCTTGTCAGACAGGCTTCCTCCAATCATGACTCTTATTGTTACTGATGTCACCTGATGCTGTAATTGGAGACGGGGTGGAGAGTGCTCAGATGCAACAGGGACCAGAGCTTTCTGAGCCCATAAAGATGTAAAAAAATCTTCTATCTATATTTAAAAAAGGCTAGTAGGCAAAGTGTCCCCTCGGGAGTTTGACCAGGAGACCGGGAGTTCGATTGTTCGCTATGATGTGCGCTGGCCACCAGGGGCAGCGCGGAATGAAGGAAGGTCCCAGCCGGCAGCCAGCAGCTGGGGAAGGTCCCCGGCTGGCAGCCGGAAGGCCCTGATCAGGCCTGATTGCTGGCCAGGTCTAGGGACTCTACCCGTGCATGAATTTCATGCACTGGGCATCTAGTCAAAAGATAAATACCGGTAAATGATTGTCTTAACTCTGCAAAATTCATGTAATCAGCTAAGCAAAAGAGCATGGAAATAGAGCTGCAGAGAGACAATTTGGACCTCCTTCCACTGAGTGTGTGATCAGATAGTGGAGGAAAGAGGAAGAACAACTCCTTAAGATGCCAAAACAGAAGAAGGCCTTAAGAGGAAAAACAGCAAATGTGGGCAAACGTGGAGCAGAGGCTTAAGACTTGGATTATGGAGCAGCACCAAAGTGGCTTATATGTGTCAACCAAGCTTATTCAGTGTCAGGCAAGAATGTTTGCAAGCAAAATGAATATTGTTGAATTAACAGGAAAGGCAAAATGGTACTTCAGTTTCATGAGGGGAGAAGGGTTGGCCATGAGAACATGAACCAAATTAGCTCAGAAAATGCCACCAATTTATGAGGATGATCTCACATATACAGTGACTCAGAAGACAGCAGTGATACAATAGAAGTTGGAGAAAGTGATGTGCCTGGAAGTAACAGTGATGAAGAAGAGAGCAGTGATGCAACAGAGACTGAATAAAGTGATATGCTGCATGATATCATAGTACTGGTATATAAACATTGTCTACACTAATTACTAAATAAAATGTGTTCTGTTTTATGTTTAAAATATTGATTTCCTAATTTTGGGTTGGAAAAGTGGGGGGCGTCTTATACATGGGGGCATCTTATACCATGGAAAAATAGGGTATATATTTTCAAGGTAATGCTAGCCTTGAATTTTTTTTGTTTTATATATTGGGGGAGAGAATTCGGTTTGTTTATTAAGCTCATAGAGGATTTAAAAAATCCTCTGGTCATTCCTTTATTTTATTTTTTAAATATATTTTATTGATTTTTTACAGAGAGTTAGAAACATCGATCAGCTGCCTCCTGCACACTTTCTACTGGGTATGTGTTGGCAACCAAGGTACATGCCCTTGATTGGAATCGAACCTGGGATCCTTGAGTATCAGGCCAACGCTCTATCCACTGAGCCAAACCAGTCAGAACTAGTTATGCCTTTAAATCAGTGATAAAACATTAAAAAGAAAAAGTTTTAACAATAAAGTAGTGAAAATAAAGGACACCTCTTAATCCTTCCCTTTCTTTGTTGCTAAAATCTATAGTTTTGTTAACAGTAAATGTATCCTAAGAATCTCCAGGATATTTTGTTCCTAACAGGTTTTGTAACTAAAGGAATGAAATCTTCCATAATACTTATAAATGTCATTTGTTACACATCCTATATAATAAAGAGGTAATATGCAAATTGACCCTCCTGCCCTTGTGTCACAAGATGGCCAGCCCCATGTCGTCACAAGATGGCTGCACAAGATGTCCTCCCCCACGTCATCACAAGATGGCTGGCAGTGGAGGGCAGTTGAGGGCGACCAGGCCTGCAGGGGAGGGCAGTTGGGGGCGATCGGGCTGGCAGGGGAGCAGTTAGGGGGCTATCAGACTGGCAGGGAGAGTGGTTAGGGGCAATCAGGCAGGCAGGCAGGCGAGCAGTTAGGAGCCAGTGGTCCTGGATTGTGAGAGGGGTGTCTGACTGCCGGTGTGAGATTGGGCCTAAATCGGCAGTCGGACATCCCCTGAGGGATCCCAGATTAGAGAGGGTGCAGGCTGGGCTGAGGGACACCCCCCCCCCAGTGCACGAATTTTGTGCACCGGGCCTCTAGTCAAATATAATAGTACTAGAGGCCCAGTGCATGAAATTCGTGCACGGGTAGGGTCCCTATGCCTGGCCAGTGATCAGGGCCAATCAGATTTCCCACCTCCCTGCCACGCGCCGCCACCGTGTGGTTCCCCCTGCCTCCTCCTTCCCTAGCTTCTTCAGCATGCCGCTGCCGCCACTGCTGGTAGCCTGCCATGTTCCGTGCCGCCCCCTGGTGGTCAGCGCACGTCATACTGAGCGATCGAATTCCCAATCGAACTCCCGAGGGGACACTTTGCATATTAGCCTTTTATATGTATAGGTTAGCAATTTTAAAATTTCCTCTGTATTACTGAAAGCAATTATAGTTAGTTAATTACTTTAATCGATCATTGGGAAGAGTAAATAGATGATACAACTTATATTACTTTGGCATTTTTTGCGGGGGGGGGGGCGGTAAGAGAACATTTATTTGGAAAATCACAGAGGTAAAAGAATTAATTTGTAGAAGAAATGAGCTTAGGAAACAAGTTACAGAGGCAAAGGAAGGGCCCATAGCGTTTAACAGTGAGGAGGCAATGGCAGTGCCTTACTGCAGCATCAGACATTCTGTGGCCTCCCTCCTGTGGCCCTGAAGTGCTCTCACCTGGAGGAGGGTGCTCTGTGACCTAGTGGGTGGAGGCCCTGGGTGCTGCTAAACATCCTGCAGACAGAACTTTCAGCCCTGCAGTGTTCATTGTGCTGCTGATGCTGCTGTTGAGAAGTGCGCCTGGGGGCACATGCACCTCTCCCCAGCTGATGGGGGAGAGGGGAGGGGACAGGATGTGCGCCTCTCCCCAGCTGCGGGGAGTAGGAGGACATGGGCCTCTCCCTGATTGCAGGCTGGGAGTGCACTCTGAGCATGTGTGTAAAGGAGCATCTGTGCTGTGGTCCTAGGGTGCTCACAGCTCTCTCTGACCGGTGCTTCAGCTCAGGGCTTACTTTATGGAGTGGACCTCCACACACTCCACACACCCTCTCGCCAACTCCTCTCCACTGATTCTGCCTCTTCTGGAGGCCACACAAGTTATTAACACCCCTGTGCAGCTCTCTTACGACAGTTTTCCACGGTTCCTATGTTATGTAAAGAAAGGTTGCAGACTGGTGCCCAGGCCCTGCACGCCACATGAGTGAGTGCTCAGCCTGTCCCCTCTGGGCTGGGCCCTTGCTTGGTCTTGTGTGTGCAGAGGGAAGCTTAGAAGGGACAGTCTCCAGCTACGTGGGCGAGTGGGCTCCTATGATCAGGCAGGTCCTGGTCCACGTTCTAGCTGTGTCCTTTCCTGGCTTTATTGTCACAGCATATACACTAAATTTTTTCAGTGTCAGAGGGGCTTCAAGCCTTCCTCATGGGGTGGTTGTGCAGATTGAATGAGAATAACAGTCCAGTGTCTAGGGAGCATTCAGCAAGTAGCAGGTAGTGTTGGTGTTGCCTGCTGTTATTTTCAGAGGCCCTTTCAATATTTGTTTTAAAATATATTTTTATTGATTTCAGAGAGAATGGGAGATGGGGAGAGAGATAGAAACATCAACGATGAGAATCATTGATCAGCTGCCTCCTGCATGCCCCACACTGGGGATCAAGCCCACAGCCTGGGCATGTGCCTTGACTGGGAATCGAACTGGTGACCTCCTGGATCATAGGTTGGTGTTCAACCACTGAGCCACGCCGGCCGGGCAGAGGCCCTTTCAATTTTAACCTTCCCTTCCCCATACCCAGTTTATGCCTTCCTTCATCTCTCCATCCCTCCCAGTTAAGATAGAACTGAATTTGGTATATACTGTGTGTGGTATCATCTTAGCAGTTGGTTATTCAATCTAACAATCTCATGGGACTTTTACTGTATAATAAAAGGCCAGGACCATAAGCGGAACAACCAGAATGACCACTTGACCATTTGCCATGAGGTGCATTGACCACCTCTCAGTCCCTCCCCCCTGCCCCGCAGGCTCCGATCGCAGCATGGGGAATGGAGAACCACTGCAAATAGGGGGGTGTTGGCGGGGCAGGACTGGGGACTGTTGAGTGGTGGTGGGCGACGGGTGGTGAGCAGTGGTGAGCGTCCAGCGGCAAGTGTTGGCGAGCATCATGGGACGGCAAGTGTCGCTAGTGTCCGGGTGCGGGGAGCTTTGTGGAGCGTCGCAGGGCAGCGGCGGAGAGCATAGTGGAGTGTCGTGGGCAGTGAGCCTCGAAGGGTGTCGTGGGGTGGCAGTGTGCATTGTGGAGTGTCACCGGGCGGTGGCGAGCAGCGCGGGGCATCATGGGGCGGCGGCAGTGAGCGTCATGGTGTGTCCCAGGGCGGTGGACATGGCCCTGATCGCAGGCTAGGCCTAGGGACCCTACTTGTGCACGATTTGGTGCACTTGGCCTCTAGTATTTAAAATAAGTGTGATTGCCATATTGTGGTAGAAAACTGACTTTCTTGGTTGGTGTGGGTGTCTGAGAATTATTGTCCACTGGGCTCATGATTGCTGTGACTAAAGTTTTATGTTTCTGTGGTCTAATTCTTGGCAAAAAAACTGTTCTTTTTTCCTGTTTTTGTATATTGCTCTGGATCATGTCCCTCTCTATTTTTTTGCTTCTAAATTTGCTGTGGTTGAGGGTTATCAAATTTAAAATGCTACCCAGATTCAGGGCAGAGAGTTGTAGCCTGCTATGGGGCTAGGACAGGGGTGGGCAAACTTTTTGACTCGAGGGCCACAATGGGTTCTTAAACTGGACCGGAGGGCCGGAACAAAAGCATGGATGGAGTGTTTGTGTGAACTAATATAAATTCAAAGTAAAGGAGCGGAGGGGAGAGCAAGAGAACCGGATAGAAGAGCCGGATCCAGCCCGTGGGCCGTAGTTTGCCCAAGGCTGGGCTAGGAGCTGGGGCTGAGGCCGGGCCTGGGCCTGGGCCTGGCGGCCGGGCGGGCCTGGCGGGCCTGGCGGGCCTGGCGGGCCTGGCGGGCCTGGCGGGCCTGGCGGCTGGTAGGGACAGAATGCAGACTTTGCCTCTAAAACCAAATGTGGTCCACATGCAAGGAACTCACAGGTTTTGGTGAATTGTGGACTGTTTTCTTACATGGAACTAATGTTGAGCTAAATGAAGGAAGTGCCTTTGGGGGTCTGGGGGCCATTGAAACGATTAACAGAGTGATCTTTTAGCAAAATGACACTTTGAGGAAAGTCCCTGCTTTCCCTCCTGCCCACACCGTGCCCCTGTGGATGGATCCCCTTGCTCGCATATTTTTCTGAGGACTAGTGCTGGTTTTCATTCTCTTCTCTGTGTTCCAGGCCAAGTCCTGCGTCTGCCACGTCTGTGGTGTTCACCTGAGCAGGCTGCACTCCTGCCTCCACTGTGTCTTCTTTGGCTGTTTCACAAAGAAGCACATTCACGAACACGCGAAGTCAAAACGGCACAACCTAGGTAAGGCGCCCTCTGCTATGGTGTTGGGAAGAGTTACTGCCCTCTCTGCTCTCTGGATTTAGATTTGCAGTTCCACACTCCTAAAAGTCCATTTCTTTAGTCAAAACTAGTTTGTGGTCTCCTTGTGAAACTTCACAGGGGAAATGAAAGACAGAGTGAACTCAAACAGATCATTTTACCCAGCTTGCCTGTGGCATTTAAGTTGGTGTTGTAATCTTTTTTTTTTTTTTTAATACTTTTTATTGATTTCAGAGAGGAAGGGGGAGGGAGAGAGAGATAGAAACATCAATGATGAGAGAGAATCAATCGGCTGCCTCCTACACACCCCACACTGGGGATCAAGCCCACAAACTGGGCATGTGCCCTGATCGGGAATCGAACCGGTGACCTCCTGGATCATAGGTCAACGTTCAACCACTGAGATATGATGGCCGGCAGTGATGTAATTTTAAATGATAAATTATGATGGCTTACCCCTTATATCCTGCTAACTTTCTTTGAAAAGTGCTTTTTCTTTAATGGATTATTAGAGCCTCAACTTGCCCTCTGAAAAACATGGTTAGGATTTAGGTTAGGCAAATGTTCACAAAGAAAGATCTTAAATGCAGTATTAGGTTACTGATGTTAACATGGAGTTGTGTACATAGGCAATTTTTTTGCTTTCAGTAATGGATTTTATTGTTCTGAGTAATACAAGTTCATGAACATGCTGACAGCACTGCGTGGCATCAGGATAAGGCTCCCTTTCGTACTTACAGATGGAAACTCACATGTCTGGAACTTCACGTAAAGCAAGGTTCTGCTCGTGGTTTTATTTTCTTAGGGTGGTTGTTAAACATTTGTCTCCTTCAGAATAGTGTTTTCTGTTAAATTTGTGAGGTTATCAGGGTATTCTTAAGAAAATCACTTTCAAAAGGTATAAGCCAAAGAATGTACCATGAAGTGCTTTATGTCATCCTAATTGAAAATGTACAAAGTCACTGTGCTGATGCTTGTCCCTTAAAGCTCCTGTAAGCAGTGTACATAGAGAAGGTAAAGTTGAGACTGACACAGCGCATGTCTGATTTTTCCCAAAAGTTTCTTTTCAGGAAGCAAAATGATGTTAAAACAACCCAGATCTCTATCTTATATGATGTGTTCATGAGCCAGTTATTTTATTATGGACACAGGGAAGCTGTAACCTCAGTATCATGCTGTTTTCAGTAGATACAATTACTGAAATTTTGTTGTTAATCCTCACCCGAGGATGTTTTTCCATTGTTTTTTTTTTAAATGTATTTTTATTGATTTTAGAGAGGAAGGGAGAGGGGTGGGTGCAGAGAGAGAGAGAGAGAAACATCAATGCTGATAGAAAATCATTGGTTGGTGGCCTCCTGCAAACCCCTACTAGGGATCTAGCCCACAACACAGGCGTGTGCCCTTGTTGGAATCGAACCTGGGACCCTTCAGTCCGGAGGCTGATGCTCTATTCACTAAGCCAAACCAGCTAGGGCTCCATTGATTTTTAAGGAGAGTGGAAGAGAGAGGGAAAGACAGAAAGAAACACTGAAGTGAAAGAAACATCAGCTGGTTGCCTCCTGCATGAGCCCTGACCAGGGCCTGGGCTGGGGAGAAGCCTGCAACCAAAGGTACATGCCCCTGACTGGAATCAAACTCAGGACCCTTTGGTCCGTAGGGCAATGCTCTATCCACTGAGCAAAACCGCCTAAGGCAGTAGCTACAATTATGATGGAAACAGAGAACCCAAAGTAAACCTCAGTCTAAATGGTCAGTTAAGACCTGTCTAGGTGGCTCCATTGGAACGTCCTCCCCTGCTCCAAAAAGGTTGTGGGTTTGATTCCCAGTCAAGGTGTGTGGGAGACAACTGATCAGTGTTTCTCTGTCACATCCTTCTTTTTTTTCTTTCTCTCCCTTCCTCTCTTAAATTAACAAAAACATATCCACGGGTGAGGATTTTAAAATATTTTTTAAAAAGGTCAATCTATGACAAAGGATGCAAAAACATACAATGGGGTGGGTAAAGGTAGTAGTCTATTCAGTAAAGGCTTTGGGAAAATTAGACAGATACATGCAGAAAAATGAAACTAAACCACCTTGTTACACCTTATCCTATATAATAAAAGTAATATGCAAATGATCAAATGGCAGAACAACCGGTGGAATGACCGGTGCTATGATGCACACTGACCACCAGGGGGCAGATACTCAATGCAGTAGATAAGTGGATAAAAAGGCTGTGGTACGTTTACACCATGGAATACTATGCAGCAGTAAAAAAGAAGAATCTCTTACCTTTTGAGATAGCATGGAGGGACCTGGAGAGTATCATGCTAGTGAAATAAATCAGTCAGAAAATACTTGTATCACATGACCTCACTTATATGTGGAATCTAATGAACAAAATAAACTGATGAGCAAAATAGATCCAGAGACATGGAAGAATGGAATCAGAGTGCGGAATCTTGGAGGGAAGGTGGGGACGGTGGGTGGGTGTGAGATAGTTAATCAAAGACCATGTATACACATCCAAATATATAAAAAACCAGGGGCCGTCACGACCTAAACAACCAGACAGACGACCAAACAGCAGGCTGCATGGGGTGACCAGGCCAGCAGGGGGGTTAGTGAGGGACGAACAAATGACTGAACAGCAAGCAGGCTGTGTGGTGCAACCAGGCTGACGGGGGGGCAATTGGGGGTGAACAGGCTGGTGGGGAGGCAGTTTGGGGCGATCAGGCAGGCAGGCAGATGAGCAGTTAGGAACCAGCAGTCCCGAATTGTGAGAGGGATGTCCGACTGCCGGTTTAGGCCCTGGATAATGTGCATATTCCTCTATTATGTTACATTCCCCGAGGGGTCCCGGATTGGAAAGGATGCAGGCTGGGCTGAGGGCACCCCCTCCCCCATGCATGAATTTTGTGCACCGGACCTCTAGTATCCTATATAATAAAAGCCTAATATGCAAATTGACGCACCATCAGAACAACCAGCTGCTACGACGCACTGACCACCAGGGGGCAGACACTCAATGCAGGAGCTGCCCCCAGCCTGTTGGCCCCAGCCGGCCAAGGCGGGTGCCAGCGGGGGCCCCCTGATCACCCCACTGGTCTCCCCGCAGAGGGAGGTGACTGGTGATGGTGGCAGGGGCCGGGGCTGGTGAGTGGGTGGTGCCAGGCCGGCCAAGGTGGATGCCAGTGGGAACCCCCAATCGCCCTGTTGGTCGCCCCGCAGATTGGCCCTGATCGCCGGCCAGTCCTAGATCACGTGACCTGTGCCTCACTCTTGATTAGAAGAGTTTAGGCCCGCAGTCTTGCACGTTTTGCTAAATTAAAGGAAGGTGTTGACCTTTGCTGTTCTAAATGGCTGCCCACAAGGGAGCTGCACGTCATGTGAAGCTGCCTAAACTGCTTTCTTTAACAGAAAAGATTATTTATTTATTTTCATAGTTCCCCCCTTTTTAATTTAACTCTTTTCAAACTTGGCTAATATTCTTTGATTTTCATGCTCTGCAGTCGCTAAAAGATTATTTTCCTATTTGGTCAATGTGGTTTCCATTAACCTTTGGATATGATCTCTCATACATGGATGATACAACATCCCATCACAGTAAGTCCTAATCAAAGTGGTGAATATAGATACCATCATTCCCTTCCTCTTTCCATACCATTGCTAAATCGGAGAAAGGATTCTCAGTTTCAGGATTTTCTGTTCACTCATTAGCTAGAGTTGTTAATCCCTGTAGGGCCTTAGTGATGGTTCTATCTGGCTGTGTTGTCAGGAACAAATGTACAACATACACAAACTCCTCCTTTTTCTGCCAGAATCCTATCCAAGGCCAACCTATTCTCCCAAGCCATCCTTCTGGTGGTATCTAGTTGTTCATCTATACCTTTAACTGCATCTTGAGTATAGTTAACAAGGCTTTACTGGTTATCTATAATAACTAGTAATATGCTAATTAGACCAGATGACTTTCCAGATGAGGCTGGGGCTGCGAGGGAAGCCCAGGTCCCAGGTGCCAGAGGAAAGGCCGGTGCTGGCAGCCAGGGGGAAGGCAGGCCTACTTTTGCACAAATTTCGTGCATTGGGCCTCTAGTAGTAAATATAATTAACCTATCACATTTTACAGTGAACCACCAAACAATACTCATTCTCCATAGGAGGCAAACTCAGATGAATAATTTTTACCATTTGACCCAGCAAACTCAAAGTTTCAAACCACCTAGGGCAGTAAAGGCTTTGGGAAAATTGAATGGTGGTTTAGTTTCATTTAGTTGACCTGGGGGTCAACCTTGGATTCTCATTCAAGAACTGCCCACCATCATGGAAGCATTAATGTTGTTGCCCAAACAATGGAGTCCCACCTTAGCCCCCATTGCTTACTTCCCCATGCCTATAATCCCTACTTCCCCATGACTAACCAAGTTCCCTAAAATATAGAAAGCAAGCAAAGTAACTCATTAACCAAAATTAATTACACATACACAGACAGAAATCTCACTAGCTACGAGTTTCTGGTGGCTGACACCCTAAGAGGGAAAGCAGGAAGAGTCCCTAAGCTTAAGAATTCTTGGCAGCTGCTGAAACATTCCTGCCATCTCTGCCACATGTTCATCCTCACCACAGTAGCTGGGCTCCCCAAAGGAGGATGTGCCCAATCTTTAAACAAATTAAACCAAACAACGAAGAGATACAAAACATCAACAGAAACACTTATACGGGCATGCAGGACCCACAGACACCACAGAATGCCCTGTATAAAAAAAAAAACCACTGAAGCAGAGCAGTATCTCCTGTCCCTGGTTCGGGGACTGCCCTTCCCCAGAACCTCAGCATTCTCCTAATTGACTGTTTAGGGAATGTATTATATTCCCTAGACCTAGAATTTTTGGTTCCTATTCTCAGAAAGTCCTTAATGACTATGTGCTCAACCTCCCATATTGGAGATTTCTCGCCTGTGATCAATCCCCCATATTGGAGAGTTGTTGCACTCTCTGAGATTCACTTTGTCCCTCTCTGGCCGCTTCCCTTGTGGGAGAACGGAACTGCACATCAGAACTCCGCACTTTCTTCATGTCCAAGACACATCCCAGTCACATACATCCGACTTCTGAGGATACTCAACCACCAAAGTAGTATTCAGTTCAATTCCTCACCATGGCTCGTGCATGAGGTCACCTGATTGCTGCAGTTCTTGCTTGGGCCCTTCTCTTGTTGCTGGCTGTCCCTCCTCACCGAGGCCGCCGCAACTTGGCAGTGGGGCACACCTCCTCAAGAGAGGGGGCCGTGGTAGAACTGAAAGGACACTTGGGAGCCAGGCAACAAGGCAGATATCTTTCGTCCTGCAGGATTGGTGCATGCACAAGGGTGGGAGCATGGCAGGCTTAGTGGGCGTCCACTCGGGCTTTTGTGCCTTATGCACGTGACCTGTCCCTCACTCTTGATTAGAGCTCAGGCTCCCCATCTTGCACGATTGGCTAATTTAAAGGGAGGGGTTGACCTTTGCTGTTTCAAAATAGCGGCCCCCAGGGAGCTGCATGTCACCCGAGGCTGCCTACACTCCCTTCTTTGACAGAAAAGATTGTTTATTTTCATAATGGGACAGTGTAAGGAAGTTTGGGGTTCATCCATGTTGTCTCGTGTTAGTACAGTCAAACCTCGTTTCTCTGCCATCTTGAATGATTTGTTCTCGACCAAGTTGTTCACAGATAAAATGTCTCCAGTTGTTGAACCAAACTTCTGTTTTCAACCTGACCATTCTTTCAAGCTGAGAACTTGGCGTGACAAAAAGCGTCTCTCAGGCAACAAACAATGCTTTTGTTTTCAGGAGATCAACCATGAGCGCAATTTTAAATCATGAGGAGGCCATCAAGATGCTGATGTTCCTAAGGGTATGAAAGAGACCAGGACCACAGGCCACTGAAGGGGTAGGAATGCTGCTGTTGTTGTGGGTAAAGGAAAAGCAGCTGAAAAGCGTTAGCCAGGGACAGCCTTGTAGAGACAGTGATGCATAAACAAGCAAGGATGCTGCATCTGATGAGAGACAGCCCGGCGAGTGCTGAGAGTGACTTGCTCGGGCTAGTAGGGTGGTTCCATACACTTAAGAAAAGCAGTGTTTATAGATTAAATTGTACGTTAACATTGAACTGTATATAAGTAAGGCTAAAATGGAATCATTTGGGGGTCAGGAATAGGTTAATCTCATTTACATTAGATAAAATTGAATTACATTAGATAAAAAATGAACAGATGAAAATGAGTTACATTAGATAAAAGATGAATTAGAGTACATAAAAGATGATTTGATTTTTTGGTCAAATAGCTTCTCTAACAGCCTCCAGAGCGAATTAAGTTTGAGAACTGAGGTTCCACCATCATTGCTTTGTATGTCTGAAGCAGATTCCTTTGTATGCCTATTGTGGAGATATACCACAGTTTGTTTATTTGTCCATTGATAGACGTTTGGATTGGTTCTTATAAACAACTAGAGGCCCGGTGCGTGAAAATCGTGCATGGGGTGGGTGTGTCCCTCAGCCCAGCCTGCACCCTCTCCAATCTGGGACCCCTTGAGTGCATTCGGACATCTCTCTCACAATCCGGGACTGCTGGCTCCTAACCGCTCGCCTGCCTGCCTGGCTGATTGCCCCTAATCACTTCTGCCTGCCAGCCTGATCACCCCCTAACCATTCCCCTGCCAGCCTGATCAACACCTAACTGCTCCCCTGCCAGCCCGATTGCCCCCAACTGCCCTCCCCTGCTGGCCCGATCACCCCCAATTGCCCTCCCCTGCAGGCCTGGTTGCCCCTAACTGCCCTCACCTGCCGGCCCAGTCACCCCCAACTGCCCTCCCCTGCTGGCCATCTTTTGGCAGCCATCTTGTGTGTTGGAGTGATGGTCAATTTGCATATTACCTTTTTATTATATAGGATGTCATGATAACCAATTGTGTATACGCTTCTGTGTGCAAGTATGTCTTCCTCTCTGGGACGTGCCTGCAAGTGAAAGGGTGTATTCAGGTTAGTCAGTCCTGTCATATTCATGATCTGCAGATAGTCTTCCATCCTGTAGGTTGTCTCTCCCCTTTCTTAGTAATATCTTTGATGCACAGAGTTTAATTTGGATGAAGTCAAGTTTATCTTGTTTCCTTTTGGTGCTCGTCCTTGTGGTGTTCAATATGTCGATCCATGAAGACTTGCTCCTGTGTCTTCTCAGGATAATAAACTTCTAGCTTTTGTGTTTAGGTCACAGGTCCAGTTTGAGTTGGTGTGTGTGGTGTCGGGTGAGGGTCCAGCCTCACTCTGGCCTGTGGAGACCTTGTTGTCCCAGCATCGCTTGTTGAGAAGACTGTCCTTCCCACTGTTGATCCCCCGTCCACATTGGTTTACGCCAGCCATGGGCAAACTACGGCCTGCGGGCCGGATCCGGCCCGTTCGGCTGTTCTATCTGGCCCGCGGAGCCGAAAGAGCCAAGGGTTCTCTTGCTCTCCCCTCCGCTCCTTCACTTTGAATTTATATTAGTTCACACAAACACTCCATCCATGCTTTTGTTCTGGCCCTCCGGTCCAGTTTAAGAACCCATTGTGGTCCTCGAGTCAAAAAGTTTGCCCACCCCTGGTTTACGCAGTGATGAACTGTTGCTGTGGAAAGTGCCTCAAAGAAGGACTCCCCTGGAGTATGTGAACACACACTGAGCAATGGTACTCCTCTCCCTGGCTGGGAGTTTTGTGATTGGCTGTCTGCTTGGCATATTTTTCATGGAATGCCTTTGCTTTTCTGAAAATGTTTATTCTCCTTGTTTAGCTTGTCCCATAGGTATTCCCATGCCAGGACTGTGCCATTAGCCTGTAGTGACAAGGGCGCTGGCTGAGTGCTCGGACTTGCAGAGAGAGTGTCGGAGTCTGGTAAAAGGGAGGCGTGGGGTTCCTGTCCTGCTGGGTGTGATGTAATGGGCCTGTTTCAGAGGACCTGGCAGGCCTGCCAGTGCTGCTGAGCTGAGTCGTGGTCGCGGGAGACGGACTGGGAGGAGCTGTAATTCACTAGGTGTGGCTGCGCACCGGGACATGCGCTGATCAGTTACCATACAGGACTGGGAGGTGTCCGTGCTGTCGCTGCTCCATAATACCAAACGGAGACAGGCTCGGGGAGCGCGGGGGGTGGGGGGGGGGTGGGGGGGCGGGGGGCGGGGAGTAATTTGTCAAAGAACATGACTACCAGGCACAGCTCTGAATTACCCGTTACTCTTAAGTTTGTGCTGTTTCCTCCATGCTATTGCCTCTCAAATCTCTGATAATGCTTGTTGACTCCAAGCCAAAATAATTCCTTTAAATTTTTGAATTGAGATTTCATTCAAATTCAATTGTCCTTTGCTCAAAGAGTTTCATCTTATTTACCTTTATAATAATGAACTAATTTGGAGTCAGCTGTCTCCCTATTTTACAGAGATTGAGAAAGTGCACAGGACCCACTCAATGTGGGTAACAGGCAGCTCTGGTCAAGAAGTCAGCACTGTCTGGTCAGAGAATAATTTACTGCTCTCCTTAAAATAAGAGAAGGAAACGATTCCTGCATTCCTTTTTGTAATAGGACTGGGAATTCCAGATGTAGGAAAGCATGGTTACTGTATGTCAGGGCAAGAATTCTGATTTAAAAGGCAATGAGAGTTTCCCTTGTTTTAAATGTTACTCTTTCAGATACTTGACTATTGAGTTCTTTATAAACTATGGATGTGGCACCTCAGCCTGTGGGGGGTGTCCCGAGGAGAGAGGTCCGCGTCGTCTGCGTGGGACATGCCGCCTGAAGTGGGAGGAGGCCTTTGCAGTGACTGGGCTCTGTGATTGGAGAGGGAAATGCTGCACACAGTCCCGTGTCTAAAGCACTGTGTATCTGATTCATGTTCTTAAGCATTCCCTTTCATTTTCAATTACCTTTGTCTCTCTCTCTTCCTTTGTCTTTTCAGCCATAGAACTGATGTATGGAGGCATCTATTGCTTTTTGTGCCAGGACTACATCTATGACAAGGACATGGAAACCATTGCCAAGGAGGAGCAGCGGAAAGCTTGGAAACTGCAAGGTGGGTCTTGCCTTGATTTACCTGCTTCCTTGTTTCCCTGCCCTGCATTCCTCACGCCCGTCAGGGTGAAGCTCACCAAGAGGAAGACCAGTTATCTAGGGAGAGGCCATGTAAGGAGGCAGGGGAGGTAGGGTAGCAGCTGGAGTTTTGCTATTTGTTGGAAAGACAACACCCTATCCCCCTCCCCCCACAGACAGCTGTGCCTCCCTCCTGCGGGCAGCTCCCTCCTGCAGGCTCCGCGGAGGCAACCTAGGCTTGCAGGGCTGCCCTCAGGTGCAGATGCCCATCACTCTCACAGCCTCCCAGAGCTGTCCTTGCCCTGGGCCCCAGGGCCTGTGGCTGTTGTGAGGCTCTGCTGGGCTTGAGAGATAATGTGCACCCACACTTAGTTCTCCTGACTGCAGACACATTCACAGGGACAGCAACAGGTCCCCGATGAGCAGTTTGCCTAGCTCTTCAGGATTCCAGAGAGCAGTCTCACCTCAGTAATATTAAACTTGTATGTGCCTGGGCTGTCCCCCGGAGGAGAGGATAAGCCCTTCCTGGGCCCCAAGGATGGAACCATGGGGATGCCTCTCATCCTACTCAGCATTCTGAATGCTCCAGAACCTGATGGTTCCTGCTCCTGAATGTAAAAACCACCAGCTGTGCCCTAAAGAGGTCGGTCAGGGACAGACACGTTGAGGCATCAAACTGCAGAGGGGGTTGCGCGGGAAAACTCTCTTAAACTCGTCTTCAATAAAAGAGCACGTAGACTGCAGGGTGTGCGAAGGGGGCGATGGAGAGGAAGCAAGTTCCTAGCCTGCCTGCAGGTATTACCTGGTGTGATGCACATGGAGTGGAGTGGACAACGGGAAGTTGAGACTAAACTGGCTCGTTGTAGTGAAGGATTTGGGGGTGGAGAGGATGTTTTATTACCATGAGAACTCGGGCCAACCAAGGGCAGGGCCTTCCTCTTCAGGGAAGTAAACTCCTGGGCCCAGCGGCATCCTTTCAGGCATGCTGCTCCTTCACCTCACCAAGGCAGAAAGCACAGGACAGAATGTTCTAGATACAGTTCAGACATAGGAGTCCGGCAAGTATTTTCCTCCAGCTTGCTCCAGGCAAAATAGATGTATATATTTTTATCTTATTTAATGCAACATTCTGTAAAATGTCTGTTTTCTTTATTGTTATTTATGAAATGGTTAAGAATTTGGAAAATTAATATTTCATGTTAGTCTGTATTCTAATAAAACAAAAATAGACAACTCTGGTAAAAAAAAATATAGGTACCTGGCTTCTTCCAGGAGGGCGGACTGCTTTCTGATTAAATTATTATAGAATCTCTTTTAAAACTTAACTGTTTGGGTTATGTTTAATCTCTGTTAACAGAATTAAGATTGCCAGATGGAAAATGTCATCCACCACTTCCACAGCACCCTTCTGTGCAGGGCCTCGTGGCTGCTGCCATTGTGGGCTCCTGTCTGCGTGGCTTCCACCCACACACACGTCTTCATTGGGCATAGAGGCAGGGATACACACAAGCGAAGTGCACCCATTTTATGTATTGTTCAGGCATTTCTTTTTGGTCACCCTGATTCCCCCCTTTATTAGTTTTCATTTCCAATGTGTGCTGGTGCTGTTAGGACAGTGATGGAGTGTGCCCCCACATGGCTGGTGAGCTTGTCTCATCTGGCAGCCCGCCAGTGTTTATGGAGAGAGTGTAGCCACATCTGCTCACAGAGCTGGCCTGTGTGTTCTGCTTCATAAACAGCCCATTGTTTTTGAGAAAGGAAGCATAGACATGGGTATGATCAGAATTACTTGTGTTTAACAAATCTTTTCTGGAGAACAACTTTAACTTCAACTTCCTATTCTTTTCCCCTCAGAAATGTAGTAGCATTGCCCCTGGGTCTGAGGGTGCTGTTTCTTTGCGCAGAGCACTGACCCACAGGGCCACAGGCCTGCAGGTGCCAGAGCAGCCCGAGTCTTCCTCGGGCCTCGCTGCAGGGCCCTCATTGAGCAAGGTGCTGTCCTGTTGAGGTTACTGTGCAGGCGTTTTCGGGGCACGGAGCAAGGGCCTTATATGGACATGGGGCTGTGGTAGGTGAGATGTGACCCTTATTAGCATTTACAGCTTTGTCTTTGGTTTAAATCTTTTAAGGGCACATCTCAACAACATGTATTTTTCAAAATATATTTTTAAAAATCCATGTTCTATCAGTTTTGCTCATTGGCCGGAGAATCCCTCATCTAAACTGCTGTGCACTCCCCAGGCGCTGAGGCTGCCGGCTCTGCTCAGGGGCAAGGCTTTGGGAAGGCCCTGGCATTGGAGTTGGGCTGGCTTTCATGGGGGCGTGGCTTTCCTTGCAGGAAGCAGCTCATTCACAGCACAGACTCTGAGAAACTCCTTTCGTGTTGTTTAGCCTGTCGAAGCAAAATAGGCTTTATCCTTAGAGTTTGGTCCCTCTTTGAAATATCTTTGAAGCCTGACAATAGTGCATCACCGCCATGTGCCCCTATAAGCACGCTCGCTCCAGATTCAACTCATAGCGCCCGGCCTGTCTCCTCTGTAGGTGTTGGAGAGAAGTTTTCAACATGGGAACCAAGCAAGCGGGAGCTCGAGCTGCTGAAACACAACCCAAAACGGCGGAAGATCACCTCCAACTGCACCATAGGTGGGTGGCAGTGCTGGCGCTGGTCTGTGGTTACTCCCAGTTAGGCTTCTTGCTGAGGGTTAACATTATTGTAAAAAATGGTTTCATGGCACAGTGAATAATTCATTCTCCCATTCTCTCACCAGCCACCTCTTGAGCTCCTGGAGCAGGCTTGGGGTGCAGGGATGGGAAGAACAGTTGCTACCCCTGAAAATCCCCATGTGCAAAAGGCTCAGGGGTACTCTCACCAGGTTGAGGCTGTGTACAGTGATATGTGTGAATGTATCCTCTGGGTTTCCTAACAGTTGAAGAAATAGAAACTTTTTAAAAAGTTATCTTTGTTGTTAGGCTCCATTCTGACTTGTCCTGTTGCCTGAATATCTTTGGGCCCTAGCCGGTTTGGCTCATTGTATGGAGCGACAGCCTGTGGACTGGTCCCAGGTTTGATTCCGGTCAAGGGCACATGACTGGGTTGCGGGCTCGATCCCCAGTAGTGGGGGGCGTGCATGAGGCAGACTATCAATGATTCTCTCTCATCATTGATGTTTCTATCTCTCTTTCCCTCTCCCTTCCTCTCTGAAGTCAATCAATAAATAAAAAGAATGTCTTTGGGTAACCTTGTTAAAACAATGGCTAAAGTGAGGCCAAGGGTTGGGGAGTGATGGTGACGAACATTCCTCAGTATAGTTTACATAAAAGTGGCATAAAAATATTAAATTTCTTCCTGAATGGATGAGGAAAGAGAAGCGGACACATGAATGTGAAGGAGCTTGTGGTACCCTGGGGTCAGTCCTGCAAGACAGTGCCCTGTCACCGCCTCCTGTCTGCCCCCCAGGGCTGCGAGGGCTGATCAACCTGGGCAACACGTGCTTCATGAACTGCATCGTGCAGGCGCTCACGCACACGCCACTGCTGCGCGACTTCTTCCTCTCGGACCGGCACCGCTGTGAGATGCAGAGCCCCAGCTCCTGCCTGGTGTGTGAGATGTCCTCCCTCTTCCAGGAGGTGAGCTGCATGTGCACAGAGCGTTTCTGACGGGGTTGCTTGCAATAGAATAAAGGAAGGCGCGTTTATTGTGGAAGGCTTACGTCTTTCCAAAAGGAATAATTAGATAGGAGATGATTGACCATTGGCATGAAGGTAACTTAGAGGATGAGAGGAGGCTGACATTGGTCTGCAAGTACTGACCCCTTTCTGTCGTCTGCCACCTGGCGCACAGGCGTGTGGACATGTGTGCACCCCTTCCCTGCCCTGTCTCAGGAGCACGATCTCTCTCCTGTTGCTGGGCATTCTGAGTGCAGCACCCGGCCTGTCCTCTCACCAGCCTCTGCTCCCGGGTTGGATCATGGGTGACACTCATTCTGTGCTGTCCATGTCTGTCCCTGACCAGCACTGGCGGTGTGACCACCCTAGCACCGTGGGTGGACCATCAGCACTCAGCTTGGAAACCTCAGCAAAGCCTCTCAGAGCTGAAGCAGCTCAGCCACCCACCTACAGAATGGATTGCTGCCCACCCCACAGGCTGCTGGGAGGGTCTACATGTGCCCAGGTGTCCCGCTGGGAGGGTCTACATGTGCCCAGGTGTCCTGCTGGGAGGGTCTTCATGTGAACCAGGTGTCCTGCTGGGAGGGTCTACATGTGCTCAGGTGTCCTGCTGGGAGGGTCTACGTGGGCTCCAGGTGTCTTGCTGGGAGGGTCTACGTGTGCTCAGGTATCCTGCTGGGAGAGTCTACGTGGGTTCAGGTGTCCTGCTGGGAGGGTCTTCATGTGCTCAGGTGTCATGCTGGAAGGGTCTACATGTGCTCAGGTGTCCTGCTGGGCAGGTCTACATGTGCTCAGGTGTCCTGCTGGGAGGGTCTACATGTGCCCAGGTGTCCTGCTGGGAGGGTCTACATGTGCCCAGGTGTCCTGCTGAAAGGGTCTACATGGGCTCAGGTGTCCTGCTGGGAGGGTCTACATGTGCTCCAGGTGTCGACACAGGAGCCAGCAGATGGCCTGGTCTGCTTGTTGATCGCTTTTGATGGCAGTATTGCTGTGCCCGCTCTCCCACATCCTGGCACGGCTGCTTTTGCGCTGCAGCAGAGGAGGTGGGACTAGTGGGCAGTTGCTGCCGAAACCACCTGGCCTGCAAAGCTGGAGCCATTGACCATTTGGCCCGTTACCTTCATGCCCACAGCAGGCCAGTGGCTTCTGGGACCACAGAAGTGAGCACACTGAATGTACTCGTTGGGCCCAAACAGGAGGAAGACAGGTTTAATTGAGAAACTAATGGTGGGTGTGTCAGTTTTAGATGTGGGTTTAAGCATTTTCACTGGGCACTTTGGTTGATCAATTCAAATAGGCTCGGGTTTATTAAGATACATTTTTGAAGCAGCAGAATTCATCTGTTAGTGTATAGATCTGTTTCTCTTGACAAACACATCATAACTCAACCCTTAGGCTTATCGAAAATGATACCCGGGCTCAGGAAGTCCAGGAAGTGGACATTCCAAGCAGCTGCTAAGTGTGTATGTGTTCAGAGTATAGCACTAGTTCCTGATGAGTGGTTTGTTTCCTTCTCTGTGCAGTTTTACTCTGGGCACCGCTCCCCCCACATCCCATACAAACTGCTGCACCTGGTGTGGACGCATGCCCGGCACCTGGCGGGGTATGAGCAGCAGGACGCGCACGAGTTCCTCATAGCCGCCCTGGATGTGCTGCACCGGCACTGCAAAGGTGGGGCCACGGGGTGGCGGGGAGGCGGAGGCACTGCAAAGGTGGGGCCAGCGCCTGTACATGGCGGGGCGGTGGGGGTCAAGTGTGCGCTTCTACACAATGGGGCGCAGCCCACCTGTTCACATTAGATTTGTGTCTAATGGTGTTTCCCCCAATAATAAAAACTGCAATTACCCTAAAGAGGTTCTTTATAGTTTGCTTTCTCAAGAGGAGCAACAGTTTTTGGTGTTGTCTTCCCATCCTCCTGGGGGTAGAGCAGCATAGAGCAGCATAATGTTTGGTTCTCAGCAGCCTGTGATTGTCAACAGTGAGCTCCCCGCCCCTCTCTTCCCCTCCCCCCCACCTCTCTCCCTGCCCCTCTCTCTCATCCCTCTCTCCACTTCTCTCTCCCCTCTCTCTCTCTCTCTCTACCTATCTCCCCGCCCCTCTCCCCTCTCTCCCCTCTCTCTCTCTCCCCACCCCTCTCTCTCCCCGCCACTCTCTCCCCTCTCTCCGCCCTCTCTCCCCCCCTCTACCTGCCCCTCTCTCCCTCTCTCTCCCCATCCCTCTCTCCTACACCTCTTTTCCCTCGAGTCCTTGGCCGCGGGTCTCCTCGGCCTCACCTGCAGCCCCTGCAGCTCCTCAGGCCAGCAGCTTCGGCGTGGGCTCTCAGCACAGCTTAGCTATAGAGTACTCTTCCCTGCGGGGCCCAGGAAGACTGTCGTTGCTCCACAGTCACAGAGCTGTGCACATGGAACTGCACCTGCATCTGCCAGGACCTCCCTGGCCCTGAGTCAGGTTCATTTCCCGTCAGGGGCTTTCCTTCTAGGTCTTGCTTAGGAGCTCACTGGAACATGTAGGGTTCTCAGATATGTATGGGTCTAGGGGAGGGGCAGCTGGCAGCAGCTCCTAGGGCTGGAGGCAGGAGATGAAGCCTGAGGAACACACTGTGGGGGTTCCTCCCCCTGCCCTGCTCCCTGCATGGGACTTCCTGTGTGGGGCGCCCGGTGCAGCCCCAGCTGAAGTGGACTGACAAGTCCCAGCCGCGGGGCTGAGGGCCCCTGAAGCGCACAGTTGGCCTCCTGTGTCGTGGGCCTGGGTGAGGGCAGAGGAGTTTTGGTTCCTAAGGGTTGCTGGTGGTGCTGCTGGCTCAGCTGACTCTCAGCTGTGACCGACGTGTGCCGAGGGCACATGCTGCCCGTGGCCTGTGGCCTCTGGGCTGGTGAAGCTCGTTGCAGGGGGCCTCTTACTGGCCAGCTTTCGCTTACTAGTACATCATGTCCTTTACGACAAGCCCTGCTTTTCTAGGTCACTTGGTGTGGAACAGCCTTCATGCTCCTCCTCAGGCTCTGGGTCTGGGCTGTTCAGACGCCCTGTGGAGCCTGAGGCTCCAGCTCAGACAGCGCATTGGGGTCAGCTGTCCTGGCTCTGGGCTGGAGCTCTTTCCCTTAACATTCTTTCTCCTAAAAGCAGATGTGTTATCCTTTTAACGTTTGCCCAGGAACCAAATAGAAGTTGCTTAGTAGCTTAGGTAAGGTTTGGTTTCCCAGTATTAAGTATAAGCTGCTGTGCAGACAGACCAGCCCATGAAAGAGCCCTCACTTGGGTGCTGCGATGGCACTGAGGAGAATGTTGGAACATGCATGGCTGTTAAATGTTCACATGATGAAAAAAGGATGAAGTCATGTGGCCTACTTCTGACAGGATTCCTTTGAAATGCAGCGTGAGGCTCACTCAGAAGCAGGGCCACCTGAATTCCAAGCTTATGGAGGCTGCTGGCTCACAGCTGTGGGGCTGCCTGGGCCTAATGCACCCCCACACCTGCTTTATGTTGCTCTTTTACGGGGTTGGGACCTCAAGTAGGTTTCAGCTCATTTTTCTTTGCATCTTCATGTATTTTTCTGCATCCTAACATTTTGTTCCATGAATTTTAGATCCTTGTGGGTGGCATTTCCTCCCCGATCTCTAGGCAGCTGCTGTCAGAAGGCCGTGGCCGCCCTTTACATTCCTTGTGATAATTTAACTTTTCTATGTAATGTATACGGGGGACAAATGTTCTAGCCCATTCTCTAATTGAATGAAAGTCATATAGAAGATGTAGGATATATGTTAATATGTACTATATTTAACCATATAAATTTTATATTCGTATACCTACACAAATTATGTACAGGGTGGGGCAAAAGTAGGTTTACAGTTGTTTGTATGGAAAGTCTATATATATAATAGAGGAATATGCAAATTATCCAGGACGCTGTCACATCATGACCGTTCACAGGATGGGCGGGGCTGCAGGGCCGTAGGGTGGGACTCAGGGTCTAGTGCAGGGGTGGGCAAACTTTTTGACTCGAGGGCCACAATGGGTTTTTAAATTGGACCGGAGGGCCGGAACAAAAGCATGGATGGAGTGTTTGTGTGAACTAATATAAATTCAAAGTAAAGGAGCGGAGGGGAGAGCAAGAGAACCCTCCGCTCTTTTGGCTCCGCGGGCCGGATAGAACAGCCGAACGGGCCGGATCCGGGCCGTAGTTTGCCCACTGCTGGTCTAGTGCGATTTCGTCCTGCCCAGGCAGACTCCCCTGCAGCCCCACAGCTGAATTCTGACGTCAACCTGGGGTTTACTAAACTTCACTGGAGCTGCTCCCCACACCCCCACCCCCACCCCCCTGCCCCAGGACCACGCTGCCCACAGCAGGGCACCCCAGCAGCCTCCTGATAGGCGGGCAGTCGGGGAGAGCCAAGTGGGGCGGGGGCTGCAGTGAGCCATGGAGGGGCGGGGTGGCCGGAGCCAAGTTCTTGGGGGTCTAAGGAGAGCGCCTGACAGGAGCCCAGACTGCAAAGAAGGAAGAGGAAGCAGCCACGGGGAGCTCTTCCAATCGCCCTGCATGGACACCCTACCCTAGCCCCCTCACCCTGGGGGGACAGGGAGGCTGACCAGACGGGGAGAAGACCCAGCTTCGGGGGTAGCCACAGCCCACAACTCCGACTCCCAATATCTCCCCTCAGCAACCCGAGGCACCCGGGGCCCTGCAGCCCGTCACTGCCGGGCCCCCTCTGCTGGGCCCAGGCATGCCTCTCCTCCCTACAACTCCACACCCAGTTGGAAGCAGGCCTGAGTGGACCCCCAGGGTCAGACCCATCCCCTCCCTCCCTCCCCCCCCCCCCCCCCCACACAGCAGCAGCAGCACCTTCTCCACAGCGGAAGCGCACTGAACCTCACTGGGAGTGCAGCTAAACCCACCCTCCTAGCCCACCTGGCCCCACCCTGGCCTGGCCCCCACCCCATTCCAGGAGATTGCCCTGAGCACGTACAGCTGTGAAACTGGTCACATACAATTTAAAGAATCACCAAGCAGGGAGGTTTGACAGTTACTCCCCCTTCAGCCTCGCCACCCCCTAGCGCCCCCCCCAACCTCCTCCCAATCCCCCCTACCAGTGCCTCCAGGGACAACCACCGCTACAGGGCTGCTAGAGGCCTACGGAACCCTCTGCAAAGCTTCCATAGCTACAGTCCCAGGAAACAATCATACCCTCCTCCCCTAATCAGTACCTGCTACCTGCGAGGGTACCTGTGGGCTTAAAAATAACAATCCCTTCCCGTTTAGACATCACTTACTTGATGAAACATTTCTAGGTTTATTAGCTCAGAATCTCCTCATGATAACCCAGTGAGGTAGGCAGAGAAGAGATTACAATTCCCATGGTGTATGCATATGTATTCAGAAATGAAGCTCAGAGAGGATAAGTGTCAAGCCCATGGGTTCCCAAGGTGCAGCACATGCCCCACCGGGGCGGGGGGGCAATTTGATTTTAAGTGGGGGCAATTTGAGAATGAGTTAACAGTGAATTTTTTGCATTTCTTATGGTTCTAGAGGGCCTCATCTGCAGCCTATCCAACATAATAAAAGGCTAATATACAAATGACCGAATGACCAGTCACTATGATGCGCGCTGACCACCAGGGGGCAGATACTCAACACAGGAGCTGCCCCCTGTTGGTCACTGTGCTCCCATGGGGAGTGCCGCTCAGCCAGAAGCCGGGCTCATGTCTGGCGAGTGCAGCGGCAGTGGTGGGAGCCTCTCCCGCCTCGGTGGCAATGCTAAGGATGGGCCTAAGCCGTCAGTTGGACATTCCCCCCCAGGGCTCCCGGACTGCAAGAGGGCTCAGGCCAGCTGAGGGACCCCCCTAAGTGCATGAATTTTGTGCACCGGGCCTCTAGTAATACAATAATTAATCATACAAGAATAAACCATGTACCCCAGCTGGTCTAGCTCAGTGGATTGAGCATTTCACCAAGAGGTCACTGGTTCTCCCTGGCCACTTTGGCTCAGTGGATAGAGTGTTGACCTGTGGACCAAAGGATCCTGGGTTCAATTCCAGTCAAGGGAATGTGTGTTGGTTGCAGGCTCCTCCCTGGCCTGGGCCCTGGTCAGGGCTTGTGTGGGAAGGCAACCAATCAATGTGTTTCTTTCACATCGATGTTTCTCTCTGTCTTTCCCTCTCTCTACCACTCTCCCTTAAAGATCAATGGGAAAATATCCTCCAGTGAGGATTAACAAAAAAGGGGGTGGGGGCGGGTTCACCGGTTCTATTCCAGTCAGGACACATCCCTGGATTTTAGGCTCGATCCCCAGTGAGCGCATGCAGGAGGCAGTTGATCGATGTTTCTCTCTTATTGTTTCTATATTTCTAAAAAAAAAATCAATAAAAATAAATTTAAAGACATTTACAAAAAGCGCTATTTTAAAAAAAGAATAAACTATCATATACACACAGCTGTAATTTGCCCCCACCCTATATATACTTGACCCTTGAACATGGGGGTACCAACTGCCTGTGCAGTTGGAATTCTGATTATAACTTAAGTTGGCCTTCAACGTTCTCGGATTTCCGCCCTCAGCTGACCCTTGAACAATGTGGGTTTGAACTGTGCATGTGAGTGGGCCTGGGCAGTTCAAGCCCATGCTGTTCCGGGCTCCCTGCAAACACACCTTGCATTGCCCTGGCGAGGGTGGGAATTGTGCTTGTACAACTGGCTGGAGCAGAGCTGACCCTGCAGCTCCAGGCGTGGGGACCCCTGAGAAACACTGAGCGGGAGTCCTGCAGGGACAGTCCCGGAAGCAAGGCCACTTCCCAGGAGTATTCCCCACAGTGTGTCAGGTCACTCTCTAGGAAATACACATCTAGTCCTCTGTTAGTGGGAAAGGAGCCACTCACTTCCCCAGTTACTGGGCATTTGGTGCTAAGCTGGAAGCTGAGCATATCAGAGGGAGAAGAAAATGGAAAATGAAACTGACTTCTGGGTCTTCCCCCCTTCCTGGCCACGCCCGTCTTTTGATGTTAAGTATCTTCACCTGCCCTTCACCTCGGGCTTCATAATGCCTCTGCTCAAATGGCCTTGTCCCTTGGTCTGTGGCTTTTAGAAACTTGCTGGCTTTGGGGATCTCGGGGGGCACAGATGTGAATCACAGAGCTGCAATCTTTCCCCAGGTGATGATAATGGAAAGAAGGCCAGCAACCCCAACCACTGCAACTGCATCATAGACCAGATCTTCACAGGGGGGCTGCAGTCGGACGTCACCTGCCAGGTCTGCCAGTAAGTGGAGGCTTCGCAGGGACCTGCGTGTCCTGGCTCCTCCCAGGCCCTGCTCGCCATCCCACACTGTGGGCCCCGGTTCTTCCAGGAAACTGACTTCACTGGATGTTGCTGATTAACATGATGGCACATTTCCAACTTGCAGACTGTGGTGTTCTGAGAAGTTTTCAAAGTTTTAGATTCTTGAGCGGAAAGTTTCGTCCTCCTGGCTGTGTCTTACAGTGGAGTGTCTGCAGCACAGCCAGATGGGAGACGGGACATGTTTTATTTTGGCCGCCACTGGCACGTGTGGGATAATATAGCTCCAGTGGTGATGGCACCAGAAATTAGCAGGCCCCTGAATGTGCAGGTCGTCAGGGCAGTGTTCGGGCTGCAGGGCTGTGGGTGTGGGCATTTGCACTGTGCACACGCAGTGGGTGAGCTGTAGGCTGCCCCCCACCCTGCTTTCTTCAGGGCCCTGGAACCAGGAGCCAGGTAAAGGGCTCCTCAAAGACGGACATACGTGCTCTTGAGTGTGTCACTCTGAAGTACTTCCTGGTTTCCTTTCCCATTTTCTCCCAAGTAGTGTCCTTAAATCCTTCATAGGTTTTGGTTCTGTGCTTAGAGCTCAAAGCTTTTATTTCTAGGAGGAGAGTGCATTGGTGATGAAGATAGAAAAACGCTTTCCTTCACCTTCAGTGCACTCCCATGGTTTTTATTTCACTTCAGCTTTTTTTTTAATTGTTTGTTAATCTTCACTTAGGTATATTTTTTCCATTGATTTTTAGAAAGAGTGGAAGGGAGGGAAGGAGAGAGAGAAACATACATGTGAGAGGCACACTGATTAGTTGCCTCCCACATGCACCCCAACCTGGACCGGGCATTGAACCTGCAACCCAGGAACGTGCCCTTGACCAGGAATTGACCCACAACCCTTAGCTCTAACCACTTAGGAACACCAGCCAGGGCTCACTTCAACTCTAAAAAAGCCTGGTCATGCTCCAGTAAAATTTAAAAACATATAATGGATTACTGCTTGCAGTTTGTATAGGATAGAAGAGATTGGAAAGGAGTCAGTTTTGCCTGTAAGAGTTACAGATGCAGTTTTCTGTTAAGTAGCATCTATATCACGGGCCATCACTCCCAGCAGTTGGGGCTCAGGCTTTACTATTTGACCCTATACTATTGAACTCCATCAGCAGGAGACTGTCAGAGTATATCCTGTTTACATTTCTGTAGTCAGGTTCCTAATCTGTGAATTTCCTGTTTGTATATCCTCCTATTAATAAAAGGCTAATATGCAAACCGACCAAACGGCGGAATGACTGGTCACTATGATACACACTGACCACCAGGGGGCAGATGCTCAGTGCAGGATCTGCCCCCTGATGGTCAGTGTGCTCCCACAGGGGGAGCGCTGCTCAGCCAGAAGCCGGGCTCACTACTGCCGAGCGCAGTGGCAATAGCCGGAGCCTCTCTTACCTCCGAGGCAGCGCTAAGGAGCAGTGAGCCGACATCCCCTGAGCGGTCCTAGACTGTGAGGGGGCACAGGCCGGGCTGAGGTACCCCCCCCCCCCCCCCACACACACACCCAGTGCACAAATGTCGTGCACCAGGGCCTCTAGTTTTGAAATAAATCTCTGGGAGGCAATTAGCTGGTGCTGCTGTTCAGCCTGGGAACCTGTGGGTCGGGCGCTCTGTGTGAAGTGTGCTTGGGGTCTGAGTTACTACCCAGGCTCAGCAGCTCCCATTTCCCAAGGCCGCTGGGGTGAGAGTCTATTAATTCAGAACCTCTAGATGTGGGGCCCACAAAAAAACTAAAACAATTGTGCTAATCTTCTGGGTGTAGAAACGGTTGCTTTAGGAGCAGTCTTGAGTGGTTTGCACGATGTCCCTCCTTAGGGCCTTGGGAGCCCAAGATGCATTGGGTGTGAGTACACCTGAGATGTCATTTGCATAAAAGGGCAGAGCTTTGGCTCAGCCGGCAGTGGCTCAGTGGTTGAGTGTGGACCTGTGAACCAGGTCATAATTAGATTCCTGGTCAGGGCACATGACCAGGTTTCAGGCTCCATCCCCAGCAGGAGGTGTGCAGGAGGCAGCTGATCAATGATTATTCTCTTTCATCATCAATGTTTCTTTCTCTGTCTCCCTCTCCATTCTCTCTGAAATAAAAAATACATATATCTTTTAAAAAAGAAACAAAAGGGGCCCTAGCCGGTTTGCCTCAGTGGATAGAGTGTCAGCTTGCAGACTGAAGGGTCCCGGGTTTGATGCTGGTCAAGGGCACATGCCCAGGTCGCGGTCTTGGTCCCCATTTCGGGGAGTGGGGGAGGGTGTAGGAGGCAGCCAATCAATGATTCTCTCATCATTGATGTTTCTATCTCTCCCTCTCCCTCCCTCTCTGAAATCAATAAAAATATATATAAAAGAAAAGAAAAAGGGCAGAGCTGTGAAAGGATGTTGGGGGTATACTCCATGAGGTGGTACCTCGGAAACTGTTTGTGGGTCTCAGTTCTCACTTGGTTTTCTGTCTCCTTCTGCTTCCAGTGGAGTCTCCACCACAATAGACCCCTTTTGGGACATCAGTTTAGATCTGCCTGGCTCTTCCTCCCCATTCTGGCCCCTGAGCCCCGGGAGTGAGGGCAGTGTGGTGAACGGGGAAAGCCATGCGTCAGGAACCACTACGCTGACGGACTGCTTGCGAAGGTAAGGAACCTGCCAGCACTTTTGCAGAAAAATAAAGTGCTTTCCTTGCAGGCAGTTGTCTCTCTCTTGCCTTGAGGCTGTTCAGGAGTCAAACCCTAATCAATGTAGAGCCACCCAGGGTCTCAGTAGTTGTTTCTTTTATATGTCTCGTATGGAGCATGAGAAAAGGTATGACAACATGCAAATGGCTTCACTTGGTGGCCAATGACTCATACGGGTTTGTCACATTTTTGCAAGGTGAGTAGATATTGTCCATCTAGCTTTGTATTGTGGGACGTTTGTATGTCGGCTCTTCCACCCCATCCCCAGTGTGAATGAACAGAGTACAGCTCCCTCACCTGCTGTGGCTAATAACCTATACCAGAGTCTGCACTGAGGGAGGCCCTCCCGCCGAGGCATGGGTGGAATTGACTCTCAGCTAACAGACTATGAAGACTGGCCATGACTTCAGCAGAGGAGCTGTTATATGGGGCTGACTCCATAATGTTTTCCATAGTGGCTGCACCAGTCTGCACTCCCACCAACAGTCTATGAGGGTTCCTTTTTCTTTGCATCCTCTCCATCACTTTTTTGTTGATTTATTGATGATAAGCCATCCTGACATGTGTGAGGTGAATACCCCATTATAGTTTTAATTTGTATTTCTCTGATGATTAGTAACATTCAGCATCTTTTCATATTTTTTTTTAAACTTTTTTTTTTTAAAATATATTTTATTGATTTTTTACAGAGAGGAAGGAAGAGGGATAGATAGTCAGAAACATCGATGAGAGAGAAACATCGATCAGCTGCCTCCTGCACACCTCCCACTGGGGATGTGCCCGCAACCAAGTTACATGCCCCTGACCGGAATCGAACCTGGGACCTTTCAGTCCGCAGGCTGACGCTCTATCCACTGAGCCAAACCGGTTTTGGCAATCTTTTCATATTTTTATTGGTCATTTGTATGTCCTCTTTGGAGAAGTGTCTATTCAGGTCTTTTGCCCATTTTTAAGTTGTTTTTATGGTGTTGAGTTTTATAAGTTCTTTATAAATTTTGGATATTAACTCCTTATTAGATGTATCATTGGCAATTATGTTCTCCCATTCAGTGGGTTGTCTTTTCATTTTGTTAATGCTTTTCTTTGCTGTGCAAAAACGTTATACTTCGATGTGGTCCCATTTGTATATTTTTTCTTCTGTTTTTCTTGCCCAAAGAGATATATCAGAAAAAACATTGTTTTGAGAAATGTCTGAGATTTAACTGCCTATGTTTTCTTTGGGGCTTTGATTGTTTTAAGCCTTATATTTAATTCTTTAGTCCATTTGAGTTTATTCTCGTGTATGATATAAGAAGGTGGTTTAGTTTCATTTTTTTGCACGTATTTGTCTAATTTTTCCAACATCATTAAATAGACTGTTTTTACCCCATTGTATTTTTTTTCCTCCTTTGTCAAATATTATTTGACCATAAAGCCGTGGGTTTATTTCTGGGATGTCTCTTCTGTTCCATTGATCTGTGTATCTTTTTTATGCTAGTACCAGGCTGTTTTGATTACTATGGCCTTGTATTTTAGTGTGATATCAGGTAGTGTGATTCCTCCAACCTTTGTTCTTCTTTCTCAAGATTGCTGAGGCTATTTGGTTCCATAAAAATTTTTGGACTATTTGTTCTAGTTTTGTGAAATACACCATTACTATCTTCATAGGAATTGCCTTGACTATATAGATTGCTTTGGGTAGTGTGGACATTTTAATGATGTTAATTCTTCCAGTCCATGAACCTGGTATATGCTTCCACTTATTTGTATCTTCAGTTTTTCTTCAGTGTTTTATGAGTTTTTGATTATAGGTCTTTTGCATCCTTGGTTAAATTTATTCTAGGTAGATAGATATATTTAAAGCAATTGTAAATAGGATTGTTTTCTTAGTTTTGCTTCAGATAGTTCATGATTTTTTTTTCAGATAAAAACCAAAATATTTTATTCCATTAAAACAAATAATATATATTCCTTTATTCTTTTTTTTTTTTTTTTTTAATTATCACCCTAGGACAGTGGTTGGCAAACCGCGCCTCGCAAGCCACATGCGGCTCTTTGGCCCCTTGATTGTGGCTATTCCACAAAATACCACGTGTGGGTGCGCACGTACAGTGCAATTGAAACTTCGTGGCCCATGCGCAGAAGTCGGTTTTTGGCCTGGGCGAGTCTATTTTGAAGAAGTGGCAGTAGAACACTCAAGGGGCCAAAGAGCCGCATGTGGCTTGTGAGCCGCGGTTTGCCGACCACTGCCCTAGGATATGGGTTTTTTTTTTTTAGTTTTTATTTTTTATATGCAATAAACATTAGTATTTCAAGAAAAATGATCTTAAATATAATGATGTTACATGCAATAAACATTAATATCTCAAGAAAAACTTATTTTAAATAATGTTATATACAATAAACACCAATTATTCAAGAAAAACGATCTTAAATACTAGTATAATATTACATGCAATAAACAAATATTTCAAGAATAAAAGGATTTTAAGTATAATAATATTACCAAAACTGTATTAACAGTATGATATCACAAAAGTTTTAGGAAATATTAAAAATCTGCAAATAACAGGATTACCTCTATCCTAAAATATTTTTTTCCCTCTGGCTCTATTTTTGTTGATAGCTCATTATTGATGTACTAGGTGTACCGGTTAATAATGGCGGATTTTGTAATCAATAATTTCAAGAGAAACATCAAAGTGCTTTATTCATAGTAATGTCCATTGCTACCTATACATTTCCTCCATCTTTCAGGTAATTTGTGGATATTGTCCCAATAGAACTTTTCTTGTTTTGAGGTAAACCATTCAGAGACCCCATTTTTCACTTCTTCGTACGTTTGGAAGTGCTGCTCGGAAAGTGCACGTGCCATCGATTGGAACAAATGGTAATCTGAAGGAGCAAGGTCTGGTGAATACGGTGGGTGGGTTAATACTTCCCAGGCAAGATCTTTTAACGTGTCTTTAACTGGTTTTGAAGTGTGTGATGGTGCGTCATCATGAAGCAAAATTACTTTGCTTTGTCTTCTGGCACATTCTGGTTGTTTCACGATCAAAGCGTGGTTCAAATTGATTATTTGAAGCTCATAATACACCACACCTTCCTGACCCACCAAACGCAGAGCATTGTCTTCTTTCCGAAGTGATTTGGCCTTGCAGGCGATGTTGATGGTTGACCTGGAACAACCCATGATTTTGTGCATTTGGGATTCTCAAATCCACTTTTCATCGCCAGTTGCAATTCCATGCATAAAAGACTTTCTTTCATGCCATTGAAGCAACATTTTGCTAATTACTTTTCGGTTTTCCATTTGTGTTCAGTTGATGTGGCACCCATTTTCCTTCCTTTAAAATCTTTCCCATTGCTTGTAAACGATCAGAAATGGTTTGCTGAGCAACGTTTAATCTTTCTGCAAGTTGTTTTTGAGTTTGACATGCATCTTCATCCAATAATGCTTCTAATTGTTGGTCTTCCAACTTTTTCAGTTGACCTGGACATTCTTTGTCTTTCACATCGAAATCATCACTTTTAAACCAGCGTTCATAAGTATCGTGAGATGGAGCATGTTCACCATTAGCTTCCTGAAGTATATGATAACTTTTTCTTCAAAATAAAGTAATGTATTAAAACTTCCCACAAATGCTCTTTTTTTGGCACGAAATTCGACATTTTTAAGCATAAAAATATCTGTGATGTTAGCACCTTCAGCAAATTTGATGAAAGAAGTTTTGAAGCTTGCTGTCAATACAACAAAACAGCATACATATCAAAATTGCATATATATCAACATAGGTGTAACTCCATCTATTGAAAAAAAATCTACATTATTAACTGGTACACCTAGTATAAAACTGCAACTGATTTCTGGATATTTATTTTGTATCCTGCTACACTGCTGAATTTATCAGTTCTGGTAGTTTTTTGTGCAACCTTTAATTTAGGGTTCTCTATATATGGTATCATGTCATCTGCAAATAATGACAGTTTTACTTCTTCCTTTCCATGTTGGATGCTTTTATTTCTCTTCCCCCAACCCCCACAAAAATGTTTTTATTGATTTTAGAGGGAGAGGGAGAAACACTGATTGGCTGTCTCTTGCATGCCCCTTACTGGGGATTAAGCTCACAACCTGGGCATGTGCCCTGATCAGTGTATGAGACGATGCTCAACCAACTAAGCCACACCCACCAGGGCTATTTTTTCTTCTGATTGCTGTGGTTCAGACTTGCAGTACTATGTTGAAATAAGAGTGCTGAAAGAACACACCCCTGAGAGAAACCAAGATGGCAGCATAGGTAAACACCTAAACTTCTGCCTTGCACAACAATATCAAAACTACAACTAAAAGACAAAACGGACATCATCCAGAACCACAGGAAAGCTGGCTGAGTGGAAATTCTACAACTAGAAGAAAAGAGGAAAGCACATTGAGACTCAGAGGAGCTACAAAAGGCTGAGGTACGGAGACTTGCACGTGGAGAGGAAAGGCGGCTGTGTGCACGGGCGGCTGAGTGCGCGGCTGGCTTTCTAAAGTGGGAGGGAAAAGGAAACTCCCAACTGCACTGAACTCCAGTCCTGGGCGAGATGCTGGGAAAGCAGACTCATTTGTGGGGAATCTGGACTGTCAGGAAAGAGAAAGCACACTGAGACTCGGGAGCTGCGGAAGGCAGAGGTCTGGAGGTGCGCGCGCGCAGAGAGGACCGACAGCTGAATGCACGGGAGGCTGAGTGTGCGGCTGGCTTTCTAAAGCGGGAGGGAGACAGAAGCTCCCGACTGCGTTGAACTCCAGTTCCGGGCAAGTTTCTGGGAACCCTGACTCATTCGGGGAGAAACTGGACTGTCTGGCAGCGGGAAAAACTCGAGAGCGGCTTTCTCTCAGAGGTGCTTGCAGGGATTACTGAGGGACACTGAGACCCAGGAGCCTCATAGTGCAGGGCTGACGGGAAACCAAGGCTGTCTGCTCTGCCCCGAAACTCCGCCCCATCCAAGCTGAGCACAGAGGCTTTTGCAATTTTGCAAGTCTTGTCTTATAAGGGTGTCTCCAGCACAGAAGTTCTCCCAGCGTAGACACAGCTGATCCTCACAGCCAGTTGGCCTGGAGGTCATTTCTTCCCAGTGATACCAACAACAATCAAGACTTAACTACAACAAGGCTGAGCACACAGTCCACAAAGGGGTGCACCAAGAGTGTCCACCTCAGGTAACTGGGGAGGCTGAGCCACTGTGCCCTAGAGAACACCTACCACACAAAGCTACTCTACCAACTCAGGGAAGCAGCGAAAATGTGGAGACAAAGAAACAGATCACAAATGAAAGAAATGGAGGAAACAAACGACTGGATATTGAGTTCAAAACCACGGTTATAAGGTTTTTCAAGAATCTCCTAGAAAAGGCTGATAAATTTAGCGAGCCCCTCGAGGATATGAAAAAGGACCAACTAGAAATTAAGCATACACTGACTGAAATAAAAAATATTATACAGAGACCTAACAGCAGACTAGAGGACCGCAAGAATCAAGTCAAAGAGTTGAAATACAAAGAAGCAAAAAATACTCAGCTGGAAAAGCAAAAAGAAAAAAGAATCCAAAAAATTTGAAGATAGTGTAAGGAGCCTCCGGGACAACCTCAAGCGTACCAACATCTGAATTATGGGGGTGCCAGAAGAGAGAGAGCAAGATACTGAAAACCTATTTGAAGAAATAATGACCGAAAACTTGCCCCACCTGGTGAAAGAAATAGACTTACAAGTCTAAGAGGCGCACAGAACCCCAAACAAAAGGAATCCAAAGAGGACCACACCAAGACACATCATAATTAAAATGCCAAGAGCAAAAGACAAAGAATATTAAAAGCAGCAAGACAAAAACAGTTAATTACCTACAAGGGAGCACCCATACGACTGTCAGCTGATTTCTCAACAGAAACTATGCAGGCCAGACAGGAGTGGCAAGAAATATTCAAAGTGATGAAGAGCAAGAACCTACAACCAAGATTACTCTACCCAGCAAAGCTATCATTCAGAATTGAAGGTCAGATAAAGAGCTTCACAGATAAGAAAAAGCTAAAGGAGTTCATCACCACCAAACCAGTATTATATGAAATGCTGAAAGGTATTCTTTAAGAAGAGGAAGAAGAAGAAAAAGGTAAAGATAAAAATTATGAACAACTAATACATGTCTATCAACAAGTGAATCTAAAAATCAAGTGAATAAAAAATCTGATGAAGAGAATAAACTGGTGAATGTAATAGAATCAGGGGTATAGAAAGGGAGTGGACTTGCCAATTCTCGTGGGAAAAGGGGTGTGGGAGGTGCACGAAGAGACTGGACAAAAAGCGTACACCTATGGATGAGGACAGTGGTGGGGACGTAAGGGCAGAGGGTGGGATGGGTACGGGGTGGAGGGGAGCTATGGGGGGAAAAAAGGAACAATTGTAATAATCTGAACAATAAAGATTTATTAAATTAAAAAAAAAAAGAAAAAGCAAGCACACACCCCTGTCTTGTTCGTGATCTTAATGGGAACACTTTTAGCTTTTGCCTGTTGAGTATGATGTAGGTGGTCACATATGGCCTTTATTATGTTGAAGTATGATATCTCTTTCCACTTTGTTGAGTCTTTATCATAAACTAGTGGCCCAGTGCACGAAATTTGTGCACATTAAAAGGGGATTAATTAGAGGAAATAATTTAATATTGTTATTTGCCCTTTCTCAATAATTGAAGTGTCAGAGATGAAAGAAAATTAGTAAAATGTATATGAAAACCTTCCTCCTGTCAGAGTCTGGGGCATACCACAGGACCCAGAGTCAAGTCCCCGCCCACCCACATGCGCCTCAAAATCGCGTAAGACCCAGACCCGGCCGGCCTGCCCCCTCATTGGGCTAGATCTAGACCTGGCCAGTCCCACCCTTGTCAAGCCCCACCAGGCAGGGGTGCGCAGCCTCAGGTCCCTTGTCAAGCCCCGCCGGGTGGGGGGTGTGGCCTGAAGTTCCCTGTCAAGCCTCACCAGGTGAGTGGCACGGCCTGAGGTCCCCTGGCCTGGCGCTGAGGCGGGGGGAGCAGTCTGAGATCCCCTAGTCCAGCACCAGGACGGGAAGCACACCTTGAGGTCCCCTGTCAAGCCCTGCTGGGTGTGGGGCGCGGCCTGAGGTTCCCTGTCAAGCCCACAGTGGCGGGGGAGGGTGTAGCCTCAGGTCCCTGCTGATTGCTCATTAAGGCTCCTTATGGGAACTTGGCCTCAGCTGTGGGTGCAGCCATTTTTGTGATGGAGTGATGGTCAATTAGCATATTCCCTCTTTATTTGATAGGAAAGGCACTGGGTTTTATCACATCCTTTTTCTGCGTCTATTGATACGAATTTTATCCTTTATTTTATTTACGTGATATATTATGCTTATTGATTTGCGGATATTGAACCAACCTTGCAATCCTGGAATAAATCCCACTTGATCGTGGTGTATAATCTTGTTAATGATTGCTGGATCTGATTTCCTAATATTTTGTTGAAGATTTTTGGCATCTATGTTTATCAGGGATATTTGTTTATTGTTTTCTTTCTTTGTGGTTTGGAATTAGGATAAGGCTGATCCTATCTAATAAAAGAGTAATATGCAAATTAACCATCACTCCAAGATGGCTGCCCCCATGTGAAAACAAGATGGCCACCACAAGATGGCCAGCAGGGGAGGGCAGTTGAAAGGGACCAGGCCTGCAAGGGAGTGCAGTTGTGGGCGATCAGGCCAGCAGGGGAGGGTAGTTAGGGGTGACGAGGCTAGCAAAGGAGGGAAGTTGGGGGTGACCAGGCCTGCAGGGGAGGGCAGTTAGGGGCGAACAGGTTGGCAGGGGAGCAGTTAGGCATCAATCAGGCTGTCAGGGGAGTGGTTAGTGGGTGATCAGGCTGGCAGGCAGAAGCGGTTAGGGGCAATCAGGAAGGCAGGCAGGCGAGCAGTTGGGAGCCAGCAGTCCTGGATTGTGAGAGGGATGTCCGACTGCCTTAAACGGGCAGTCGGACATCCCTCGAGGGGTCCCATATTGGAGAGGGTGCAGGCTGGGCTGAGGGACAACCTTCCCTTCCCCTGCCCCCCATGCACGAATTTCGTGCACCGGGCCTCTAGTCTTGTATAATGAGCTTGGGAGTCTTCCCTTCTCTTGAAGGAGACTTTTCTTGTTTCCTAACTCACTTGTGAAGCTATTCAGTCCAGGACTTTTCTTTGTTGGGAAGTTTTTTTGTTTGTTTTAATCCTCACCTGAGGATGTGCTTCCACAGATTTTAGATAGAGTGGAAGGGAAAGGGAGAGAGAGAAACATTTGACTGGTTGCCTCATGCACTCACCCTGACTGGGGATAGAGCCCATGACCTTCTATGCATGAGCCACACCGGCTAGGGCAGGAGTCTTTTTATTACTGCTTCAATCTCATTCATTGTAATCTGTTTACATTTTTCCATTCTTCTTGACTTAGTTTTGGAAGATTATATGTTTCATCCAGATTGTCCAATTTATTGGCAATATTTTTTACAATCCTTTGTATTTCCTCGGTGTCAGTTGTTATTTTTCCCTTTTTATTTCTGATTTTATGTATTTGGGCCCTCTTTTTTTTTTTTTTCTTGATGAGTTTGGTTAAAGGTTTGCCAATCTTGTTTTCTTTTCAAAGAACCAGCTCTTGGTTTCATTGATTTTTTTAAAAAAATTTTTTTAGTATTTTTTTTTTTTAGACTTATTTCTGCTCTGATTTTATTATTTCCTTATAGTCACTTTGGGCTTTGTTTTTTATTTTTCTAGGTCCTTTAAGTGCAAAGTTAGATTATTTGAGACTTGTTTCTTAAGGATCAGTAAAAATACTATGAATTTTTCTCTTAGGACTGATTTTGCTTTGTCCTACAGATTTTAGGTTGTTTGTTTTGTTTTCATTTGTTTCAAGGTATCTTTGATTTCTTCCTTGATCTCATTGTTGACTCGTTCATTGTTTACTAACATGTTATTTAACCTCCATGTCTTTGTGTGTTTTTCAGTGTTCTTCTTGTGATTGATTTTAGTGTCACAGCATTATGGTCAGAGAAGGTGCTTGATATGATTTCAGTTTTCTTAAATTTATTTAGACTTGTTTTGTATCTTAACATGTGCTCCATCCTAGGAAACATTACATGTCCACTTTTAAAGTATGCTCTGAAGATAATAAATCCATCTGCTCTAGTGTGTCATTTAAGGCCACCATCTCCTCGTTGATTTGCTGTCTGGAAGTTCTATCCATAGATGTTAATGGGGTGTTAAACTCTCCTCCTATGACTGTATTAGTGTCAGTCTCCCCCTTTGTGTCCATGAAGATTTGCTTTACATATTTAGGTGCTGCTGTGTTGGGTGCATAAATGTTTACAAGGGTTACATTCTCATGTTGGATTGATCCCTTTATCGTTATGTAATATCCTTCTTGTCTCATTATCACCCTTGTTTTAAAATATATTTTATCTAAAGTGATACAGAGAGAAGGTGACAGATGTATGAATGTATGTATGTTTTTACTAGGGAAATGAATCCATTGAAAGTGACAAAATAATTTTTCTGTCTTTTAACTCTTCCATATTTTTTCTTAAAAATACATTTTTTAAATGCCTTGTAGATTTACCAGACCAGAGCACTTAGGAAGCAGTGCCAAGATCAAATGTAGTGGTTGCCATAGCTACCAGGAGTCCACTAAACAGCTCACCATGAAGAAACTGCCAATTGTAGCCTGTTTTCATCTCAAAGTAAGTTTTCCAGAAAAACTTTTAGTAGCAGACTAAATGTTTAGTCCCTGGTACAACGAGGAGCCGGTGCTTTGGGGTACCCAGCACATTTGGTCATCGCAGTGGCTCCGCAGGAGGGCTGCCGGGGGCGAGGGTGCTAGGCTGTCCTCCCTGTTCTCTGTGGCATGAGAGGCCCGGTGAACAGGAAGTGGCTCCTGCACAATGGAAAGGGTGGGAGTGCCCTGGGTTAAGGTTTTACATATTCCTGCCTAAGTTCTTCCATCCTCACCCCAAGTTTTCTATTTTTCTTTTACTTTAAAAGCAGCCAAGTCCCTTAGCATTATGATCTAGTCTAAGGGCCAGCAAGTGCTTTCTGTAAAGGGTCAAATATCAAGTTTTTAGGGCTTGCTGCCATGTGATCTCTGTTTCATAATCTTTGTTTTATTTTATGACCCTTTAAAAATGTTAAAAAGCAAAACAAAAAATGACTCCAAGCTTCCTAGCCGGGTTTGGTGGCGCCTGAAGTAGTGAAAGGGATGCCTGGCGCCGTACAAGAGGAACCGTGTGCTTGTTTTGCTTCCAGGGGTTCCTTCCCTTGCACGCTGTTGGGTTTATTGTAAGGTTACTTTTTTGTACACAGGGTGTTTATCACTTTGAACTTCATTTCAAGACTTGCCTGGAACCCCATAATTTAAATTCATGTAGATGTTGTTTTATTGAGCCTTTAAGCTCCTCACGTGGCCTAGAGGCAGTGAGAGCATTGACGGAAAGCCCCCTGAGGGGTATGCTCAGAACAACTCATTCCTCTTCCTTCTCTCCCACTTTTCTAGCGATTTGAACACTCAGCCAAACTGCGGCGGAAGATCACCACGTATGTGTCCTTCCCCCTGGAGCTAGACATGACCCCATTCATGGCCTCCAGGTACGGGGCTTCTGCAGGGCGTCTGCCGTCAGGAGGCTGTGGCTTTGTCGGGTCAGCGATTGGCGCTGGGTCTGTGGTGAGACCATTGTAGGTGTTGGCACAACCATAACTGCTAAAGCCAAGTTCCTGTCCTGATTTTACCCAAGACACATTTTATTAGTTTATTTTTAAGTTTTTATTTCTTGATTGTAGAGTGAGGGAGATAGAGATAAACATCGATTTGCTGTTCCACTTACTTATGTACTTGTGCTGACCGGGGACCAAACCCACAACCTTGGTGTATCCTATTGGGACAATGCTCTCACACAGGCTCCTACCCAGCTAGGGCCCCAAGACCCGTTGTGTTTAATGAGTTGTTTTTTCTAAGCTGTCCTTTTGCTTTGGGTTTTCCCCAGCCATTCCTTGTCAAGGTGGGATCACAGCAAGAAGGCAGCATTTTAGCTGATGGAATTGGTTTGGATACAGATAAACATAGTTGAGTTTACAGCTGTAGATTCCATTTTTCTTGTTTTCGAATCAATATTATAGAGCACTTAAAATTTACCCTCCAAAAAAAATGTGACACTAATATATTGGCCACATGTTGGTTTCCTGGAGCCACTGTAACAAGCTGCTACAAACTTGGTGGCTAAAAGCAAGCTGGCAGGGCCCCAGGAAGATTTCATTCCTTGGTGGGAGGTGTGCTACCCAGGGAGACCTGGGCCAGCCCTGCCTCAGAGCAGGTGTGCTCTCTGCGGTCACTTCACTGGCCGGTCTTGGTGAAAGAACTAGAAAGTGTGTGTACAATGGGTCCAGCACAGCGTCTGGCATGGTAGGCCCCCGTTGAGGTTGCTGTTACTATCTAAGCCATGTGTCTCTGTAGTTCAGTGAATTTCAACGGTTGTGCCGTAGGAGTTTTCAAAACACGCAGTGCCTGGCCATTTAGTCAGGGCACTGACCTCTTTTCCCCTTGGTCCGTGGTCGGCAAACTGCGGCTCTTTGGCCCCTTGACTGTGGCTCTTTCACAAAATACCACGGCCTGGGCAAGTCTATTTTGAAGAAGTGGCGTTAGAAGAAGTTTAAGTTTAAAAAATTTGGCTCTCAAAAGAAATTTCAATCGTTGTACTGTTGACATTTGGCTCTGTTGACTAATGAGTTTGCCGACCACTGCCCTAGGTCGTCAATTTAAGAAATGACAACCAACACAACAATAGAGTGCAGTGCGAATGAATCAAACTTAGAGCTTTTTTTTTGCGGGGGGGGGGGGGTGTCAAATCTGCAAAATATATTTTTTGTGTGCTGCGGGATTTTAAGTAATTAGTTTATGTGCCATGAGATGGAAAAGGTTGAAAATCTCTGCTTCAGTTACTTAGTTTGTTGATGTTGAATTTTGCTTTGTTTGTTGCAGCAAAGAGAGTAGGATGAATGGACAGTACCAGCAGCCGTCGGACAGTCTCAGTAACGATAACAAGTGAGTGGCGCCTGCGGGGTGTGTGCCCTGGCATCTCGGGTGGGAGCGGCGGACCGCAGCGTTTCCCGGGAGACGGCTGCAGCAACGCATGGCCACGGCAAGCTTGTTTCTTCGGGCCGCTGGCCACTTCCTGTCGTGCTGCCCATCCATCTTTTAGGAAAGGACTTGCCACAACCTTGATCGTGGACACTCTCGCCTGCTGTGGGAGCCTGACCTCCCAGGTCCTGAAGGGAAGCTCAGCCTCTGAGCTCTGGGCCCCTGGGCTCTTCCTTCGCTGGCGTTGCCATGCGGCTCTGCTCTTCTCGGCCTGCCTGGGTGCCTCTGACGTGGCAGAAAGGGTGGAGGGGGAGAGGTCACCGTGTCTCCCGATCCCTTCCTCCCACCACTTCCACCACGTAGCTCCACTGAGGCAGCTGCATAGTTGAGGGAGGCTACGCAGGCCCCTTTCCCTCTGCACCCCATGCACCCACTCTGGTTCCCAGGGCACAGTGGGGGGTCGGGGAATCACCCCTTGCTGTGCAGGCTCCTGGTGATGGTGATACTGAGGTCACAGCTGCTCCTTCCCTTCCGAACTAGGTACTCCTTGTTTGCAGTCGTTAACCACCAGGGGACCCTGGAGAGTGGCCACTACACCAGCTTCATCAGGCAGCACAAGGACCAGTGGTTCAAGTGTGACGACGCCATCATCACCAAGGCCAGCATCAAGGACGTGCTGGACAGCGAGGGGTATGTCGGGCGCAGCGAGCGTCCACACACAAAGCCACGCCTGGTGGTAGTGCCACAAGGGATGTGCACCTCTGGTGGCTAAAGCGAGGAGGCTTGTTGCAGACAGGCCCTAGCCTCTGGTCCTGTGCAGCGCCCTCTGGGAGCGCCCTGACAGTGGCACGAGGGGTCCCCTGGTCGGCCAGAGCGGGCAGGGGTTCTCCAGCAGCTCCTTACTCCTGGCCCGGTTCATTCCTTCCCGGCACATCCTCATCCCCTTGAGCTTCGCTCAGTCCTTGGCCTTGAGCCCTCATTAGGGTCCTGGCCCCACTGAGCTGCTCGGCCGTGAGGGCGCTGTGGTTCCAGGCTGTGGGCAGCCCCCTGGGGAGTCTGCATAGTACAGCCCCGGGCAGTGGTCAGTGGTCCTGCCTCCGCGGCAAGAGTCTTACTAGCAGTGGCACTGACCCGGGGCCTGAGTCCTGGACAACGGGGCCCGGTTCAGGGGCTGTTTCCTGGTGAATGGGCGGGATGGTGGGCTTGGGCATGAGGTGGGGCACTGCCACTTCCTAGGTAAGGACCCTCCTCCTTGGGGACTAAGAACCAAAACCCATCCAAACAAGAATCCGACTGCTGGTGACTGCGGTGCCAGGTCCGGGTGGGAGGGCAGGTCTTGTCGGGCCTCGTGCAGGGGACCTGAGGGACCGTCAGCATGCCGTCTTTGCCTCCGCAGGTACCTGCTGTTCTACCACAAACAGTTCCTGGAGTACGAATAGCCTCACCCTCTGGTCGTCGGAGCAAAGGCCATGAAGTGGCAGCCTCACAAAATGACCCGACCCCCACAGCATCGCAGCACCACCATCCCCACATCAGCGCCCGGGCATCGGTGCCTGCAGCCCGGGCCAGGGCTGTGGGTGTGGATGGACAGTGCGTGCGGGGGCCTGGGAGCTGCACAGCAGGAAAGCAAGAGAGGAAGGCGTGCCTGCATGGGAGGGCGGAGGGGGTGTGTCCCTGCTGTATCTCCTGCTCCTCAAACAGTGTGTGGGGCACCCCACCTCAGGGAGCAGCCTCGCCTCTGCTTCAGTGCTGCTGTGCTGTGCAGCTTCAGAAGGCACCAGCCCATGTCCAGGACACAATGGAAAGCCCCGAGGCTAGGCCAGAGGACCTGGCGGTGTTTGAGTTTCCGTGTCAAGTGTGTGCAGGGAGGCACTCGGCTTCTGCCAGCAGAGCCTGTGGGTGGAAGACACGGGATCGTCAGGCCTCTGCCTGCAGAGAGCAGCTCCGACTGCCTGGGGCGCCCGGCCGGCCCCTCCGTGCTTCTGGCCATGAACCCCCACCCCCTGCTCTTCCCGCGCCACGGACTTCATAACCGCAGTGTTCGTGACTGGATGCATCGAGTTTACGCTGAAATTGAGAGTTTCCTTCTCGAGAGAGTCTTGCTCTTGTGCTGTGTTGTTGCCCCACGCCCCCCGCACCCCCAGCCTTGGTGTCCTGGTGTCAGCTGGCAGGTGCGAGTCAGGCTACAGCAGTAGCAGTCTCACCGTGTTCCTCTTGAGTAAATGATGCGTTTTCCATGGCTTCATTGTTTTCCTTCCTCTTGTTTTCCCCTTGGCTGCCTGTCCCATGGTCCCTGTCACAGCCTGGTGGCACTGTCGGGTGAGGGGGAGTGCTCACCTTGCTGAGGGCCTGCTTCCCAGGGCCAGGGCGGGGCGGAAGGGCAGCTGCCTGGCTTGTGGGCAGAGCGGAGCACGGCCTGTCCTGTGCTGCATGCGTCTGTCTGTCCAGACCCCACCTCGGAGCTTTTGGTCCCTTTCTGAGACAAGAGCTGCGGGGGGACGAGTTGCTTGGATTCGTTGGCGGAGCAGCCTGTGCTGCCCGGCAGCATGCCCGAGCTGCGCTGTCCCTCCAGCCAGCAGACTCTCCTGGAGACCAGGTGTAAATGTTTGGCTCTGTGGCCACAGGTAGCATGTAAGCAAATGAGCCTAACTGTGTTCCCATAGAACTGGATGAACACTGAAACTTGAATTCCATGTAATTTCACATCATGACATTCTTTTTCACTGTTTAAAAACGTGTCAACTCCTCTTAGCTGACAGGCCACCCAGAAGCAGGCAGCGGGCCAGACTAGCTCATTAGCTGGGTGAGTTGGCAGGGCAGGTGCTCCAGGAGTTGAGCAGTTACACTCACTGTGGAAAATGCTGGAATATGCAAAGCAGCAGGCCACAGAACCATCCTACTGGGCAAAATCCCGAGTGATAGCTGTTCTCTTTCCGTTATTTTTCCACCTCTACCCAATCCCTGTCCCCTGGCAGCCCCCACACTGTTGTTTGTGTCCATGAGTTTTGTTCTACCTTTTTTCCTCATTCCCTCCCCCACTTCCAGTGCCCTGCCCCCCAGCTGGCGGCCTGCTTTCTGCTCATTGGACTCCACAGAGTGAGATGATATGGTACTTGCCTTTCTCTGACTGGCTGATTCCACTCAGCATAATGTTCTCCAGGTCCCTCCATGCTGTCGCAAAGGGTAAAATTTTCTTCCTTTTAATGATCAAGTAGTATTCCTTTGTGTGAATGTTCCACAGCTGTTTTATCCACTCTGCTGATGGGCACTTGGGCTGCTTCCACGTCATGTCTGTTGTAAAAAATGCTGCAATGGACATAGGGCCTAGTGATGGTTTTTGAAGCACTTGCTCAGCTCACTCTCAGTTATGTTTCTGCATTTATGGGATGCAGGCTTTAAAGCAAGTGTTTTCAGAGAAGTATTGGGGGAGGGGCCAGATCTTTAGGAATGGCTGCCTGTGTTGGGTATGTGCCTGCTTGGGAAGGCTGCTGGGGGAGTGGCGTCCTCAATGATGAGCATCGCTGGGCAGTAAGCTGACTGCGCTGGCGCGGGGTTCTGAGGCCTGAGGTCTCCCTGCGTCTGCTGCTGGGGCCTCCTTGCTGGGTGGAGGCCATAAAGCAGAGTGGGGAGTTTCTGGAAGATTATCTGATCTGGCCGGCCTGCTCCCCGACCTGTGCTCCCCCACCCTCCCGCTGTCATAGGCTCAGCCACCCTGAGGACACAGGACAGGGAGAGCAGTGGGGGCCACGCATGTCTTTTGTGGACATTATTTGAAGTGTGTGTCTCCAAGTTAGTTCTCCCCTTCGCCTTGGGGCTCTAAGCACTTGCCCGGCTGTGCCCTGAAGGGCTCCCCTCCTCCTGCCTCCCACCGGTCTGTGGTGGCGATGAAATGTTACATGAAATGTCCTCTTTAAAGAAGCTCCCTGTTCAGCTATTAAATTCAGGAAAATGGTTTTTGTTTCCTAACCACCACCACTATGTAGGTTCCTGTCGTCACCAAGTGTGTCTGACCACCACGGTGTCTTAGGTGGCCCCTCCGTTCCCATCATTGTATTTAAAATAACCTGAACTTCTGGGATGAGGCTGCTTCTCAGTGCCGGGCTTTCCCTCTTCAGGGTGCAGAGTGGTTCCAAGCAGTGGAGGTGCTGGGCCTCCCTGCAGCTCATGCGGCCCCTCCTGCAGGGACTAGACGGCCAAGGAGCTTTTGTGGTTTGGCTTGGTGTGTGCGCTTTCATTGTGTAAAATTGCCAGGTGGGGTTTTGTGCGTGTGTTTGTGTTTGCTTGTTTTTTAATAATTGAAGTGATTGGGGCCTGTTATAACCAAAACAAACATCGTAAGAAAAAGATTCCAGTGGTTGTTCCGTGGGTTTGTACCAAGATGTCTGCATCTCTTTCACCTACTGTGTGAGGAGTGTTTGGCCCTTCCCTCCCTTCATGCTTGTAGTCATTCTATGTCATAATAAAGCAACATTTTATTCTGAACATTGACTGGCTCTCCCCTTCCTCACACCTGCAGCCAAGGAGGGACTGGGGATGAGAGTCCCAGGGTGCGTGCCGCCTGGGAGCCGCCGCGCCACCTCATTCTCTGTCTGGCCCTGTCCTCTTGGGGGCAAGATGGGGACGTGCCCGGACGCCAGACTTCGCCTTCGCTATGCACAAGTCACCTGAGGGCTCCTTCGAATGTGGACGCGTGCGGCGTCTGATGCCAAGCCCTGGGCTGTTGTGTAGGAAGCTCCCAGGAGATGGAAAGAACAGGGGTAAGAAAATAAGCAGAGAGAAGGCTTGCACTGTCAGCTCTGATGGCCACAGGCAGCTGGCACCTGGGGCCCCTCCCCAGCACCTGCTCCTGGCCCTAGCACCTTGGCTGCTGTGCACCTGCCGGGCCCAAGCCTTCATTTCCGAGGTGCCAGGGAGTCCCTGGGGGTCTTGCTGAGCCCTCCCGTCCCCATGGTGCAGCCGTCGCTTCCCCTCACACAGAACAGGTGTCTCCCGGGGAGCTCTCCCTCTTAGGCTTCCTTTCAGGCAGCAGAGCCCACCCTCCAGGGCAGGAGGAAGAAGAGTGTGTGGTGAGATTCTTCAGTGTAAAGCTAGCAATCCCAGCCCGAGCCTGGGACCTGTCAGTGTGTTTTGGCCGTGGGGAGCCGGCACCATGTAATGGCCTCCGGTTAAAAGCACACACATTGGCCCAGAAGAGAAGACAGAGCCTCAGTCATACCCTTCACTGTGACAGGCTTTGGTAAGCGCAGCTGCCTTCCCCAGACGGAAGCGTGGCCTCATTTCCTGGTTGGAAGCAAGCTGCCTGGAATGTCGCAGCAACGGACAGAGGTGTGGACAGGCAGGGCAGGCGAATTCACCTGTGGAGTATTCCAGGGAAGAGAGTCTGCCACCTTCAGATGGAAGGGGCCCATGTGGTCCACCTGCCACCAGGCAGCCAGCTGGCCCCCTCGGACATGCTGTCCAGGAGTCGGCTGCCAGGCAGCGGCTCAGCAATCAGCCTGGCGAGCCTGGGTCAGGGCAGATAGGGGCATTGACCCTATTCTAGCTTCCTCCTCCGTCTTTTTTAAAAAAATACATTTTTATTGATTTTTGAGAGAGAGGAAGGGAGGATAGAGAAACATCGATGAGAGGGACACGTCAATTGATGGCTCGCCCCCTACTGGGGATCAAGCTGGCAACCCGGGCATGTGCCCTGACTGGGAATTGAACCTCTTGGTTCATGGGTCAACGCTCAACCACCAAGCCACACTGACTGGGCCTCTACTTCTCTCTTGATGGCCACTTCACGAGTCTGCCAAGCAAGCACAGGGCCGGGAAGGACATGACCTGCATCCCCGAGGTGTGCTCCTGTGCCCCTGGTCGTGAAGAGCGCCTTGGGATGAGTTCTGGGCACTGGGATGCAGATGCCTGCACTGTCTGCCCGTTTTGAGAGTTCTGTTCCCATCCAAATCTGGTCACTAACCTTTAAACCCTCTTCCAAGTCCTTGACAATCCATCCAAGCTGTTGGCGACTTCCCATAAGCCCATGTAGATCAGCACTGTGGGCCTCTCTCCAAAGTGGGAAACAAATGTCCAGCTCCCAAGTTCTACTCCTAGGGTTTCCTTCATCGCATTCAGCAGGTGGTCTCAGTTCCCTGGTCAGAGAACTGTGGGGCCATACACAGGTCTCTGGTGACGAAGCCTGAGCCACCTGCTCAGGTCACTTACAGCACCTTCTGGCCATGCCCTTCCCACTCTGGCCACTGTACCCACCCCACCTCAAGGCAGACGACACTCGGTTTACGGTGGGATGCTCAGGCTTCCTGGTCAACTGTTGTCCTATGAATGGTGTGTAGTCTCCACTAAGTCCAAGAACAGCAAACAAGGTATTTCTAAGAGGAACTATGCAGAGGAGGGTGCTCTGCCCGGGAATCCTGGAGTCCGTGCTGTTTTCCCATTGTATCGCCCAGTCTCCACGAGGCCTCCTGTTGCCCTCAGCCCTCTGAGCACCAGTGGTCTCTCTGGACCATGAGGTCTGAGTGGTGGTGCAGCCTGAACTTGCTGCTTGGGTCCCACTGGGAGCGGAGCCGTGTGGCGCCTCTGGCGATGGGTCGAATTGGCACTTGGTGGGGTGTGCTGCCTCCAATCCCAGCAAGGCCTGCCAGGCGTTGGGCCTCTACGTTGTAGGTGGTCCAAGGTGCAGCAGCTTCCATCTTGCAGTGGACATCTCTTAAAGAAAAATGTTCTTAGTGATTTTTAGAGAGAGAGGAAGGGAGAGGGATAGATAGAAACATTGATGAGAGGAACATCATCGATTGGCTGCTCCTGCAACTGGGCATGTGCCCTTTCGGGATTGAACCAGCAGCATCTTGGTTCCTGTGCCTATGCTCAGTGCTGAGCCATGCCTGCCTGAGAGGATATCTTGATACACTTCAAACCACTAGGACATCATTGAGTGGGGAGCCCTGAGTTTTGGGGAATTTATTTCTCATGCTTTGGTTCACTTGTCTTGTTAAAACATTTATAGAATTTGCTACTTCCTGCTCATCAGCAAAAAGTCATCAACATTGTGAACCTGAGTAATCTATAATAACAAAAGTGTAATATGCTTATTAGACCGGACAGCCGAACAACCTTCTAGATGTCATTCCGGACGAAGCCGCGGGGGCCGAGGCAGAGGCGGTTAGGGGCGATGAGGCAGGCAGGCAGGCCAGCGGTTAGGAACCAGCGGTCCTGGATTGCAAGAGGGATGTCTGACTGCCAGTTTCAGGCCTAAACTGGCATTTGGACATCCCCCGAGGGGTCCCGGATTTAGAGGGTGCAGGCCAGGCTGAGGAAAAACCTCCTCCAGGCTGAGGAAAAACCTCCTCCTCTCCATCCCTCCCCCCCCCCCCCATGTGCGCCTCTAGTATTTTATGAAATAGCAAGATGGTTAATATTTCTCTAGATTGTATGATAGCAGCAAGCAGCATTAATCCAGTCCTGGGGCTAAAGGCTGTACCATGAAGGCACACTGTTGGCCCTCCATGGAGGAAATGAACTGCCTCGTGATCCTTACAGATGGGTGGAGAGAGCAGGGCAGCAGCCAGGTCAGCAGGTGCATCCTCAGTGCCACAGCATGGTGATTGGCTCCAGGAAAGAGCCAGCATCTGTGAGGGCACCTGAGTGGGTTTATAGTTAGTACAGGCATAGCTTTACTTCATTGGGCTTCACAGATGTTGCTGTTTCTTTTTTTTCTTTTTTTCTTTTTTTTTTTTTTTTACAAATTGAAGGCCAGCAAAAAGATTACAACTGACTTTATTGTGATAATTGCTTTATAGCAGTGATCTGGAACTGAACCCGCAGTCTCCTAGGTGTGTCCCAGTCTATAGTCATTTTCTAAGACCCGTCAGATTTCTGCATGGACAAACAGGTGAATTACATGGGAGAGTGATAGGTGTCACGGTGCTTTGAAGTCGTTGATGGGAGCGTTAATCTTTGAAATCCCACGCCCTCCGGGAATATGGGACTGCTTCTAGTTTATTATCTTTGTCAGGAGGTAAGGTCAGAGACTTCCACATATTCTTCCAACCTTAGCCTCCTCCGGTGGGTCAGAGAGTGACTGTGGGGATCCTGCCAGTTGTCAAGTATGCCCACTGTACACTCAACAGGAGAACTAACCACAGGCTGGATCCAGTACTTGTCAGTTTTTAAAACTAAGTTGCACATATAATGTCCACTGTCTCCACCGGCATGGAAGAGTGCAGTGACTGGCCTGTGTCTGCTTCCTAGGAGACATTTAGTTTTCCCTTTCACTGGTCTGAAAAGGAGAAAGTGTCAAAATGAAGTAGGAAGGAAAAACAAGGCATTTTGCTCAGACCGTTCGGGAACTCCCTGATGAGCTGGAAGCCAAGGCCCACTGGGCGGTTTCATGCCCAGAACAAGAGCCGCCTGGGAGCCTGGAAGGCCTCCTGACCCCAGAGTCTGATCTGATTGGTCTGATAAGGGCCTCAGGATTTTTGTTACAGGTTTCCCGCAGGGACTCTGACGCTCAGCTCAGCTGCCCATAAGAGGCCTGGACAGTGCAGCTCCTGGTCGGTGGGAGTGTCGCCTGTAGGTTGCCTTCCCGGTCTGGCACGGATAGTGGTGTACTCATGGTGTAGTCGGGTGCGAGAGGGAGGCAACCAGTGAGTGTTTCTTTCCCTTCCATTCTCTCTAAAATCAATAAGCATATTTAAAAAACAAAATAGAAAAGAAACACCAGCCCAAATGGCATGAGGAAAATTTTAGAGCCAAGAAAACATAGCTAGAAAAACCCAGGCAGTGGCTGACTTTGCACCTCCTTGGAGATCCAAGAGCCAGTGTACCCAGTGGTCAGAGTGAGACCATCCAGATTACAACTCTTCACATCCATAAGAGAGACACTCAGGGGGCAGACTCTGAGCGCCAAAGCCCCACTGAACTTGCTGCCTCACACAACCACATCAAAACTACAACTAAGACAAAACGGATATCATCCGGAACCACGGGAAGGCTGGCTGAGTGGAAGTTAAACAACTAGAAGGAAAGCGAAAAGCACACTGAGACTGGGAGGAGGTGTGGAGGTGTGGAAGTGAAGTGCGGAGGTACAGAGGCGTGCGAGGAAAAGGGCTGGCAATTGGATATGCTGTTGTCTTTTTCAATCAGGAGGGAGATACAAGCTCCCGACTGCTCTGAACTCCAGTTCCAGGCGAGACTCTGGGGACCCAGACTCATATGGGGAGAAACTGGACTGTCTGGCATCGGGCTGGAATGTGAGGGCAGCTTTCTCTCAGAGGTGCTCACAGTGATCATTGTTCCTGCACGGTGCCGCGGGACACAGAGACCCGGGGGCCTCTTCGGGGCAGGACTGACAGGTAGCCATTGCTGTTTGCTCTGTCCTGGTGATTCCCTGAGACCCCACCCCACCCAATTTAAAACCCCACCCAAGCTGTGCGCAGAGGCTTTTGCATATGAATGGCCTGGTCTTTTGTAATCTAAAACCTAACAAACTGCAGCTGGGTCAGAGAGCCCCAGAGCCTCCAAAAGAAGGCCCAAGGCTGGACAGCAACTTGCATTGCTTCACAGCTGGGCCTCATCTGGGCACCTCCAAACCCCAAACAAAGAGGAGGAATCTGCAGATCTCTCTGTAGCTCCTGCTGGGTGGCCTCAGGCAGTGGCTGACTTTGCACCTCCTTGGAGATCCAAGAGCCAGTGTACCCAGGGGTCAGAGTGAGACCATCCAGATTACAACTCTTCAGATCCATAAGAGACACACTCAGGGGGCAGACTCAGTGAGCACCAAAGCCCCACTGAAGCAAATCTTGCCCCATAAGGGTGTCTCCAGTACAGAAGTTCTCCCATTGTAGACACAACTGATCCTCACAGCCAATTGGCCTGGAGGTCAATTCCAGTGATACCAACAGCAATCAAGGCTTAACTACAACAAGACTGTGCATACAGCCCACAAAGGGGTTCACCAAGAGTGTCCACCACAGGTAATTAGGGAGGCTGAGCCACTGGGCCCTATAGGACACCTAGCACACAAAGCCACTCTATCAACACAGGGAAGCAGCCAAAATGCAGAGATAAAGGAACAGGTCACAAATGAAAGAAATGGAGGAAAGAAAACTACTGGATATAGAGTTCAAAACCACGGTTATAAGGTTACTCAAGAATCTTCTAGAAACCTCCGAGAAATTTAGTGAGACCCTCAAGGATATGAAAAAGGACCAACTAGAAATTAAGCATACACTGACTGAAATAAAGAAGAATATACAGAGATCCAACAGCAGGCTAGAGGATTCCAAGAATCAAGTCAAAGATTTGAAATGCGAAGAAACAAAAAATACCCAACCGGAAAAGCAAAAAGAATCCAAAAATATGAAGATAGTGTAAGGAGCCTCTGGGACAACTTCAAGCGTACCAACATCCGAATTATAGGTGTGCCAGAAGAGAGAGAGCAAGATATTGAAAACCCATTTGAAGAAATAATGACAGAAAACTTCCCCTACCTGGTGAAAGAAATAGACTTACAAGTCCAGGAAGTGCACAGAACCCCAAATAAAAGGAATCCAAAGAGGACCACACCAAGACACATTACAATTAAAATGCCAAGAGCAAAAGACAAAGAGAGAATATTAAAAGCAGCAAGAGAAAAACATTTACTACAAGGGAGCACCCATATGACTGTCAGCTGATTTCTCAACAGAAACTATGCAGGCCAGATGGGAGTGGCAAGAAATATTCAAAGTGATGAAGAGCAAGAACCTACAACCAAGATTACTCTACACAGCAAAGCTATCATTCAGAATGGAAGGGCAGATAAAGAGCTTCACAGACAAGAAAAAGCTAAAGGAGTTCATCACCACCAAACCAATATTATATGAAATGCTGAAAGGTATTCTTTAAGAAGAGGAAGAAGAAGAAAAAGGTAAAGATAAAAAATTATGAACAACAAAGCGACAACAAATACATACCTACCAACAAGTGAATCTAAAAATCAAGTGAATAAAAAATCTGATGAACAGAATAAACTAGTGAATGTAATAGAATCAGGCATAGAGAGGGAGTGGACTGACAATTCTCGGGGGGAAAGGGGTGTGGGGGGTGCGGGAAGAGACTGGACTAAAGGGGTGTGGGGGGTGCGGGAAGAGACTGTCCTATGGATGAGGACAGGGGAGGGGGCGGTAAGGGCGGGGGGGAGTGTGTGCCAGGTGGAGGGGAGCTATGGGGCGAAAAAAGAGGAACAACTGTAATAATCTGAACAATAAAGATTTATTAAAAATAAAAAAAGAAAACATAGCTAGAGAAAAATCTAACCCTTCCCCATCTCCTTTGTTCCAAAACTAATTTTGAGAAGCTTCTAAAACCATATCTGATGCAGTGAGATTTTTAAGAAACTGGGGAGAGGGAGACACTTGGGCAGAGGGAAGGGCCTTATAGAAAGCAGCAAGTGAAGTGCATGTGGCCTGCGTGACCAGTGACCAGAGCACCTCCAGCCCCAGGGAGAGGGGAGCAGCCCCGGGAGATGGAGAAGCAGCCTCAGGAAATGGAGGAGAGGCCCTGGGAAGATGGAGAAAAGGCCCAGGGAGTGGGGGAGTCATCCTGGGGAGATGGAGGAGCAGCCCTGGGGAGATGGAGGAGTGGTCCTGGGAGTGGGGGAGCCATCCTGGGGAGATGGAGGAGCAGCCCTGGGGAGATGGAGGAGAGGCCCGTGGAGTGGGGGAGCATTCCTAGTGGAGGGAGCAGCAGAGGTGGAGGCTCGGGGCAGGAGCAGGAATGAAAGGATTTCCTCGAGGACAGAATGGGAGTTGGGCACCAGAGCTCGGTGTGTTTGTCAAGGTCACTCGGCTGCCAGCTGCCAGCTAGAAAGCAGAAAGCCCCTCCTTCCCTAGAAATAAAAAGCTGGATCATCTATAAAACTGCATTTTCTCTGGGACCCATCCATGCACTGAAGCTGCAGGGCAGCCAATGACCCTGGAGTCTGAGGAAAGTGGGTGTCCCCAAGGGGAGGGGCAGCCTCTGCTAATCAAGGCGAGGATGGGTTTGCAAGAAGAGCAGAACTGAGAGCTACAGAGGAGGTGACACCACCTGCAGGTTCCTCTCCACAGACTCCACTGGACCCTCATAAAAAATATCAGGCACAGAGGGGAGACCCCCTCGGGGGTGCAGGCTCAGGCATGGGGAGGCCCGTGACAGGACATGCAGCCCCCTCAGACTTCCCCTAGCAAACCGAAGCTGCATGCTACTGTGGAAAGGGCAGCAAGCCCTGTTGCCTGCAGCTGGGGCAGGAGACTGGCCTGGCCTGAGGTGGGAGCAGCTCCTATGTGGAGTGGGATGGGGAGGGTCCTGCACAAGCCTCACCCCTACCAGGAGCACAGGAACTGCCTGAGGTGGAGCAGGCACCAGGTCATAGCCACTATCACCAAGGATGGAGAAAGACCCTTTTGAGGCGAGGCCCACAGAGGAGGCGCTGGGCCAAGGGCAGAGCAGGAATATTGGGAATCCGGACCCCAGCTAAGAACATGGGCGCATTGGAGGCATTTAAATCCTGAGCTGGTCACTCTCAGTTCCTGACTTGGTTGGTCCCACCCTGCACACTCAGTCCAGCAGGAAAACAGGCATTCCTACCTCCAGGCATAAATGCTTCCTGCTTCAGTCTCTATCCAGGTCTGTCATTCAAAACATTTCAAGACACAAAAGAGCAAGTGACTACCCACTGTGAAGAGACCAACCAATGCCCCAGCTGTTGAATTGTCAGGAAATTTGAACCAAGATCAGTATGTTGAAGGCCAAACTCGGAGCCCTGAAGGAATGGGGGGGAGGGGGGGGCTTCGGGCCCGGGGACACGGAGCCCGGTAGGAATTGGGGGGGCTTTGGCAGAGATGGAGTATTCAGGAGGCAGCTGGTGGGGGTGCTCGGAGGACAGTAGTAAGAGGAAGACCTTTGACGGCCACCGGTGGGTTCAGCACAGCTGAGGAAGGAAGCGTGAAACAAAGCCACTAGGACTTCCCCAAACTGCAACACCGAGAAACCAGGTAGTGGCACCCACTAAGTAGTGGCACCAGGGCCAGGGCACAATAAATATTGACCAGTTTGAAGAGATAATGGCTGAAGAATGTGAGGCTGAAAGGTAGCGCAATGCTGAGGACCTGAAGAAAAACCTGCTGACAGAGAAGGACATTTTGAAGGTTTTGTTGGCTGAAAAAGTCTCTGGAATCCCCCTCCAGAACTTTCTTGAAGATTCGAAAAGAATTAAATTAGGGCCATGGGGACACAGAAGGTCCCTGCACCGCTGATCTTTGCCAGCACCATTGCTACAACAGGCTCTTTCCAGTTTGGTGACAGCACTGGAGTCAGCAGTGCCCTGAGATGGTCATCAAGGACTCATCCATCACCCTTTGGAAGAGCAGTTGGAAAGCCCTCCCAGGCACGTGCGGGAAGGTCCCTGGTCCTGGTCTGTGTCTGTCTTCCCCTTTGGTGGTGTGATTGGATCCTTCTCCATTAGACTCTTTGGCAACTGCTTTGGCAGGCGGGATGCAGTGCTTATTGTCAACCTATTGGCTACCATTGGTGGCTGCCTTATGGGATTCTGCAAATTAGCAGAGACAATTGCCATGTAGACCCTGGGCTGGTTGGTAATTGGCCTCTTGCAGACTCTGCACAGGTTTGAGCCCATGTGCATTGGAGAGATGTCTCCTACTGCCCTGTGGGAGCCGTTGGCACTCTGAACCAGTTGGGCATCATCATCAGGATTCTGGTGGCCCAGATCTTTGGTGTGAAAGTCATCTTGGGAAGTGAAGACCTTTGGCCCGTGCTGTTGGGCTTCACCATCCTTCCATCTTTCCTACAAGTCATAGCCTTTCCATTTGCCCAGAAAGTCCTAGATTCTTGCTGATTAAGAGAAAGGAAAAGGACAGTGCTAGAAAGGCCCTCCAGTGGTTGTGGGGCAGCCAGGACGTGAATCAGGACATCCAGGAGATGAAAGAGGGGAGTGGGGGATGTCACAAGAAAAGCAAGCCACTGTGCTGTAGCTCTGTAGATCCCCGAGCTGCCAACAGCCCCTCATGATTTCCATCATGCTCCAGCTCTCTCAGCAACTCTCTGGAATCAATGCTGTGTTCTATTACTCAACAGGAATCTTCAAAATGCTGGTGTTAAGGAGCCCATCTCTGCCATCATTGGTGCCGGTGTGGTTAACACCATCGTCACTGTAGTATTTCTGTTTCTGGTGGAAAGGGCAGGAAGGAGGACTCTACACATGACTGGCCTTGGAGGAATGGCTTCTTGTTCCATCCTCACAACTATGTCCATGTTATTAGCAGGTGAGTATAGCTGGATGAGCTTCATTTGCATTGGGGCTATCTTGGTGTTCGTGCCTTCTTTGAAATTGGCCCAGGCCCAGACCCTGGTTTTGAAGTATGGTAGCAATCATCTCAGGTAAAAACTGAAGTTTAACTTTAATTTTAACCCTGCTGTTTTGGCTTCTGTACTTATTTGCTTGCTAAAACAATAGAAAAGTTATTTTGATTTTCTGAACTTATGTATGCTATCCCAATCAATTGAATACTCCATTGTTGGTGGTTTGAATATTTCATTGATTGTGATCTTACTGGTTATCGAAGCACATTCGTCTGTACCTGGAAACCAGGACAGCACAATTACCCTAAATTGCCTCAGTGGCTACAGATAATGCGTTCCGGTTGACTCAGTGGTCCCAAGACCAGTACAGCACAATTATTCTAAATTGCCTCAGTGGCTACAGATAATGTGTTTCCATTGACTCAGTGATCCTTAGACCCAAAACTATAATTAATCTTTATAGATAACTAACTTGCTCAACTTCGCTTCTGTAACTGCTTTGTGCAAACCAGGTTCCTCATTCTAAACCCAAAGATGCAATCGATACCTTTGTGATATTCTGCCTATATAAGCCAGATGTGGCCAGCATTTCAGGGTTGTGAGATTTGGAAAGCTTATACTCCTTCATAACCGCCGGCCTTTGAATAAATGACTCCATAATTTGACTTTTTGAGGCGTCCTTTGTGAGATTCGGGGGTACACTACAACAGTTTATTGTGGCCAAACTCTTCAGCCAGGGACCCCGCTTAGCTGCACTGGCAGTGGCTGGCTGCTCCTACTGTACCTCCAACTTTTTGGTTGGATTGCTCTTCCCGGCAGCTGCATTCTATCTAGGACCCTACATGTTTATTGTCTTCACTGGCTTCCTTGTGATCTTCTTGGTCTTTGCCTTCTTGAAAGTTCCTGAGACCTGCAGCAGGACTTTTGAGGAAAGTACATGAGCCTTTGCAGGGCAGGCACACGTGGCTAACAGAGCTGACAGAGGCGCCTTTGAAATGAACAGCAGGCAGCCTGGTAAGCAGACCACCACCAATGGCTCAGCCATGCTTCCTTCCTACCTCCCTCCCAGCATGCAAAGTAGCCTCTCCCTGAATGGGGAGAGACCTCACAGGTTGTAAGCCAGGACTGTTTCTGAATGCTGCTACTTGATGCTTTTCTCATCCCCACACCCCATGAGCACTCAGAGGACCCCATGACTGCTCAGAGAACCCCATGAATGCTCAGAGGACTCTGTGCTGGGTTAGTTGTATCTTCAGTGGCTTTTTAAACATTTCATTTCTTGGACATTCTCTTCTGTTGAGAAGAGACCAAGTGAACCTACCTTCATTTCAGGAGGAATTGCCTACTTGGCATTTACCAGCTTTGCCAGCTCTTCCTCCTTTAAGTTCTAACATTGCTTGACGAGGGCATGTAGGGGAGAAAGAGTCCCTCAACCTCAGACTCACCAGGAAGCAGATATACATGAGAGTGTGGAGGGCTGAGAGGAATTACATAAGAGCACCTTCCTCACTTCCATACAGCTCTGCAGAGCAAATTAATTGGAATTTTATTTATCTTCTGGTTTTATTGCGTAAATATTTATTTTTTAAGTGTAATTTTACCAAATAATGAAAACATAAGGAGATTGAGGTTTAGAGGGAGGGACTTAAAGAGTTTATAGAGTGGAAGATTTGATACTGGAGAGGTTTATCTACACTAATAAAAGAGTAAGATGCAAATTGATCATACCTTCATGATGCCCACCAGCCAATCAGGAGTGAGTATGCAAATTAACCCAACAAAGATGGCGGATTAATTTGCATATGCAGGCGCTGAGCGGCTGAGGGTGTTCCGCACCACCCCAGCCGCTCTGGGCCTCTGGGCTGCGTGGGAAGGTGGAAAGGTGGCTCTGGCTGGAGTGAAGGCGGTGCCGGCAGCCAAGGGAAGGAAGTCCCATTCTTGCACAAGTCTTCATGCATTGGGCCTCTAGTAGTTTAATAAGGGTATATTTACACAGAAATGTAATGCATTATTGGAAGGTATATGGTGTGTGAGGTTTGCAGATTGCCTCTTAACATTTCTGTCCTTCAGATGGAAATTCTCAAGTTCAATTTCTCAGAAAGCTCATGAGCCTGTGTAAAGAAGCTACTGGTTTCCTTCAGAATGTTTTTCTTTAAGATCATATGTAGTATTACTTGAAACCCAGGGTTATTACTAAGGTGGGCATTGTAATTAATGGTGGTTGATGGGTTCTGATTTTGGGTGTGGTCCAGAGAAGGGTAGGTTGTAGAAATTGATTGTCTCCCTCTTATAGTGGACTCACTTTTTTTTAAGTGTTCCTACCACTCATCTGGTGGGAGAGCAACCTAAAATATTGGTTCTTGGTAAAGGTTTGGATTTTCTGCATTTTGTTCTTTAGGATATTTTAGACGTTTAGATTTTTAAAAATTTTGTTTTAAGCCATAGCTTTAAAAGAGTTCGGAGGAAAGTGCTCATAGCTAACTTGGAATGTGTAACCTCAGCATTGGGGGAGGGCTTTTCCTGACAGCTGCTCCCTCGGGAAGCAGGGCACTCCTGTAGGGTCAGCTGTGCCTGTTTTTGTCTGTTTCCACGTCAAGTTGCTTGTCGTGTTCCCATAGACCACATCGGAGGTGGTGGGTAAATGTGCACGGAGCCCACACTGGGAGAGTATGCATGTGTGTGCACTGTCGCTTTGCTCCGGGTGGGAGTGGGTTATTGGTAACTTGCTTCCTCTGTGTTCCTACTGCCCCCTTTTGGGTGGAACGTGTTAAAGCCCATCCTGTGTGTATGTAGCCCTGCCTCTGCTGGTGGGATTTGCATCTGTGCTTTCTTCCTAACATGTAGAGAACTCGGCCTCACTCTCCACACAGACAATGGAGCAGGAGAGTGTGAAATCAGGACGTGTGACCTCCTAGGGGATCTAGAGGGAAGTCATGGGGGGAAAGGAGGCATTCTTTTCAAGAAGAAACACACTAAGACGTGTAAATCTGTAAAGTTTCAAAGAGTTAGATGAGATGGAGGTATTTACTAGTACACACGCCACAGGTCACACCTCCACTACCTAGTTCCCTGTATGTTTACTAGTATAAATGATGACACCCTCTCTTCCCTTTTTCATATGTTGCTTGACCTCCCTTCCCTCTTTGGTGCTTATACATTTGAGACCTTTCAGCCAAATCCTTACCCATGACAATATTTTAGTTCTCAGTTCTCACCATTCCCCCTGGTCGCTGAGCCTTCGGATAAAAGCTCAGAGCTGTGGCATGGGACTTTGCTGGGCCAGGTGACTTTCCTCTAACTGCACCTCCACTTCTGGCTCCTCAGCAACTGTGGGTGGGCAGTGATGCAGTGTGGAAGTTTTCCCATTTCTCAGTGACCAGATTGTGAATATTTCCAAATCGGTTTTATATTATTAATGTTACTGTGGTTCTTCGTTTTGAAATAAAAATTCTGAATGTAAAAAAAAAAAGATAATGGTTAATAAAATTTTTTTTAATCCTCACCTGAGGATATGTTTTTATTGATTTTTTTAAGAGACAGAAAGGGATAGAGAGAAAAAATTGATCAAAGAGAGAAACATCAATGGGTTGCCTCTCCTACTCCCCTATTAGAGATCAAACCAGAAACCTAGGTATATGCCCTGAATGGGAATTGAACCCTTCAACCTTTTGGTGTATGGGACAATACCAACCAACGAAACTACCCAGCTAGGGCCAATGTTTTTTTTAAATAATGGAAAACATCAAACTTCAATCCCCCAAATCTCAGACAACTCAAAGCAAGATAAATCACAAAACAAATCTAACCAAAATGAACAAACAATAAAACAAAAACAAAAAAAACACTTCTGTGTTGGAAGCCGCCCATTGTCTTCACTAGCAGAGAGGTGTGGACAAGGAACCCAGAAGGCTGGTCAACCTTGAAGCTCTGTAAGGTCAGAGCCAACCACCCACTGTTTAGTTGAGACAATGGTAGCTAAAGCAACTTCCACCTTTTAGTTTTATGTAAATCCTTGCTGATTGGCTATTATTGGAAGTGCCTGCCTAAAGGCTGTGGGTGTATCCCAGGGGTGGGCAAACTTTTTGACTCGAGGGCCACAATGGGTTCTTAAACTGGACCGGAGGGCCGGAACAAAAGCATGGATGGAGTGTTTGTGTGAACTAATATAAATTCAAAGTAAAGGAGCGGAGGGGAGAGCAAGAGAACCGGATAGAACAGCCGGATCCGGCCCGCGGGCCATAGTTTGCCCAAGGCTGGTGTATCCCATAGTCTTAATAAAAGGGATAGCAAGGCCAGAGCGGGGTGGAGTCCTTCCCCTTGAGTTTGGCTCCCGCCTGGCCCCCAATATTTCCAAATTAACATTTTCTAGTCTCTTTCATTTGTGTGCGGCCTCCTCCAGAGCCTAAACCCTGAACCTGAACCCTGAACCACGCGGGACGTGGTGGGGACACTCCCAACTGGCAGCCCAACGTGGGGTACTTGCACTTCTGGACACAATATACTCACGCTGCTAAAATGGGTCAGGTGAAAAGAATATTTTGAGGGCACAGGTTAGAGGAACAAAGAGAGGAACACAGCAGATGTCTTGTCAGAAACTATGCAAGCCAGAGAGGATGGAGTAACAGCCTTACAGTGCCAGAAGAAAGAGACTGGCAGCCCCAAAGTCTATGCCTAGAAAAATTATTTTTCGAAAACGGAAGAAAAATAAAGTCTTTTTCAAATGAACCCAAATTGAGAATTCATTTCCTACAGATTTGTTCGCACTATAAGAAATGTTAAAAGAAGTCCTTCAGATGGAAGGAATGGCATACCAGACAGAGACTTGGATCTACACACACACACACAAAATGAGGATTTCCAGAAATAAAGTAAATATAAAAGGCATTGTTTTCTTATTTTCTATTGCTCTAAAGAGTATTGAATTTCTGAAGCAAAACCAGCAGTGATAGATTGTGACTTTATGTAATGTGTAAGAGTGCTGCATGACCACATTAGCAGGAAGGTGGGGGCTGGGAGTATACTTACTGTGAAGTGATACAACATTGTTTGAGGGGTGACTGTGCTACAGATGTGTATTGTAAACTGTAAAAAATGTAGAGGCTTAAATAAAAGATCTGTGTTCTGAAAAACAGAGTGGAGTGGCTGGGGTGTTGGTCAAAGGGTACAAACTTGCAGTCATAAGATTTACAAGTTCTGGGGGCCAATGGACATCATGGTGAGTGAGCTAACAATGCCGTATTATACACTTGAATGTTGTTAAGCGAGTAGATCTTAAGTGTTCTCCCTGCAAAAAAGAATGGTAATTGTGTGACAGGATGGAGGTGGCAGCTGATGCTCTGGTGGCGATCATTTTGCAATTTATTTTTAAATATTTTTGATTGGTTTCAGAGAGGAAGGGAGAGGGAGAGAGAGATAGAACCATCAATGATGAGAGAGAACCATTGATTGGCTGCCTCCTGGTTGGCCCACACTGGGAATGAAGCCCGCAACCTGGACATGTGCCCTTGACTGGGATGGAACCCAGGACCCTTCAGTCTGCAGGCCAGAGCTCTATCCACTGATCAAACCAGCGAGGGCCATTTTGCAGTTTATAAATGTAGGCAATCAATAGCTTAAATTTATACAATGTGGTCAACTATGTCTCAACAAAGCTGGGGATAAAAAAAGATCAGTTTTGTGCAGAAGGGCTGGGGGTATGTGTGGGGGGGAAGTCAATGGGGGAAAATGGAACATCTGCAATACTTTCAACAATAAAGTTTTTTTTTTAAGGGCACATGCTTTGTAGTAAAAAAATAAATAAATAAAAAATAAAAAAAATCAGTGTTGCCCTGGCCAGTGAGGCTCAGTTGGTTGGGCATTGTCCCATGCATCCAGGGGTTGCCAGTTCAATGCTTGGTTGGGTGTATGTGGGAGGCAGCTAATAGATGTTTTGTTCTCACTTCGATGTTTTTCTCTCTCCCTGCCCCTTCTCTCTCTAAAAATCAATGAAAAAAATCTTTAAAGAAAAAAAGATCAGCGTTGCCATGAAGTAGGGTGGGGTTGACAAGCTATGATCCACAGCCCAAATCCAAGACTATTTTCCTAAGCATTTTGTTTTGCTGTTGTTAATCCTCACCTGAGGATATTTTCCCATTGATTTCTAGAGAGAGTGGAAGGGAGGGGGAGAGAGAAACATCGAGGAGAGAGAGTCACATCGATTGGTTGCCTCCAGCACACACCCCGATCAGGGCCGGGGATCAGGCCTGCAACCAAGGTGCATGCCCTTGACTGGAATGGAACCTGGGAGTCTTCATTCCTTGGGCCAACGCTCTACCCACGTGGCCGGCACTTCCTTAGCAGTTTAATTAGAGCAGGTCATCTGTGTGTTTTCTTGTCTGACGCCTTCCGCTCCACCACAGCCGATGGGCTAGGTGTGTGGTCACTGCAGCAGGGACTGTAAGGTCCACAAAGACCAAGGCGTTTCCTATCTTGTCTTCAGAAAGCTTGCCGAGCTGGGGCCGCAGGGGGCCGGGCTGGCACCGGGAGGCCCTGAGGCTGGTGCTGGAGCTCAGCCTGATGGGTGGGCCTGGCGAGGCAGAATCAGAATGTGTTTTGGAGAGAGAATCAGCAGACGCTGAGCTGGATAAAGGGGCAGTGTTTCCAGTTTCCGATAGTCTTTCCAGCAAGGGATGGGTCCTGTCTTTAAAAAACCCAAAATCGTAAACTTAAAAGAGCAATTGAGAAGCGGACAAAACCCTGATATCTTTTGTCGAATGGAAACCAGAATGGGACACTCAGCACTCTGACTCCCCTGCAGCACCAGGGCACCCCTCAGCCCAGTTCCATGAGCAGTGTTTGGGGTTTACAGAAGGACGGCTGCGTGCCTTCTTACCAGCCTTAGTCTGTGAACTGTGTCCCACCAAATCCACGTGTTGAAGTCCTATCTCCAGAGCCTCAGACCATGGCCTTATTTGGAGACAGAGTCTTTACAGGGGGGATCAAGTCAAAATGAGGTCACTTGGGGTGGGCATCATCTAATAGGACTGGTGTCCTATACAAAGAAATGTTGGACACAGACATGCTGGGAGAAGCTGTGGGCCTAGGAGCAAGGCGTGGAGCCGGTCCTCCCTCTCTGCGTGGAGGGAGCCAGCCCTGCGGCACCTGGACCTCAGGCTCCCCAGCTCCTGCACGGAGGCAGTGAGACTGTGCTCTGAGTGCCTGTGCAGGTGCTGGCAGCCCGGGAGCGCCCACGCAGCACAGGAGCGCACACGCATGGGCTGTGCAGGGTGCACCTCCCAGTGGGCCATGCGAACCTTGGATGCATGTAGTGGGCAAGGTAGTTTTGGATGGCACAAGAGAAATAGATTTGATTTACATAATCAGGTATTTGTCTTACTGGGAAAATGCTTTTAAGAATAGTTATGCATTTTAAGGTTTCAATGCTACTAAAATATAGGCTTCAGTGCTAATAAAAATACTAAGTGTAGGTAACACTAAAATTGTGAATTGCTTATTGTTATCAGTCAGAGTCCATAACATTTAGCATGAGGTTAAAGTAGATCTAGAAGAAAAGGTGTGTTAAGGGCAAGAAAAATATTAAGCAACTAACAGTGCAGGTTGGTGGCTAGATATGGCCAAAGGTGAGTACAAATGAGAATACTCCCAAACTCAGCCTGCCTGACCCCAACGCCCCCCATGTGCACACACACACACTCATGTGCACACACACATACCATGCGCACACACATACACACACCATACGCACACACACACACCATGTGCACACACACCATGTGCACACACACCATGTGCACACACACATACACCATGTGTGCGCACACACACCATGTGCACACACAGACACACCACATGCACACACATACCATGTTCACACACTATGTGCACACACATACCATGTGCACATACAGACACACATACATACCATGTGCACACACACACCATGTGCACACACGCACACTATGTGCACACACATACATACACACCATGTGCACACCCGCCATCTGCACACACACACCATCTGCGCACACACAAACCATGTGCATACATACCATGTGCACACATACACACACACCATGCGCACACACACTATGTGCACACACATACATACACACCATGTGCACACACACCATGTGCACACAAACCATGTGCACACACACACACACACACCATGTGCACACACACACCATGTGCATACACATACACACACACCATGTGGACACACACACATACATACCAAGCGCACACACACCATGTGCACACACATACACACACCATGTGCACACACACGCCATGTGCACACACACGCCATGTGCACACACACCCACCATGTGCACACACATACATACACACCATGTGCACACCCGCCATCTGCACACACACACCATGTGTGCACACACAAACCATGTGCACACATACCATGCACACACATACACACACACCATGCGCACACACTATGTGCACACACATACATACACACCATGTGCACACACACGCACTATGTGCACACACATACACCCCATGTGCACACACACCATGTGCACCCACAATGTGCACACACATACACCCCATGTGCACACACACCCACCCCATGTGCGCACACACACCATGTGCACACATACACGCACCCCGTGCGCACACACCCACCCCATGTGCACACATACACACCATGTGCACACACACACCCCATGTGCACACCCCCATGTGCACACACCCCTTGTGCACACACACACCATGTGCACATTCACCCTATGTACACACACCCCCATGTGCACACACATGCACACCCCATGTGCACACTCACCCCCCATGTGCACACACGCTCACACACTGCTCTTTGTTCCCTTCCTGACGAGGCACGATGGGGAATTGTTTGGGAAAACAGATCTAAGCGGCCCAGCCTAGTCTTCTTGGTGGTGGGCACAGGAGTCCCTGTGTGTACCCATTGCTTCTCACCCACAGGCCGACCAGTGCTCCCGGGCCTGGTGGACAGTCAGTGTGTGGATCCTGGGAAGCCAGGTGCTACAACCTCGCCAGGGTGGGTGGACTCTTGAGCCAAGGGAGACAGCTGTAGAGGTAGGAGCATTCAGAGTCATCCCGAGAAGCCTCGAGCTAAGTGAGTGACACAGGAGCGGGAGCGGTGGAGCAGGGTTGTGGGGACTGCTCCCAGCAGCACCGACACTTTGCTGCAGGTGTGCTTAGTATGCCTTTATTGAGTAGCTAGAGAGGAAGGGAGAGGGCGAGACATACACATCCATTTGCTGCCTTCTGCACGCCCCTCCTGGGGATGGACACCTGGGCAGGTGCCCTGATGGGGAATCGAACTCAGGATGTCTTGGCCCATGGGAGGGCGCTCAACCACTGCACCACCCCAGCCGGGCTGAGGCAGGTGTGTGGAGACCTGGGGTAAGGACAGTGCAGGATCTGCCCTGACACCTCCCCCCACCCCAGCACTTTTCACCCCTTCCTCTTGCTCTCCCCAATCTCTTCCTCTCCATCCCCATCTCTCCCTCCCCAACTTCCTCTTTCCCCTCCTGGTTTCATGCAGCCAGACCCCCCTCCTGGGTGGGGGAGCACACAGCCTGGAGGCTGCTGTCAGAGGGTTGTCCCGCCATGGTAGGGCCCAGGCGCCCGCACCTCCCAGCACGCATGGGGCCGGGGGACCCGGGTGCACTCCCGTGCTCCTGGGCGGGCGCCCTGCACTGGGGGAAGCAGAAGTTGCAGGCCTCCACCTGCTCCTGCTCCTGCTCCTGCATCTGCTCCTGCTCCTGCTCCTGCGGGCCGGCTTCCATCTGGGGATCTGTGTGGAAGGGAAAGGCATTGGTCTTGGCCCTAGCCCTCCCCTGACCTGCAGCCCAGGGACCACCCTCTGGGTAAGCTGCCCTGCACCTCACAGCGCCCACTTCCATGTGACCGGCTCCCTCTGCTAGGGCACCTGAACAGGGGTGGCTGTCACCCCTTGGCTGACACTGCCCATGCCCCCAAACCCTGGGGAAGACCACGTTCTCCCAGTTTCCCTGGCTCCTGGCAGCCCGGCCCTGCCACCAGATGGTCCCCCAACCCCCACCAGCCTGCCTCAGTGCCGGCCCTTCTGGCCTGGGTCACTTCCGGGGAGGGCAGGGGTGGCCTCAGCTCTCAAGGGCAGAGCCTGGACAGGGATGGCTGCACACTTGTCCCACAAGCAGGGGTGGGTGAACACCCCCTCTTATGCTCACCCCGGGAGGACGCAGCTTGGGTGGGACAGAGCCCTGGGGGGCACTGGCAGGAGGCCTGGTCCCCCCTCCTCTTGAGAAAGCAGACCATGGCCAGGAGGAAGCAGCAGAGGATGGCGCTGAGGCAGAGGCCCAGCGCGCTGTAGACCAGGGCCCGCTGGTCCGCGCTCAGCCGCAGCCCTGGGGGCGCTGCAAGACAGTGGGCAGCCCTGAGTTCAGGGGGTTCCCTGTCAGCACCCTTCTCCGAAGTGTCCCCTTTTTAGACCAGCAGCCCCGGCCCTACAGTCTTTATTTTTCCTCATTAGGGTTAAGCGAGCCTTATGGCACCCCCGCACCCTCTGGGAGGCAGAACCCCAGCTGCCTCCTCTGAGCCTCTCTGGCTCCTGATGCACCTGGTCCCTCCTCGCCCGAGGCCTGGTGGCCTGCTCTCTGGCTCCGAGGACACCCGCCCTCTACCCCGCCTGGACTTCTTCCAGGCCCTCAGCGCAGGGCCCTGGCGCAGGCAGCCGGTGCCGGTGCCGTCTCCACTTGCCATGAGGAGGCAGCATGGGGCAGAGCCCAGGTGGACGGATGAATGATGGACAGGTGACTGGACGACAGTCTAGGGAGGTTGTCTGTCTGTCCTGACCTGGGCTTCCGCCAGGAGAAGCCTCCGGGGGGTGAGCTGGGCGGCTGCGGAGGAGCCTGGACAGCAGGTCTAGACCAGGAGGGCCTGGGAGAGGGCACTGGCCACTCTGCCTCTGGGATGCCACAGGAAGACCCAGCCCCGGGCCAGAGCCCTCCCCTTGGAATGTCTCCCCATCCCAAGCTCTTCCTGGGCTGGAAGTGGGGAGCCCCTTAGGCCCCACAGCAGAAGGACAGATGAGCCTGAGTCGGTTTCATGTGTAAGTAACAGACTCGTCTGGGGACGGCTCACCCAGCCTGATGCAAGCCGACTCCTCCTGCAGCATCTTCCTCCATCCTCCTGCTCCCAGGAGGGCTCACTCCCCATTTAAAACCAGATGGACTCACATGCCATCAGTCCCCCATGCAAAAGGTGCACCCCTCAGGCTTGCAGTACATCCATGAAATTGTGCAGGGACCACACATCTCCACCAAATGTCCTCACTGGTGGTCAGTGCCCGCCCCAGGTCCTGGCAATGACTGCTCTGCCTGAGCATGTGCCCTGACCAGGAATTGAAGCAGTGACCTCCTGGTTCATGGGCTGATGCTCAACCACTGGGCCACCCTGGCCAGGCAACTTTTTTTTTTTTTAATTTCTGTTCCTGTGGCCTTGCATGTTCAGACATTTTGTATGAATAGAATCATAGACTACAGGTAACCTTGTGTGTCTGGCCTCTTTCACTTCGCATGTTTTTGAGGCTCATCCATGTAGTGTGGGTCAGGTCTTCACTCCTTTTCATGGTTGGATAACACTTCATGTGATGAGCATGCCACATTTTGCTTATCCATTCATTCGTTGATGAATCTTTGGGTTGTTTCTACCTGTTGTTATGATGAATAGTGCTGCTATGGACATTTGTGTGCAAGGTTTTGTGTGGATGTATGTTTTCATCTTACTTTGGTGTATATACCTAGGAGTGGAATTGCTGAGTGATAAGTTAACTCTATGTTTAACTTTTTAAAAAACATTTTTATTGATTTCAGAGAGAAAGGGAGAGGGATAGAAAGATAGAAACATCAATGATGAGAGAGAAACATTGATTAGCTGCCTCCTGCACACCCCACAATGGGGATCAAGCCTGCAACCCGGGCATGTGCCCTGACTAGGAATTGAATCAGTGACCTCCTGGTTCATAGGCTGATGCTCAACCACTTGGCCACCCTGGCCGGGCAACTTTTTTTTTTTTTAAATCCTCACCTGAGCATATTTTTTCCATTGCTTTTTAAAGAAAGTAGAAGGGAGAAGTGGGAGAGAGGGCGAAACATCCATGTGAGAGAGACACATCGATTGGTTGCCTCCCACATGACCTAGACCAGGGTAGGGATCTAACCTGCAACTCAGGCACCTGCTCTGACCAGGAATTGGCAAAATGGATCCACCACTATATTAAAAAGATCATACACCATGACCAAGTGGGATTTATTCCAGGGATGCAAGGCTGGTATGATATTCGCAAATCTATAAGCATGATACATCACATAAACAAATTGAAAGAAAAAATCACATGATCATCAATAGATGCAAAAAAAGCATTCTACAAAATCCAACACCCATTTTTGATAAAAACTCTCAGCAAAGTGTGATAGAGGGAGCATATCTCAACATGATAAAGGCCATATATGACAAACCTACTGCAAACATCATACTCAATGGGCAAAAACTAAAACCATTTCCCCTAAGAACAGGAACAAGACAGGGATCCCCACTCTCACCACTCCTGTTCGACATAGTACTGGAAATACTAGCCATAACGATCAGACAAGAGGAGGAAATAAAAGGCATCCAAATTGGAAAGGAGGGAAGTACAACACTCATTTTTGCAGATGACATGATATTGTACATAGAAAACTCTAAAGACTCCACCAAAAAACTATTAGATTTAATAAATGAATTTGGCAATGTAGCAGGATACAAAATCAACACCCAGAAATTGATGGCTTTTTATACACCAACTAGAGGCCTACCGCGTGAAATCGCACAGCCCCACCCACCTGCGCATGCCTCGTCCCGCATGCAGCCTCCTGGTGACCAGTCTTCGGTCGTTATGGCGTTAGGGCCACTGGGTTTTTGTTAATATAGATAATGAATGCTCAGAAAGAGAAACTAAACAAACAATCCCATTTACCATTCCAACAAAAAATTAAAATACTTAGGAATAAACTTAACCAAGGAGGTAAAAGACTTGTACTCAAAAAACTACAGGATGTTGAAAAAAGAGATAGAGGAAGACATAAACAAGTGGAAGAATCTTCTGTGTTCATGGATTGGTAGCATCAACACTATTAAAATGTCCATATTACCCAAGGTAATCTGCAGATTCAATGCAATCCCTATTAAAATACCAACAGCATATTTCACAGATCTAGAACAAATACTCCAAAAATTTTTATGGAACTAAAAAAGACCCCAAATAGCTGCAGCAATATTGAGAAGGAACAAAGTTGGAGGAATCGCAATACCAGATATCAAGTTATAATACAAAGCTCCATAACCAAAACAGCCTGGTACTGGCACAAGAACAGGCATACATATCAATGGAACAGAACAGAGAGCCCAGAAATTGACCCAAGCCATTACACTCAATATTTGACAAAGGAAGCAAGAGCATATAGTGAAATCAAGATAGTCTCTTCAATAAATGGTGTTGGGAAAATTGGACAGATAAATGCAAAAAAATGAAACCAGACCACCAACTTATACCATACACAAGAATAAACTAAAAATGGATAAAATACTTACATGTAAGTCAGTAAACCATGGAAATCCTAGAAGAAACCATAGGCAGCAAAATCTCAGACATCTCTCATAGCAATATGTTTATGGAAACATCTCCTATGGCAAAGGAAACTAAGAAGAAAATAAACAAATGGGACTACATCAAAATATAAAGCTTCTGCACAGCAAAAGAAACCATCAATAAAATGAAAGGGAGCCCACTGTATGGGAGAACATATTTGGCAATGATACATCTGATAAAGAGTTAATTTCCAAAATGTATAAGGAACTCATGCAACTTAACAAAAGGAAGAAAAACAATCCAATGAACAAATGGGCAAAGGATCTAAATAGACACTTCTCCAAAGTGGACGTACAGATGGTCAAGAGACATATGAAAAAATGCTCTAAGTCACTGGTCATCAGAGAGATGCAAATTAAAACGACAATGAGGTATCACCTCACACCTGTCAGAATGGCCACCATCAACAAATCAACAAACGACAAGTGCTGGCAAGGATGTGGAGAAAAGGGAACCCTCATGCACTGCTGGTGGGAATGCAGACTGGTGCAGCCATTATGGAAAACAGTACGGAGTTTCCTCAAAAATTAAATATGGAACTGTCATTTGACCCAGTGATCCCACTTCTAGGAATATATCCTAAGAAACCCGAAACACCAATCAGAAAAAATGTATGCACCCCTATGTTCATAGCAGCACAATTTACAATAGCTAAGGTCTGTAAACAGCCCAAAGTGCCCATCAGTAGACGAGTGGATAAAAAAGCTGTGGTACATTTACACCATGGAATACTATGCAGCAGTAAAAAAGAAGGAATTCTTACCCTTTGAGACAGCATGGAGAGCATCATGCTAAGTGAAATAAGTCAATCAGAGAAAGACAAGTATCACATGATCTCACTAATATGTGGAATCTAATTAACAAAATAAACTGATGAACTGTGGTCTCTCAGAGACATGGAAGCATGGAACAGAGTGGGGTTTCTTGGAGGGAAGGTGGGTTGGTGGGAAGAGATCAACCAAAGACCTTGTATGCATAGGGTGCTGAAGGCCTGGGTAGGGTCTCAGGGAGGGGCTGGAGGGGTCAATGGGGAAGAAAAAGGGATGTATGTAATACTTTCAACAATAAATAATTATTAAAAAGGAAAGCAGACCTTGGGAACTCATGTAGTTGTTATGCGTAGCTGTTAAATTTTTCTTTGCCCCTACCCTTTAACTTCATGTAGTGCTGGTTGAAAGTGGGTGTTCAGGGCTGCTTTCCCAGGTATCCCGCCTGTCGCTCCCTGGATCTCCAGCATCCACATAATAAAATGCACCAGGGAGCCAGCCTCGCCTCTACCTGTGTGACGCTGGTGCAACGGGCAGCAGGACCCTTTTGTGTCTGGGATCACATTCACTACCGCTCAAGTTGAATGCAGCTTTGGACAGTTCACTCCAGGCCTCAGTTTCCTAATCTGTGAAATAGGGTATGATATTCCTCTCTCTCATCAGATGCTTGGCATCCCTGAGGAATCCATGTGAATGTGTCTGAGGGCAGGACGTTCTAGCCAGTCGCCAAGCGTCCCACACCCCACAGCTCCGCTAGCAGGATCTGTCCTCGGAGAAGGAGCCAGTTGGGGTAGCGGCTGGGTTCCCGGCTGTGGGGCATTCTGCTCCTCCCCACAGAAGACTAGGGCATGGCACGCAGACGACATCCCGTATCCTGGCCTTGCCATCTCCCCTCCACTGGGGTTCTACATGTCCTCGGGGTATTTGTTCTCATGTTTGCACTTGAGGGGGTAGGGGTTTCTGCAGTCAATGTGAGCCTCACTGTGGGGGGGCCTCCAAATGTGGACTTTCTCACAGAGGGTCCCTTCCCAGTCTCCTCCGTGTGTGTGTGTGTGTGTGTGTGTGTGTGTGTGTGAGAGAGAGAGAGAGAGAGAGAGAGAGAGAGAAAGAGAGAGAGAAGGCCCTGCCTGACATAAGTTCAGAAAAGGGGGAGTGGGGAGGAGGAGACGGTTTCTAGAACACCCCATCCCCCACTCTACTGACTACCCATTGGAGGCCTGGGGTTCCCAAGTGCCATTCTTTCTGGTGTTACCTCTCCTGAGATGAGCCCCCTGGAAGCGCACTCACAGCTGCAGGCGGTGCCTCCATAGACTCAGTAGCTGGCCCTGGGCCAGCCCTTCCCCTGGTCTTGGGTCAGGGTTCCTGGGCCGCAGATCCTGCCACAGCTCTTGCCCCTCCCCCTTCACAGCCTACCTTCCCCAGAGTTGCCTCCTTTTCTTCACCTCCACGCATGGGCCCTCTCTGGCTTCTGACCCCAGGGTTTCATCAGGTGGGTCTCCCTGACAGCTGGGTCCAGAGACCTCACCTCAGGCCAGGGAGGCGGAGGGGCGTGGCCTGTCCCCACTGTGACTTCACACGCCCTGGTCAGGGCGGGGGCACAGTGAAGGGAGGCCAGAGAGACCACAGTTCACACCTGAGATCAATATGCAAAAAGGCAACAAAGGACCACAGTTCCAACTCCCAAATGGAAGGGGACCTTGAGCAATTCCTAGGACAGGGCCTCATTGTCCGGGACCTGGCAGTGCTGGTCCCTGGCTTTCATGGATGTGCTCCCAGCAAGAAAACAGCCGTTTCCACCTGCACAAACGACCTGCAAACTGTTCACCTGGTGGTTGTTCGGTCTGATCAAACAATTGAATCGAAACCCCCTCCCCGGGGAACTGACCTTCAAATCATTTCATAACCGACATTCCCTGTTGCTTAGGCCACATTCCACTTGCTAAGACCAGTAACTTTCCCCTCCGGACTTGCCCAGGATCCAGACCTGTCCAGAATTCCCCCGCCTTGTTCACCCCCCACCCCCCACCCCCAAAGCAGGATGCCACATCGCATCTCAGTGCTCCCCTGCTGGCTGGCCCTGCTGACACACCCTCCCCTCCCCCAGCTCCTCTGCACCCGCCTCGGCTCAGTCCGATCCTGCACTGTCCCAGCGGGCTTGGCCAGTCCAGGCGCACTCAGCTATTTGAAGAACAGTGGGCCTGAATGTCCCACATTCTTATCAGGTGGAAATTGGTTAAAATGGACCCAAGTGCATTAAAGGACTGAGAGAAGATGAGGCTAAATGTGGAAGAAGAGAGAAAGAGGCCTGGCTTGCTGGCCTCAGGGATGGTGAGATAGGGGATCCCTGCTTGTGCAGTGGAGGAACCCACAGCCCCTGCCCATTCCTCTGGTGAGGGGCCACCTCCACCTGGGGAGGCCTGGAAATGGCCCTTTATAGGGACCCCTGACCTCCTTGTGGCCAGAGCTGGGGGACATTTGGGCTCTGCTCTGTGGTGGGACTGACTCCTTCAGAGACCTTCCTCCTTGTTGGTTGCCATGGACACACAGACCTCAGGCTCTGCTCCTTCCCAGCATCTCGGTGACCCTCTACTGACCCCTTGGATGTAGACCCCCTCGTAGGTTCCCACCTCAGGGCTTTCTCTCCTCACACCTCCTGGGGCCCATTCCTGTGGCCACACTGCCACCTTCTAGGCTAATGAAGTCCAGCTTCTCCAGGTGAGATGCTCCCTGAGCTCTGACCCCGGGGCAGTCCTGGCGCCCCCAGGCTGCAGTCTGTCCCTTGGGGCCAGGGCATCTCCCTGCAGCACAGTTCAGGCCCCTTGTCCCCGGCTGCTCCCTGTCTCCCCAGGGTAGCAGACTGGGCCCTGTGGTATCGGGCAGCTGGCCCCTCCCAGGGCCTCTTCAGTGGCCCCTTGAAGCTTGCTGCTCTGCTCAGTCCTCTGGGCTGCCCCCGAGGGTGCCTGGCTCCCTGCCTGCCCACGCACCCTTCCCCATGCAGTCTCCTCAGGAAGAGACAGAGACTCCCTCCACCAGCCCCGAACTATGGGGGGCTCGTCTCCTGGTCCTGGAGCCATCCACTTGTTTGTCTCCTTGGGGTGAACAGCCAGACTCCATATTTTGATGTTTGAGGCGCCCCCCTTCTGCCCACATCTGCGCAAGTTGGAAGCAAAGCCTGGGTACTCTCTCCTTGGGTGCCAATGGAAGATTCCAGCCATGCGGTCCCTCCCATGCATGGGCTACTCACTTGCCACCCCCAACCGCAATGAAACCCCAGCCTCGGTGCCTGCCTGCTCTCTTTTTTATTTTAATTAGTTAATTAATTAATTAGTTAGTTAATTAAATATATGTTTATTGATTTCAGAGAGGGAGAGAGAGAGAGAAACATCAATGATGAGTGAGAATCATTGATTGGCTGCCTCCTGCATGTCCCCCTCTGGGAATCACACTGGGGATCAAGCCCGCAACCTGCACATAAGGACTGACTGGGAATTGATACTCAACCACTGAGCCACACCGGCCAGGCCTATTTATTTATTTTTTAATCTTTATTATTGAGAGTATAACAGATGTCCCTCTTTTTTCCCCCCATTACCCCCCTCCACCTGGTTCCTGCCCTGCCCTAGGCTTTCGCTACGCTATTGTCTGTGTCCATAGGTAATGCATAGATGCATATAAGATCTTTAATCTCTTCCTGCCCCCCACCCCCATTCCCTCTGAGAATCATCAGTCTGTTCCATTTCTATGCCTCTGATTCTATTTTATTCACCAGTTTATTCTGTTTATTAGATTCCTTGTTTATTTTTAGATTCAATTGTTGATAGATAAATATTTATTGCCATTTTATTGTTCATATTTTTTACCTTTTTCTGTTTTTTCTTCTTCTTTCTCTTCTTAAAAAATACCCTTCAGCATTTCATATAATACTGGTTTGGTGGTGATGAACTCCTTTAGCATTGTCTTGTCTGGGAAGCTCTTTATCTGACCTTCAGTTCTAAATGATGGCTTTGCTGGGTACAGTAACCTTGGATGTAGGTCCTTGCTATTCATCACTTTGAATATTTCTTGCCACTCCCTTCTGGCCTGCAAAGTTTCTGTTGAGAAATCAGCTGACAGTCGTATGGGTACTCCCTTGTAGGTAACTAACTGTTTTTCTCTTGCTGCTTTTAAGATTCTCTCTTTGTCTTTTGCTCTTGGCATTTTAATTATGATGTGTCCTGGTGTGGGCCTCTTTGGGTTCCTCTTTGTTTGGGACTCTCTGAGCTTCCTGGATTTGTAAATTTATTTCTCTCACCAGGTAGAGGAAGTTTTGTCAGTATTTCTTCAAATAGGTTTTCAATATCTTGCTCTCTCTCTTCTCCTTCTGGCACCCCCATAATGTGAATGCTGGTATGCTTGAAGTTGTCCAAGACACTCCTTAACTATCTTCATATTTTTGGATTCTTTTTTCTCTTCTTCTTCTTTTTTTTAAAAATATATTTTTATTGATTTTTTACAGAGAGGAAGGGAGAGGGATAGAGAGTTAGAAACATCGATGAGAGAGAAACATCGATCAGCTGCCTCCTGCACACCCCCTATTGGGGATGTGCCCACAACCAAGATATATGCCCTTGACCAGAATCGAACCTGGGACCCTTCAGTCCACAGGCCAGAGCTCTATCCACTGAACTAAACCAGTTAGGGCTCTTTTTTCTCTTCTGATTGGGTGTTTTTTGCTTTCTCATATTTCAAATCATTGATTTGATTCTTGGAATCATCTACTCTACTGTTAAATTCCTGATATTATTCTTTATTTCAGTCAGTGTATGCTTAATTTCTGACTGGTCCTTTTTCCATTAGAGATCTTGCTCACAGGTAGCTCTGCTGGCCACTTGCTGCCCTGTGTTTAAGAACTCAGTTGTCATCCATTTCTCTCCACAACCTCTGATCCACATGGCAGAGGAGGTAATCATTGTCCTCGCCCCTCCCACAACCACATCAAAATCACAACTAAATTATAGAACCACCATCGAGGTCCACCTGGAAACTAGCTGGACAGAAGGCCAACTGAGGATAGAAAGCAGCCACGATGAGACTGGTGGGAAAAGTGGAGACATGGAGCAGGCAGCTCCCACACCACCAGGCAGCAATGAACCACCAGAGGCCACCCCCAAGGAGTGAGGGGTCCCAGCCCCACACCTGGCTCCATTGCCTGAGGCACCGGAGGAGGCTTCATAACATCTGGCCATGAAAACTAGCGAAATTGTGTACAAGTGACAGGAGGGCTGCTGGCGTCTTGGGCGTTCCTCCTGATTGGCCCTCACACATACTTGCTCGCTCACAAACTCACTTGCTCTGAGCTCCAGTGCCAAGGCAGCATCTTGAAAAGTGCCAGGGTCATACAGGGAGAAACAGAATCGCCTCCCTTCAGGGTGAGGGCGAGGAGCAAGGGCCAGGGCAGCTCTCTGTGGGGATGGAAGTGCTGGCAGGTGCTTTTCCTCTCTTGTTGAGCCCTCTCTCCACCCAGCTGGCAGGCACAGGCAGGCACCAAGTCTTTGCTCTCCGTTAACATAGCTAACATGATATGCCTCACTCTGGCGATTCCCTGAGACCCTGCCCCACCTAACGTGTGCCTTCGGCCTGAGCCTCTTCGGCCTGAGGCTTTTCCACATATGTGGCCTGCCTCGGCTCATGCTGAAGACATTCCTAAAACCTTTCAAAGGTACACAAACCTCAAACAAGCAGTAGCTGGCCTCAGCAAGCCTTGTGCCTCTTGTTAAGTGGTCCTAAGGCCAGCACAAGCAGCAACCCATCTCAACTTGCAATGTAACTCCCATATTGTGGCCCCAAGCCCGGCATAAGTGGTGGCCAATCTTGGCCTGGACCATCGCTTCAATTAAGTGGCCACATTCCTGGCACAAGTGGCAGCTGGCCTCAGTGCCCACCAGAGGGCGCCAGCTTCAGTTCACAGAGTAGACTCTCTCAAGTTCCTCTAAGCCAGCACAAGTGGCAACCAATCACAGACCACTTTGTAGCTCCCACCAGGTAGCTCCAAGCCAGGCATCTAGCTTTGGTCTGCACTGGAGCCCCTTCTAAGAGGCTCCAGAATCAACACGCCCAGTGGCCAGCTTCAGACCTCACCAGAGCCCCATCTAACCAGCTCCAAAAATGACACCCCAAAGGGTGGACTCATCTGGCACCAGAGTCCTCTACAGCAAATCCCATCCATGAGGTCAGCCCCATATAACAGCTCCTCTGCTGAAGTCATGGCCAGTCTTCATAGTCTGTTAGCTGAGAGTCAATTCCACCCAAGGACGTGCCAACAGCAATCAAGGCCCAACTACAACAGAAGGGCACACCCCCAATACTGGAAACACCCTTGGAGCACCTGGCTTAGGTGACTAGGGAGGGTAGGAGAGTATAACAGATGTCCTAGGGAGGTAGGACACCTACTACATAAGGTCACCCTGACAAGACTGGAAGATGTAGCAAATCTATCAAATTTGTAGAAACAAACACAGGGAGGCATTCCAAAATGAGGAGACAACGAAACATATCCCAAAGGAAAGAACAGGAGAAATCTTCAGAAAAAGAACTAACCAAAATGGAGTCAAGCAATCTAGTAGATGCAGAGTTCAAAACACTGATTATAAAGATGCTCAATAAAAAAGTTAGGGGAAGACTAGATGTACTCAGTGAGAACTTCAACAAAGAAATCTATATATATAAAAGCCTAATATGCTATGTGTCGACCGTTTGACTAGTTGCTATGATGAGCACCGACCACCAGGGGGTAGATGCTCCGACTGGTAGGTTAGCTTGCTGCTGGGATCCGGCTGATCGGGACTGGGCAAGACAGGGCCAGACATGCCCTGGAGCCCTCCCATGGTCCCTCCCCGGCCGGCCAACCTCCCGCGGGGATTGGGCGAGATGGCCCCAATTGGCCCTGATTGCTGGCCAGGCAGAGGGGCTCCACCCGTGCATGAATTCATGCACCAGGCCTCTAGTAGTAAGTAAAAAAGGACATAGAGCCCTAGCTGGTTTGGCTCAGTGGATAGAGCATTAGCCTGTGGACTGAAGGGTCCTGGGTTCGATTCTAGTCAAGGGCACATGCCTGGGTTGCAGGCTCGATCCCCAGTGAGGAGTATGCAGGAGACAGCCAATCAATGATTCTCTCTCATCATTGATGTTTCTATCTCTCTCTCCCTCCCTCTCTGAAATCAATAAAAATATATTTTTTTAAAAAGGACATAGAAACCATAAAAAAGAACCAGCCAGAAGTGAAGAATACAATAACTGAAATGAAGAATATATTAGATAAAACCAATGGCAGATGAAGCAGAGGATCAAATCAGTAATTTGGAAGACAAGGTAGCAGAAAATGCCTAATTAGAACAACAAAAAGACAAAAGAATAAAAAAATGAGTTTAAGGACCTCTGGGACAACATCAAGTGTATCATAAGGATGCCAAAGGAGAAGAGAGAGAGCAAAGAATTGAAAACCTAATTTAATAAATAATGACTGAAAAGTTTCCTACTCTGACAAAAGAAATAGACAAGTTCAGGAAGCACAGAAGGTTCTAAATAAGATGACTCCAAAGAGGCCTATGAAAAGACACATCATAATTATAATACCAAAAATTAAAGACAAAGAGAGAATCTTAAAAAGAGCAAGAGAAAAGCACTTAGTTACTTACAGAGAGCACCCATACGACTGTCAGCTGATTTCTCAACAGAAACATTGCAGGCCAGAAGGTATTAGCATAAAACATCACAGTGATGAAAAGCAAGGACGTATGACCAAGATTACTCTATCCAGCAATACTATAATTTAAAATTGAAGGAGGGATAAAGAGCTTCCCAGATAAGAAAAAGTTAAAGAGTTCATCACCACCAAACCAGTATTACATGAAATGTTAAAGGGACTTCTAGAAGAAGGAGGAGTAGAAGGAAGAGGAGGGGGAGAGAAAGGGGAAGGAAAGAACAAGAAGAAAAATACATAAATAATAAAATGGCAATAACTACATACCTATTAATAATTACTTTAGCCTTGGCCAGTGTTTCTCAGTGTTTAGAGCATCAGCTTGCACACCAAAGAGTCACAGGTTCAATTCCCAGTCAAGGGCATGTACCTGGGTTACAGGTTCGATCCCCATCCCTGGTTGGGGTGTATGTGGGAGGCAACCAGTCAATGTGGCTCTCTCACATTGATGTTTCCCTCTCTCTCTCTCTCTAAAAAAGCAATGGGAAAAATATCCTCAGGTGAGGATTAACAATGAAAAATAATTACTTTAAATATAAATGGTTAAATGCTCCAATCAAAAGACACAGAGTGGCCCTGGCTGGTGTGGCTCAGTTGGTTGGCCATCGTCTCATGCACTGAAATGTTGCTGGTTCAATTCCCGGTCAGGGCACATGCTGGGGTTGTGGGTTTGATCCCTGGTAGGGAGAGTGCAGGGGGCAACTGATCAATGTTTCTCTCCCACATTGATGTTTCTCTCTTTCTCTTTCCCTTCCTCTCTCTCTAAAAATCAATTTAAAATAAACAAAGATATCCTTGAATGAGGATTTAAAAAAAGAAACATAGGGTGGATGAATGGATAAGAAAACAAGACCCATACATATGCTATCTACAAGAGACCCATTTCAGGTAAAATTACACACATAAACTGAAAGTAAAGGTATGGAAAAAAGATATTTCATGCAAATGGAAATGAAAAAAAAGGTAGGATAGTAATACCTATATCAGACAAACTAGACTTTAAAACAAGGGCTATAGTAAGAGACAAAGAAGGACATTACATAATGAGAAATATATCAACCCAACAAGATGTTGTAACCCTTGTAAACGTTCACGCAGCCAACATAGCAGCACCTAAATATGTAAAGCAAATATTAATAGACATAAAGGGAGACATCAACGATAATAGTAGGGGACTTTAACATCCCATTGACATTAATGGATAAATCATCCAGACAGAAAATCAACAAGGAAACAGTGGTCTTAAAGACACATTAGACCAGTTAAACTTAATTTCACTAGAACATTTCACCTCTAGCAGCAGTGCATGAGAACATTTTCCAGGATAGACCACGTATCAGGCCACAGAACAAGTCTCAATAAATTTAAGAAGACTAAAGTTCTAACAAGCATCTTCGCCGATCATAATGGTATAAAACTAGAAATGAATTACAAGAACAAAACTGAAAAATACACAAGCACATGGAAACTAAATAACATGCTACTGCACAATGAAAGGGTTAATAACAAGATCAAGGAAGTAATCAAAAGATACCTTGATGAAAATAAGACAAATGAAAATGAAAACTCAATAACCCCAAATCCATGGGATACAGCCAAAGCAGTTCTAGGAAGGAAAGTCATAGCAATACAGGACTACCTTAAGAAACAAAAAACAGCCCTAGCTGGTTCAGTCCAGTAGGTAGAATGTCAGCCTGCAGACCAGAGGGTCCCAGGTTCGATTCCAGTCTAAGGGCATGTACCAGGGAGCAGGCTCCTCCCTGGCCTGGGCCCTGGTCTGGGCCCATGCAGGAGGCAACCAATCGATGTGTTTCTCTCACATCAATATTTCTCTCTGTCTTTCCTTCTCTCTTCCACTCTCTGTAAAAATCAATGAGAAAAATATTCTCGGGTGAGGATTTAAAAAAAGAAAAGAACCAAACCTTAAATAAATAATCTAAGCTGATACCTAAAGTAATTAGAAAAAGAAGCACAAACAAAGCCCAAATTGAGTAGAAGGAGGGAAATAATAAAAACCAGGGGGGAAATAAACAAAATAGGGTCTTCAGAAATGAAAGAGAAGTGATAACTGACACCATGAAATACAAAAAATTACTGTGAGTAATCCTGTCAACAAATTGGACAAGATAGAATAGTTGGATAAATTCTTAGAAACACAATCTCCAAGTCTGAATCAGGAAGAAATAGAAAATCTAGACAGACTTGTACCTACCAATGACATCAACTCAGCAATCCCAAATCCCCCAACAAGCAGAAGCCCTGGACCAGATGGCTTCACAGGAGAATCTTACCAAGCATTCAAAGAAGAATGAACACATACTCTCCTCAAGTTTGATACCTATTCCAAAAATTGAAGAGGAAAGCAGGCTCCCAAATTCATTTTATAAGATCAGCATTACCCTGATACCAAAACCAGACAGATACTACAAAAAGAGAAAAATTTAGGCCAATATCCCTGATGAACATAGATGCAAACATCCTCACAAAATATTAGCAAACCACATTCAACAATACATTAAAAAGATCATATATCATTTATCCAGTGGGATTCATTCCTAGGATACAAGTTTAGTTCAATATCTGCAAATCAATTAATGTGATACACCAAATAAAATGAAGGATAAAAATAATATAATCATGTCAATAAATCCAGAAAAAGTATCTGACAAAATCCAACATCTATAATAATAAAAGCATAATATGCTAATTAGACCGGACAGCCGAATGACCTTCTTGACGTCATTCCAGATGTCCTTCCAGATGAAGCCACAGTGGCGGGGGACGAGGGCAGAGGTCGTTAGGGGCAATCAGGCAGGCAGGCAAGTGGTTAGGGGCAATCAGGCAGGCAGGTGAGTGGTTAGGGGTGATGAGGAAGGCAGGCAGGCAGAGTGGTTAGGGGCAATGAGGCAGGCAGGCAGAGGTGGTTAGGGGCGATGAGACAGGCAGGCAGGCAGAGTGGTTAGGGGCAATGAGTCAGGCAGGCAGAGGTGGTTAGGGGCAATGAGACAGGCAGGTAAGTGGTTAGGGGTGATGAGGCAGGCAGGCGAGCAGTTAGGGGTGATGAGGCAGGCAGGCGAGTGGTTAAGGGTGATCAGGCAGGCAGGCAGAGGCCGTTAGGGGCAATCAGGTTGCAGGCAAGCAGTTAGGGGCGATCAGGCAGGCAGGCGAGTGGTTAGGCGCAATGAAGAAGGCAGGCAGGCAGAGTGGTTACAGGCAATCAGGCAGGTGAGCGGTTAGGAGCCAGCAGTCCCGGATTGCGAGAGGGATGTCCGACTGCTGGTTTAGGCCCGATCCCATGGCCTAAACCAGCAATCGGACATCCCCCAAGGGGTCCCAGATTGCGAGAGTGTGCTGGCCCGGCTGTGGGCCCCTCCCATGCATGAATTTCATGCACTGGGCCTCTAGTTCATTTATAAAAGGAAACTGTCAGTCAAGTGGGAATAGAGGAAACATACCTCAACATAATAAAGGCCACATATGACAAGCCAATATGATACTCAAAGGTGAAAAGCTGAAGCATTTTCATTTTTTAAAATATGTATTTTTATTGATTTCACAGCAATCAAGCAAGAAAAAGAAATAGAAGGCATATGAATTGGAAAACTGTCATTAGTTGCAGATGACATGATACACTATATAGAGAACCCTAAAGATTCCACTTAAAAAACTATTAGAACTGCCTTAGTCGGTTTGGCTCAGTGGCTAGAGCATCAGCCTGCGAACTGAAGGGTCCAGATTTGATTCTAGTCAAGATCAGGTAACTCGGTTGCAGGCTCTATCCCTATCTCTGGTCAGGGCGCACATGGGAGGCAACCAATGGATGTGTCTCTCTCATATCAATGTTTCTCTCTCTTTTTCCCACTCCCTTCAAATCTCCCTGAAAATCAATGGGAAAATGTCTTCAGGTGAGGATTAACTACAACAACAACAAAAACTATTAGAACTGATAAACAAGTTTAGTAAAGTAGCAGGATACAAAATTAATATCCAGGAATTAGTCGCATTTTTTAAAACTCTTGACCCTTCATCCATGGGCCGAGGCTCTAACCACTTAGCAAACTGGCTAGGACAATCAGTTGCATTAAAATTTTTTAAAAAATTGATTTCAGAGAGGAAGGGAGAGGGAGAGAGAGAGAGAAACATCAATGATAAGAGAGAATCATTGATTGGCTGCCTCCTGCACGTCCCCTCCTGGGGAATCAAGCCCACAACCCAGGCATGTGTCCTGACTGGAATTGAACCATGACCTCCTGGTTCATAGGTTGACGCTTGACCACTGAGTCACACCGGCTGGGCCAGTTGCATTTTTTTACACTAATAACAAACTACCAGAAAGGGAAATTAAGAAAACAATCCCATTTACAATTGCATCGAAAAGAATAAAATACCTAGAAATAAACTTAATCAATATGGTAAAAGACCTACACTCAGAAAACTATAAGACATTGAAGAAATAAATTGAAGATACAAGTAAATGGAAGCTTATACTGTGCTCATGGATTAACATCATTAAAATGTGCATACTACCCAAGCAATGTATAGATTCAGTGCAATCCCTATCAAAATAACAATGGTTTATTTCACAGAACTAGAACAAATAATCCTAAAATTTATATGGAACCACAAAAGACCCTGAATACCCAACTCAATATTGAGAAACAAGAAATAAGTTTGAGCTATCATGCTACCTGATATCAAACTATACTACAAAGCTGCAATAATCAAAGCAGCATGGTACTGGCATAAAAATAGACACACAGACCAATGGAACAGGATGGAGAGCCCAGATATAAACCACACCTATATTGTCAATTAATCTATGACAAAGGAGGCGAGAATATACAATGGGTAAAGGTAGTCTCTTCAATAAACCAAAGAGATACACAAAAAGAATGAAAGGGAAACACTTTCTTACACCATATACAAGAATAAACTCAAAATGGATTAAAGATTTAAATGTAAGATCCCAAGTCATAAAACTCCTAGAAGAAAACATAGGCGTATACTCTGACATTGCTCTTAGTAATATATTTTTGGATATGTCTTTTTGAGCAAGGGAAACAAAGCAAAAATAAGCAAATGGGACTGCATCAAGCTAAAAAGTTTTGCACACAAAGGAAACCATTAACAAAATGAAAAGACAACCTACTGAATGGAATAAAAGACATTAACCAATGATAGATATGTCTGATAAGGAGTTAATACCAAAATATAAAAGAAACTCATACAACCTAACACACACACACACACACACACACACACACACACACACACACACACAATTTGATTTTTAAAAATTGGGCAGAGAACCTGAATAGACATTTCTCCTAAGAGGCCATACAGATGGCCAATAGACATATGAAATGCTCAACATGGCTAATTACCAGGGAAATGCAAATTAAAACCACAGTGAGGTATGACTTTGTATCTCTCAGAATGGTTATCATCAATAAATCAACAAACAAGTGTTGGTGAAAAATGGGGAGAAAAGGGAACCCTCACGCAGTGTTGGTGGGATTGTAAATTGGTGCAGCCACTATGAAAAACAGCATGGATTTTTAAAAATGAAAAATAAACTACCTCTGACCCAGCAATTCCACTTCTGGTATTTATCCAAAGAAACCCAAAACAGCAATTTGAAAACATCCATGCACCCCTGGGTTCCATGCAGCACTGTTTGCAATAGCCACGACAGGGAAGCAGCCTAGGCTTACGGCAGAGAGGAGTAGAGACGGATGTGGTGCTGGCATAAATGCAACACCCTGAGCCAGGGAAAGAATGGAATCTTGCCATTTGCAGCACCATGGATGGCCTAGTGCAGTGGTTGGCAAACTCATTAGTCAACAGAGCCGAATATCAACAGTACAACGATTGAAATTTCTTTTGAGAGCCAAATTTTTTAAACTTAAACTTCTTCTAATGCCACTTCTTCAAAACAGACTCGCCCAGGCCGTGGTATTTTGTGGAAGAGCCACACTCAAGGGGCCAAAGAGCCACATGTGGCTCGCGAGTCGCAGTTTGCCGACCACGGGACTAGTGTGATGCTCAGTAAAATGTCAAAACAAGTACTGTGTGGTTTCCCTGTATGTGGGGTCTGAAAACAAAACAAATGGACAAACGAAACAAAAACAAACTCGTAGATAGAACACATTGATGGCTGCCAGACGGGAGGGGAGAAGGGGCCTGGGTGAAAAGGGGAAGGGGTTAAGATGTACAAGTTTCCAGCTAGAAAACCACTCTGGGGTTGTCGGTACAGCATGGGGAATAGTCAGTCATATTGTAGTAACTGTACATGGCGTCATGTGCCTACTACACTTACTGGGGGATCTCTGCATGAGGTCTATGACTGTCTAGCACTGCACTGGGTACCTGGACGTGTATGAGATTGTATGCCCACTGCCATTTTTTTGAAATTAGGAAAGGCTCCAATGCTCAGGTCTTTTCTTCTCCTGCTTCCTTCCTGCCTGTGGACTTCTGGGTACTTTCTGTATTTTCTCTTTTTCATCCTGTGATGACCTCTATTCATCTGCCTGGACCTTTGACCTCCCCCCTGTGAAGACCCTCCTTCGTTAGTCCAGTGCCTGGCCTCCCACTCCCTCAGGACCCACGTGCGTGGCTTACCTGGACCTGCCTCCAGGCCTCTGGTCTCGGACCCCTGGTGCCTCCTCACGGTGTCTGCTCTGGTCTCGGTCTGCTCAGGCCTCTGCCTCTTGGGCACTGGGCGGAGGGCCCCGCGGCTCCTGAGAATGCTCTCACAGAAGTGAGCGCACTGCTTGGGGTGGTGTCCGCAGATGGGGGCACAGCTGATGCAGCCCCGCAGGAGCTGGTCGTAGTACTGGCCCTGCTCCTTGTGGCAGCTCAGCGACTCTGGGCGACAGAAACGGTGATGCTACAAGGTGGCGGGGACCTGTGGGGACTGTGGGTCGGGCCTCACAGGGCATCAAAGGTAAAAACATCACAATCTAACTTCCCCAAAGCAATTCATGGCAACCCGGTCCTTCTCCACCAGGCACAGCTGCAGTGTCCTCTCCGCACTGTTTTAGCCAAATCACATACATTTTGAGATGTAGGATTTTTATATCCAGTTTTAAATGTTTTTGCTTCTCATTGTTCTTTCTTCTTTGCCCTAAAGATTATTTAGAAGTGCACTCTTTAGTTTCTATACACATAAGGAATTCTCAGGTATCTTTTAAAATTGAAATGTAGGTGATTACATTGTCACTAAAATTTTCTTTTTTTTTGGAGTGGGGGGATGTCCTACATCACATTATTTACTTATTTATTTATTTTTAGGTTCTATACATATGTGTTGACTTTATTCTTTTCAAAATTCTAATTTAAAGATTGTATATACATAATTACATAGTTATATGCATTATAGTCACTAAAGTTTATACTTGCATTTTTCAAGCCTGTGAGAACCACGCCAGAGTCTCCAGATAGTCAAGGCCGATGGGAGCACAGAGGCCTTGTTGTCAATACACCAGAACGGCCAAGGCCGCTCTGAGCATGAGCCTCATCGGAGTGCCCAAGGCCAAGACACCATGAGCGGGTGCAAGGCCGCACGGTACGCTGTGCCCTTCTGTAGCCCATACGATTGCTGTCGCGGCTGGCAGCGGGCCTCTTTTGTGCAAGTAGTATTAAAAGTGTGTTACTAAGGCCAGTGTGCTGGGCACACAGTGGCTAGTGAGCTCAGAAGAGAGGCGCAGGCACAGAGGGTGTAGCTCCTATGTGTGCAGGGGAGAGGAGAGCTCAGACGGAGTGAGAGTGAGGCTGAGAGCTCACAGAGAGCTCGATATAGCCGCCAGGTTACCCCGCCAGGGCGCTGGGAGAGACGTTAGGGGGCAGTTACCATGTGAGGCTAGAGACCCGCCAGGGCGCTGGGCAGGGGAGACGGGAGAAGCTGCTGAGCCGGAGCTCAGGGGCCGCTACGATGTGAGGCGGTGAGTCTGGGGCAGCATGCGGCTGCAGATAGCAGCTGTGGGTACAGGGATGGATGCTGCTTCGTGGGAGCTGTACCTGTTCACCAGCCAGTGTGCGGCTGCCTGCCTTATGGACTTTGCTGGGAGGCCTGTCTTGTCTGATAGCTATGTGGCCCCTGGCTTCTGCACTAAAGACTCATCCTTATACGCCCACAGCCTCTCCTGGCTTCTCCGCTGCCCCGCCACGAGAATTGACCAGCTGTCTCTACAAAGCCTCACAAAGAAGAAACATATTTTATGTCAACATAGGATCGGAAGGGAGGCCAGCATCCATCCGTGTGGCAAGCTGGGAGAGGAGGCTGGAAGGAAGGTGGGAAAGCTCAGAAACATGAATGTTGCTTCTCTCTGAATGATGCATGAGAATCACAGGGGCTCCAGCAGGCAGCAGCGCCCAGGGCGGAGGCCACGCGGGCAAGCCTGCTCACACCATGCAGAGAGCAAGCTTGAGCGCCAAGCAGAGCCCCACTCCCGCAGGGCAGCCTCCGCTGTCACTGCAGCGAGGGCCTATTTCTAGGGAACCCCGCCCCATAAGAGGGTCTGAGGGCACATTTCGGAGGCAGCGCCAACCTCAAGGCCAATAGTTCTACTGCTGGCAGGTTGTGGGGTCCTAACCAAACCGGCCTCAGCATCCTCAATTCTGAGAGGAATAGTTGTCAGATTGACTTTGAAAGGCTGCTATGAGGATCTGAAGCTCCCAGCACAACACCTGGCACATAATACATAAATGCCCAGGCAATGGGAGGGTTAAGTAGGATATTCATCGGCGCTTCTTTGCAACACAAACACACCAGCCTTTCAGCCCTTGACAGAGGAAAGGAAGAGGCCAAGAAGGTGGTGACACTGGGTCCCAGGAGGTTCAGGTGCCCTGACAGTCCCAGCAGCCGCCCTGCCCAGCCCACCCCGGCCCGCCCCACGGCACCCCCTGGGAGCACGCACGGCACTCGGGACACGGAGTCAGCCCACTGGCAATTTCCAGGGGTTCAGTGGCCTCCCCTCTCTCTCAGGGACCTGGTGTGGCTGATGCAGTGGTGCCCGAGCTCCCACACCACCAGCCCTCATGCCTGACCTCCCCAGCCTTCCCTCTGGGCCTGGTCTTCCCCATGGTGTTTCCCATGTGCCTTTGCCCCACATGGACTGCCCAGGAGTCCCGTTCCCCCTCCTCTGACTGTCACATCTACAAACTCTTAACAACCCATTTCAAGGAACACTTCCTCCAAGAACACGTCCCTGCCCCCCACCCCATCAGCTGAGCTGGTTTCTCCCAATGTGGCGTTTTCAGGCACTTTCCCTTTGTACCTTAAAATGTAGTCATTTCTCCTATGAGGGGATGACCTGCTATGGGTCATGTGAAACTCGTGTTTTAAAGGGGCTGGATAGTTCTGTGAATACTCACCCAACAACAGAATGAATGTTCTAGTTAATTAATGGACAGTGGTTAGCAGTCATGGTTTTAGAGTCAGAGAGTTCTGGCTCACATCCTAACTTTCCCACTATTATGCTGTGTGATCTTGGGCAAGTCACTAAGCGTCTCTGAGCTCCACTCAACAAGTATTTATGAAGTACTTACTATGTGTCAGGCACTGTGCTAAGTTCAACCAAGGAAAGGGGCTCACAGTCTGGTGGTTGGGTGAGTATGAAACAAATACACATAAAAGAACACAATACAAATTGTGATAAGTTCCATTAAGGAAAAGAGCAAGTTATGAAAAAGAACAGCAAGCAAAATGCATTTTTTAAGACAACCAGAGAAAATTGAATATGGCTGAGTAAAGGCAATATTAATGGACTATTGCTGGAGGGATGAGATACTGAGGTTCTACTTTATTTATTTCCTAGTGCCCAGGTGCACTAATTTGTGCACATTAAAAGGAAATTAATTAAAAGGTGGCCAGTGGGGCCGGACACGCCCTGGAGCCAACCTCCCTCGATTCCTCCCCAGCCGGCTGCACCTGGGGTGGTGCCACAGCTCAAAACACATCTGTGGAGTGAGCAGGGTCCCTCTGGCAGATGGAATCCCTCGGCCTGGCCTGCGGGGATAGGGCCAAAACTGGCTCTCCGACATCCCCTGAGGGGTCCTGGATTGTGAGAGGGCAGTTCTCAGGTGATGCACCCCGGAATCAGGCTCCCTCCTCTCTGGTTCTGGGTGTGTCACCCAAGAACCACCGCTGCCAAGTCACCACAGCTTGGCAGCTCGTGTGTTGAGCATCTGCCACATGGTGGTCAGTGCGCATCATACCTACCAGCTGGTTGGACAGTCGCTTAGCCTTTTATATATATAGATTTTATTTTTTAATATATTTTTATTGATTTCAGAGAGGAAGGGAGAAGAGAGAGACAGAAACATCAATGATGAGAATCATTGATTTTCTGCCTTCTGCACACCCCCTACTAGGGATTGAGCCCACAACCAGGCATGTGCCTTTGACCAGAATTGAACCTGGGACCCTTCAGTCCTCAGGCCGACGCTCTATCCATTGAGCAACACCAGCTACGGCTGAGGTTCTATTTTAAAGGCCCTATCTATATGTTAGGGATTCATGCTCTAGTATTTCCAGGTAAGTGATATGACTTCTTGGGTTTGGTTTAAAATACGGAAGTAAACAATTGGTTGGGGAATAAAAAGGCAGACTTTTCAGAGCGGATGGTAGTTTACTGTGTTAGCCTCTCTGTGTCTGATCATTTCTATAATGAAAACATTCAGAGGAAAGGAAGACCAGAGAAGGACAGGGAGCCTGATTCCTATTGGGTGGTCAGAGCAGACCCTGCCCTTGGGCTGAGCCCTCCGGGTTGGTAGAAGGGAGCCACGGGAAGAAGAAGGAGAAAGGCTTTTATGCAGAAGATGCAACATGTGCAAAGGCCAGAGGCAGGAAAGAACCCAGCACGTTCAGGAAACTGCAGAGGCCGGTGCTCAGAGCAGACAGACAGAGGGCGAAGAGGTGTCGCATGAACATCCTCCACCAACCCCCTCAGGTACCCAGTGCAGTGGGGCCAGAGGGGCTGCTGGCGGGAGGAGAGGGACCCGCCACCCCTTTGGCTCAGGCCCAGAACTCACTGCAGAAGGTGGTGCAGGTCTGTGGAACCTGACGGCTGCAGATGGGTCTGCAGGAGACGCAGCCGTTCAGCAGGGGATCCCAGTACCGCTCCTCTGGGCATGGCTCCATGTCACCCCGTCCGCAGGGCCTGTGGAGCTGAGAGGTGGGAGCGTGTAGGCAGCTGGCACTCAGCTGGTGGTTGGGACCAAGGCTCTGCTCTGTGAGCCGAAGGGGAACCAGACAGGACTGGCTCAACCCAGCTGCCATCGCTGCAGGCCTGGGGCAGCCCCTCGCCCCAGGGCCTGAGCTTCCTGGTCTGTGAAAAGCCTAGCTGGCACCTCCTCCCGGATATCAGGCTGTGCCCTGCTTGATGCTGCTCTCTGCCCTCTTTAAATAGTTTTTAAGAGAGAGGGGGGAGGGGAGAGAGGGGAGGAGGGGAGAGAGGGGGGAGAGGAGAGACGGGGGAGGGGAGAGAGGGGGGAGGGGAGAGACGGGGGAGGGGAGAGAGGGAGGAGGGGAGAGAGGGTGAGAGGGGAGAGAGGGTGGGAGGGGAGAGAGGGAGGAGGGGAGAGAGGGGGGAGGGGAGAGACGGGGGAGGGGAGAGAGGGGGAGGGGAGAGACGGGGGAGGGGAGAGAGGGGGGAGGGGAGAGACGGGGGAGGGAGAGACGGGGGAGGGGAGAGAGGGGGGAGGGGAGAGACGGGGGAGGGGAGAGAAGGTGGAGGGGAGAGAGGGTGGGAGGGGAGAGAGGGTGGGAGGGGAGAGAGGGAGGAGGGGAGAGAGGGTGGGAGGGGAGAGAGGGTGGGAGGGGAGAGAGGGAGGAGGGGAGAGAGGGAGGAGGGGAGAGAGGGGAGGGGAGAGAGGGTGGGAGGGGAGAGAGGGTGGAGGGGGGAGAGAGGGTGGAGGGGGGAGAGAGGGTGGAGGGGGGAGAGAGGGTGGGAGGGGAGAGAGGGTGGAGGGGAGAGAGGAGGAGGGGAGAGAGAGAGATTGGTTGCCTCCCACATGAGCCCCAACTAGGCATCGAACCCACAATCTAGGTATGTGCCTTGACAGGGAATTCAATCTGCTAGCTCCTGTGCTCACGGGATTAGGGCTCACACTAACCACTGAGCACCGCTGACCAGGGCCTCCACAGGATCCTTGCACATGTTGATCCACACATGCGCTATTCTCGCTTCCTCCTGGGGGTTCCTTCCTCTTCCTCCTCCGAGCCTTTCTGACTCTCCTTCCATGGGACGCCCCTCTGTACTGGTCTGCCCTTCGTTGTCACTTCCCATCAGGAGTGTGATTGTTTGATAAGTCTTCCCATTAACTGTGAGCAGCATGCAGGCAGGGCTCTGTCTAATCGTTCCCACTGCTGGGTCCTGAGGAACTAGCTCAGGCCTTGCTGCGACACAGCAGGTTCTCATTAAAGGAGCCATGCAGTGATCAGCACACAGCAAGCACTCAGTAGACGACAACTCCCCTCATTTTCCTTCTTACTGAGTTAAAGACACACGCAATGTTATGTGTAACATAAAAGTGTACTGCTTATAAACTGTTCCTGTGTATGCAGAGGTCCCCCTTTTCCTGTGAGGGACACATTCCAAGACCCTCAGTGGATGCCTGAAACTCCAAAGTACCAAACCCTATGTATACTGTTTTCCTACACATGCACACCTGTGATGAGTGTGTAACTTATAAATTAGGCACAGTGAGAGATGAACAACAATAACTAATAATAAAATAGAACAATTATAACAATGTATTATAATAAAAGTTATGTGAATGTGCTCTCTCTCTCTCTCAAACTATCTCATGCTACTCACCTCTCCATTAAAGAAAGCACTTTATGTTCTCCGTGGTCGATCTGAGTGGCCAGTGGCACAGCCTTTGACTTTAGGACCATTGATAAGTAACACAATGACTTGGACACAAGAGCTGCGACCATCTCTACTCTGAGGCCCACAGGAGGAAGGACATTGATTTGAGCCACAGAACCCAGGAGGTTTCTGGAACTGGAGGCATCAGCATGTCTGACAGTGGGCAACGGCAGGCAAAGCCATGGAGAAGTCTTGGTTAGACATTCATATTCTCAGATTCTCATTCCCTGGCAGGTAGTGGCCCCTTGCCCACCCAGGCAGAAGGTCAAGGGTCTCCTCAGACACAACTGAGGGCAGCAATAAGGTCCCTCCCCCGCCAGCCGCTGCTGAAGGACAGTTGTGGTCAGGGGTGAAAAACGCTCTTCTTCCCCATCCTCCACTGGCAGGGAGTCAGCTGACTCTGCTCTCGGAAAACGGGCCCAAAGGAAAAGCCCTGGTGGCACCAACTGGGAGATTCTCTCAAGAAAATGCCCGCGCTGCTGCATGACCACCCAGAGTAAAGCTTCTTCCTTGGCAGCCCCGTAGGTTTATCCAGAACTGCCAATGAACTATTCCTGCCGAGTTGGGAGCGAACAGCCAAAGGTCACCTGACCTCGAAGTACCTCTTCCTGGAAGAGAACTTGAGCAGAGCAAGGAGAAGGAGCATGCTGGAGTCAGCAGACCCCTGCAGGGAACAGAGGAACGTGGAAAGAACTACATAGCAACAACGGCTATCCTTAGAAAGGAAGGTAATTTCACATTCGTGAAAAAGATGAGATACTATTTTGAAAGAAGAATACGCATAGGAAAGAATTACTAGACATTTAAAAACATGATACTCAGAATAAACATGGGTAGGATTTTAAGATGTAATTGAAGAAATTTCCCAGAAAACAGGGAATGAAAAGATTTTAAAAGTTATGGAATCATTGCAAGAGGTCCAAAGGCTGACTAGTGGGGATGCTGAGAAAACAGATGTAAAGGATATTAGCTTCCAAATTCAAAGAGCCAACCAGGTGTCTGGCACAGCAAACCGAGACCCGCCATCATGACATTTGAGAGCACCAGCGATTAAGATCAGATTCTAAACCTTGAGAACAAGCAGGTTACCTGCGAGTTCTGAGAGCTGAGAAGTAAGTGGACATTTAAGGATAATTTTTGTCAGGTCACTGCCTGACTGCAGAGATAAAGGAACAGAAACCTCAGTGGTCACACAAAAGAAACACGTGCTTTGCAAAAATAGTTTGGGAAAGTCACAAATAGATTCAAGCCCTCAACAAGCAGCATTTGGCAAACCATGAGGAGTGGGAGCACCAGATTTCCAGTTACCACAACATAATACTCAGAATGTCTAGTTCCTAACAAACTTACCAAGCACACAAAGACACCGGAAAGCATGGCACACTCACAGAAAAAAAAAAAAGAAAAAAGAATTTGACAGAAACCATCCCTGAGGAAACATAGACATTGGAAATTAAATCAACTGTCTTTGGTTTTATTTATTTTTTGTTTTTTTATTTTTTATATTTTTATTGATTTCAGAGAGGAAGTGAGAGATAGAAACATCAATGATGAGAGAGAATCATCGATCGGCTGCCTCCTGCATGCCCCCCACCGGGGACTGAGCCCATAACCCAGGCATGTGCTCTTGACCAGAATTGAACCCGGGACCCTTCAGTCTGCAGGCCTGCGCTCTATCCACTGAGCCAAACCGGCTAGGGCTCAACCGTCTTTAATATGTTCAATAAGCTAAAGGACAAAGAACTAAAGGAAATCAGAAAAATAAAGCATGAACAAAATGAAAATATGAACTTAGAGATAGAAGTTGCATAAAAGGAACCAAAACTTGTAAGCAACCAAGATTTTCTTTAGTAGGGGGATGGGTAAGAAAACACTGAGATTTATTCAGCACAAAAGGAAGTGAGTTATTGTAGGGAGTGGTTATAGGGTTAAGCCTCGGACTGACCTGCTGGCAAAGTCACAAACAAGTCCCAGCTTGGAGGGCACAGTCCTCTAAGCATAATTAAGCTTGGTCTTGTGACTGCTCCCTAGATCAGGGGTGGGCAAACTTTTTGACTCGAGGGCCACAATGGGTTCTTAAACTGGACCGGAACAAAAGCATGGATGGAGTGTTTGTGTGAACTAATATAAATTCAAAGTAAAGGAGCGGAGGGGAGAGCAAGAGAACCCTCTGCTCTTTTGGCTCCGCGGGCCGGATAAAACAGCCGAACGGGCCCGCGGGCCGTAGTTTGCCCACAGCTGCTAGATCTTTCCTAGGTAGCTAATGGGCTGTGGGAGGGGCAGCAAGTGCTGCCAGAACAAGTGAAACTTAACAAGAACATTGTAAATTACTTTGTTTGCCCCTGACTATAAATAAAGCATCAGCTTGCAGTCTGGATCTGTTCTGTGGCCTCAGCCAGGCACAGAAGATCTACCTAGACCCAGCTTATTCTCTTGTCTGTCTTTTTCTTCATCCTTTACCTTCCTCCCTCAGGCTCACCAAACCCTTGGCTGTGCTGGCACCGCACAAGTTATCAAGTCATGAAAAGCCATGGAGGAGCCTAAGTGCATGAACGAATGGAAAGAAATCACGCTGAAAAAGCTATTGTATAGTATCAGATACATGCCATTCTGGAAAAGGCTGAACTATGGAAACAGAAAAATCAGTGGTAGTCAAGGGTTGAGTGGGGAGGGAGAAATAAAGGCAGAGCACAGAGGATTTTATAGGGCATGAAACTATTCTGTATGATACTATCATGGTGGATACATGCTACTATACATTTTTCAAATCCCATAGAATGGGCGACACCAAGAGTGAACCCAAGTGTAAATGATAGACGGTGGGTGATAATTTAGGTTCATCAGTTGTAACCAATGTACCACAAGGTGCAAGATGTTGAAAGTGCGGGAGGTTGTGCATGTATGGGGTAAGGAATAAATGGGAATTTTTTTACTTTTCATTGATTTTTTTTTCTGTGAACCTCAAACTACTCTTTTAAAAAGTCTTTTTCAAATGGAAACATACAGGAATTCTAGAATTGAAAAGTCCAACAACTAAAATGAAAAAAAAAAAAAAACCTCACTGGAGGGGTTCAACAAGCAGATTTAAGCAGGTGGGGAAAAAGGATCAAATGATTGAAATTACGTAGTCTGAGGCAGAAATAAAAAAGAATGAGGAGAAAGGAACAGAACTTGAGGAACTTGTGGACCTCATCAAACATACCACCATATGCTTATAGGACCTCCAGAAAGAGAAAAGAGAGAGAAAGGGGCACAACATTTTATGAAATAACTAGCGGCCCAATGCATGAAATTCTTGCAAGAGTAAGACTTCCTTCCCCCGGCTGCTGACACCAGCTTCCTTCCGGCCTCTGGCACCCAGGACCCGGGCTTCCCTCCAGCAGCTGGCAGGCACCTGGGACCCGGGCTTTCCTCACAATCCCTGCTTCATCTGGAAGGTCATCCGGTCTAATTAGCATATTACACTTTTATTATTATAGATGGCTGAAAACTTCCCAAATCTTAGGAAAGTCCTGAATATACATGCTGAAGAATCTCCATGAACTCTCACCAGGTTAAACCCACAGATTTTTGAGAGACCCACACTGAGACACACCATAATGAAATTGTCAAAACCCCAAGAGAAAGAGAAAATTGTGAAAGCAGCAACTTCTTATGTACATGGGATTCTTAATAAAATTAACAGCTGATTTCTCATCAGAAATCACTGAAACCAGAAGACAATGGGATGATATATTTAAAGTCCTAAAAGAAAAAACCTGCAGCAAAACTAGTTTTCAAAAATGGAGAAGAGCCGAAACCAGTTTGGCTCAGTGGAAAGAGCGTCGGCCTGCGGACTGAAGGGTCCCGGGTTCGATTCCGGTCAAGGGCACATACCTTGGTTGCGGGCACATCCCCAGTGGGAGGTGTGCAGGAGGCGGCTGACCGATGTTTCTCTCTCATCGATGTTTCTAACTCTCTATCCCTCTCTCTTCCTCTCTGTAAAAAATCAATAAAATATATTAAAAAAAATTTTTTTTTTAAAAAAAGGAGAAGAAATTAAGACATTTTCAGATAATCAAAAGCTGAGAAGCTGAGGGAGTTCACTACCTTAAGCCTGCCCTATACGAAATGCTAAAGGGAGCCCTTCATGTTGAAATGAAAGAAAAAAATAAGGAACACTGGTTAAGGTAACTACATAGATCAATATAAAAGCTAATATTATTGTACTTTTTTGTGTAGTTTATAACTCCTCTTTTTTTTTTCTATATGACTTAATGGACCAATGCATAAAACAATGATTGTAAACCATAAAATGTATAAAGAGTTAATCTATGATAATAACAATATAATGGAAGGAACAGAGCTATAGGGACACAGTGTTTATAAACCACTCAAACTAAGTTAGTATTTTTCAAACAAGGTTGTCATAAGTTTAAGTTGTTAATTATAACCCCCCAAGGTAATCAATAAAAAAATAACTTGAAAAATACAGGAAAAGAAAGAAAAAGGAAATCAAAATGGTGCATGACAGGTAATCAACTAAATACAAGCAAGGGCAGTAATGAGTGATGTCAGAAGCATGGTGGTGCCCTAGCCAGTTTGGCTCAGTGGATACAGCCTGTGACTGAAGGGACCTGGTTTATATTCTAGTCAAGGGCATGTACCTCAGTTGCAGGCTCCTCCATGGTCCAGGCCCTGGTCAGGGCACATGCAGGAGGCAACCAATCAATGTGTTTCTCTCACATTGATATTTCTGTCTTTCCCTCTTTCTTCCACTCTCTCTAAAAATCAATGGAAAAATATCCTCAGGTGAGGATTTAAAAAAAAAAAAAAGCATGGTGGTGTGAGAGGTTTCCCTGGTCTCTCCTCTTGAAGTTACAACAAGTTGAATATCTCTAATTCAACAAAGGATTCCCTGCTTGACACACAAACACGTCTGAGAGATCCACACATAGAAACATCTGAAGGTGGATAAGTCAGAGCGAACAGGGGGTGGGGGGGAGCAGAGCACAGGCAGGTGACAGGAATGCAGCCAGGAGCTCGCTGCAGGTTTAGGGAGAAGGAAGGAACCAGTTGCAGCGTGCACTCCCTGAAGCCCTGGAGAGCAGAGAGGGAGGGGGAGCCTGAGTGGTCAGCACACACTGCAGCTGAACCCCATGACTGTGGCAGAAATAGGGCACAGAGGTGTGGTGGTGGTTGTCTAGTGGCTGCCATTACCAGGCAGATAAACAAGGCCACTGAGCTAGGCCACCTCCCTCACCCTCTGAGGCTACGCAGGCCCTGGAAGAAGCTGCAGCAGTGAGCGTGGGAGACAGCACACGATCTGCCGCCCTGGGAGCTGGAGAGACAGCAGCACTCCTCCCTGCATGCAGGCACACACGGTGGCAAGTCCCAGGGACAGGGGTGGAGATGCAGCGGTGAGTCAGGGAAGGTCTGGCAGTCACCATTCCTGGGAGGAGAGAAAAGCCAAGGACGCACAGGACAGCCTCTGCCATCATGGCCGAGCCCAGGGTGTGCACCTGGGACACCTCCAGCAGGGCGACACTGCTGGCAGCATCCAGTTGCAGGGGACAATGCTGGGCTTTCATGGGCTCTGAACTCCGTAACCACACGTTTCCCCATGGGAGTGGCACCCTCAGATGGAGGTGCCTTGGTTACAGAGAATATGCTCACCTCCCCAGGGAATACAGGGCATTTCTCACTGCCCCGCAGAGATCCAGGAGGCCAGAACAGTGGGAGAGAAACTAAAAAACTTATGTTTCAGTGTCCCTACTGGAAAACAATATAAAGACCTCTTCTTATCAAACTACTAAATAGAGAAGTACCACATTTTTAAAATCCACTCTTTTTTTTTTTTTAAAGCAGATTTTATTCCTATAAATGCTTAGGCAGAGAAAGAATCCATCAAATACCATGAAGACCAAGGTGACAAGGCAGATCAGAAAGAAAATTAAGTATCTCCAAAAAATAAACTTAAAGACATGCAAATATGTGATTTAATTGACAGAGAATTCAAGATTGCAGTTCTAAAAATAGTGAACAAGATACAAGAAAACACAGATAGGCAGCTTAATGAGCTCAGAAATAAAACAATGAACAAAAGGAGTACTTTACCAAAGAGACTGAAGCCTTAAAAAGGAACCAGATAAAAATTCTGGAGCTGAAGAATTCAATAAAAGAAATAAAAAATAAATTTGCAAGCTTAGGAAATAGAGCTATTCAGATGGAGCAAAGAATTCGTGATATCAAAGATAGAAATCTAGGGGAGAAACCAAGATGGCGGCATAGGTAAACACCTAAACTGCTGCCTCGCACAACAATTTCAAAACTACAGCTAAAAGACAGAACGGACACCATCCAGAACCACAGGAAAGCTGGCTGAGTGAAAATTCTACAACTAGAAGGAAAGAGAAAAGCTCACAGAGAATTGGAGGTACGGCAAAGGGTCTTTGTGTGCGCAGAGAGGAAGGGCGGCTGAGAGCCTGGCTGACTTTTTCTGGCGGAAGGGGGAAGGAAGCCCCTGACCGCACTGAACCCCAGTTCTGACTGCACTGAACCCCAGTTCCGGGCGAGCCCCTGGGGACCCACGCTCTTACGGGGGGAGTCTGGACTCTCGGGCGGAGACTCGGGAGCCGGGGAAGGTGGAGGACTGAAAGCGCGCGCGCGCCAGTGCGCACAAATGCTGCGGAGGTTGCCACAGGCTTTCCCTAGTGGAAGGGAGTTGGAGGCTCCTGACTGCACTGGGCCCCAGTTCTGACTGCACTGAACCCCAGTTCCAGGCGAGCCCCTGGGGACCCACGCTCTTGTGGGGGGAGTCTGGACTCTCAGGCGGAGACTCGGGAGCCGGGAAGGCAGAGGTCTGAAGGCACGCACGTGCGCGCAAGGGCAAGGCTGACGGGAAGCCAAGACTGAGACTCCACCTCATCCAAGCCTAGCACAGAGGCTATTTCAATTTGGCAAGTCTAATCCTATAAGGCTGTCTCCAGCACCGAACTTCTCCCAGCATAGACATAGCTGATCATTACAGCCAACTGGCCTGGAGGTCAATTCTTCCCAGTGATACCAACAACAATAAAGACTTAATTACAACAAGGCTGTACACACAGTCCACAAAGGGGTGCACCAAGAGTGTCCACCTCAGGTTAACTGGGGAGGCCGACCCACTGGGCCATATTGAAAACGTAGCACACAAATCTACCTTACCAACTCAGGGAAGCAGTGAAAATGCGGCGTCACTGAAACTGGTTTGGTTCAGTGGATAGAGCGTCGGCCTGCGGACTGGAGGGTCCCGGGTTCGATTCTGGTCAAGGGCATGTACCTTGGTTGCGGGCACATCCCCAGTGGGAGGTGTGCAGGAGGCAGCTGATCGATGTTTCTCTCTCATCGATGTTTCTAGCTCTCTATCCCTCTCCCTTCCTCTCTGTAAAATATCAATAAAATATGTTTAAAAAAAAAAAGAAAATGCAGCGTCAAAGAATCAGATCACAAACGAAAGAAATGGAGGAAAACAAACGACTGGATATAGAATTCAAAACCACAGTTATAAGGCTTTTTAAGAATATCCTAGAAAAGGCTGATAAATATAACGAGACCCTCGAAGATATGAAAAAGGACCAAGTAGAAATTAAACATACACTGACTGAAATAAAAAATATTATACAGAGACCCAAAAACAGACAAGAGGAACACAAAAATCAAGTCAAAGAATTGAAATACAAAGAAGCAAAAAACACTCAACCGAAAAAGCAAAAAGCAAAAAAAAAAAAAAATCCAAAAAGTTGAAGATAATGTAAGAAGACTCTGGGACAACTTCAAGCGTACCAATATCAGAATTATGGGGGTGCCAGAAGAAGAGAGAGAGCAAGATACTGAAAACCTATTTGAAGAAATAATGACAGAAAACTTCCCCCACCTGGTGAAAGAAATAGACTTACAAGTCCAGGAAGCCCACAGAACCCCAAACAAAAGGAATCCAAAGAGGACTACACCAAGACACATCATAATTAAAATGCCAAGAGCAAAAGATAAAGAGAGAATATTAAAAGCAGCAAGAGAAAAACAGTTAGTTACTTACAAGGGAGCACCCATACGACTGTCAGCTGACTTCTCAACAGAAACTATGCAGGCCAGACGGGAGTGGCAAGAAATTTTCAATGTGATGAATAGCAAGAACCTACAACCAAGATTACTCTACACAGCAAAGCTATCATTCAGAATTGAAGGGCAGATAAAGAGTTTCACAGACAAGAAAAAGCTAAAGGAGTTCATCACCACCAAACCAGTATTATATGAAATGCTGAAAGGTATTCTTAAAGAAGAGGAAGAAGAAAAAAGTAAAGATAAAAATTATGAACAACAAATACATATCTATCAACAAGTGAACCTAAAAATCAAGTGAATTAAAAACCTGAGGAACAGAATAATCTGGTGAATATAATAGAATCAGGGGCATAGAAAGGGAGTGGACTGATAATTCTCAGGGGGAAAGGGGTATGGGGGGTTCATGAAGAGACTGGACAAAAATCATACACCTATGGATGAGGACAGTGGGGGGGAGGTAAGGGAAGAAGGTGGGGTGGGAAATGGGTGGAGGGGAGCTATGGGGGGAAAATGGAGAAATAATTGTAATAATCTGAATAAAGATTTATTTAAAAAAAAAGATAGAAATCTAGAATTGACACAGATGGAAGAAGAGAGAGACTTGAGAGTAAAAAGTAAATCCTATATAATAAAAGCCTAATATGCTAAGTGTCTGGTTGACTGGTCAGCCATTCAACTAATCAAAGTGTAATATGCTAATAATATGCTAAGGCCGCTCAACCGCTCACTATGACATGCACTAACCACCAGGGGGCAGTTGACTGGTCGACCAGTCACTATGATGTGCACTGATCAGCAGGGGGCAGACGCTCTGACCGGTAGGTTAGCTTGCTGCTGGGGTCTGGCTGATCGGGACTGAGCGAGACAAGCTGAACATGCCCTGGAGCCCCTCCCTCCCCCCCCTCCCCCCCCCCGCCGCCCTGCAGTCCCTCACCAGCTGGCCAACCTCCCACATCTCTCCCCAGCCCTGATGGTGTACCGGTGGGATCCCTTGGCCTGGCCTGAGCCCTTTTGCAATCCAGGACCCCTTGGGGGATGTCAGAGAGCCGGTTTCGGCCAGATTCCACAGGCAGAGTGCTGCACAGCCAGAAGCCAGTCAGACATCCCCGAGGGCTCCCAGACTGGGAGAGGGTGCAGGCCAGGCTGAGGAACTGCCCCCCCCCAACCAAAGTGCACGAATTTTGTGCACTGGGCCTCTAGTAAATAAATAAAGAACTCTAAACGAACTATCTGACTCCATCAGAAAGAGCAATATAAGAATAATGGGTATACCAGGAGAAGACCTGGAGAAGGGAGCAGAGAGCCTACTCAAATGAATAGTTGACAAGAACTTCCTGAGACTATGGAAAAATCTGGATTCTCAAATTTAAGAAGCAAACAGAACACCTAATTATCTCAATTCAAAAAGGCCTGATAACAAAATAGACTGATGAACAAAATAGATTCAGAGACATAGAAGTAAGAATTCATCTTTCGGATGAATCTCAGAAGGAAGGTGGGGGTGAGTGGGTGGGCGGGAAGAGATCAACCAAAGGATTTATATGCGTATATGCATAACCCATGGACACAGACAATAGGGTGGTGAAGGCCTGGGGCAGGGGGTGGGGGCAGGCTAGAAGGGGTCAATGGAAGGGGCGAGAGGGAGATATGTAATACTCAAAACTATAAAGATATAAAAAAAGAAAAAGAGACAGGACAAATTAGTAAATCATAAATGGAAGTTGAGACATTTTACAGATTGTAAGAAAGAACTATGAACAATTATACACCAACAAGTTAGATAATTTCGATAAATGTACAATTTCCTAGAAACAGTCAATCTACAAAAACTTACACTTGAAGAAAGAATATCTGAATATACCTATAACAATAAGAAGATTGAATCAGATTGAAAAGTTCCTAACAAAAAAGCCCAGGAGCAGACAATTTCACTGGTGAATTCTGTCAAACATTTAAGGAAGAATTAACACTAATTCTTCTCAGACGTTTCCAAAAAAATTGAAGAGGAAAGAATACTTTTTAACTCATTCTATGAGGACAGCATTACACTGATACCTAATAAAGACATCATAAGAAAATATTTACAGACCAATATGACATATATACATTAAAACCCTTAACAACATATTATCAAATTAAATCCAACAATATATTAAAAAGGTTATACACCATAACCAAGTGGAATTTATTTCCAGAATGTAATGATGATTCAACAAAAATTAATCAGTGTAACATATCAAAATAAAAGAATGAAGAAAAACTACATGATCATCTCAACTGACGCAGAAAATGTATTTCACAAAATTCAACACCTTTTCATGATGAAAACACTCAGTAAAGTAGAAACATAAAATACTTCCTCAACATGATAAAAGTCATATATAAAAAACCCCACAGTTGGCATCATATTCAATGGTGAAAGACTGAAAGATCACCCACAAAACAAGAAGGCCTGCTTTTACTACTTAAATTTAGCATAATACTGGAAGCTCTGGCTAGAGCAATTAGGCAAGAGAAAGAAATAAACATATCCACATTGGAAAGGAGAAAATAAAATATTTGTTCACAGATAACATGATACTATATGTAAAAATCTCTAAAAATTACACACACAAAATAGCTGTTATAGCCAATAAAATAATTTAGTAAAGTTACAGGATTAAAAAATCAACACAAAAATCAGTTGTATTTATGAACGCACTTGCAATGAACAATCTTAAAAGGAAATTAAGAAAATAATTCCATTTACAAAAGCATAAAATACTTTTGTGTAACTTGAACCAAGGTGAAAAAAGTATACCTTAAAAATTACCAAACATTGCTCAAATTAATGACCTAAATAAAAGACATCCCATGCTCATGGATTGGAAGACTTAACAAAACTGCCCATAGTGATCTACAGAATCAATACAATGCCTAAAAAAATTCCAATGGCTTTTTTTACACAGAAAATTGCATCCTAAAAATTCATATGTAATTAATTGCAAGGGACCCTGAATAAGACAAAAACAATCTTAAAGAAGACAGCAACAGATTTGGAGAATTCACACTTCCTGATTTCAAAACTTATTACAAGCTAAAGCAAATAGTGTGATACTAGAATAACAGACACACAGACCAATGAAATAGAATAGAACCCAGAAATAAATTCTCACATGTATAGTCCACTGATTCAGCAGGGCTGCCACAACCTTTCATAGGAAAAGGACAGTGTTTTGTTTTTTTTTATTAAGATATTATATGTGTACCTATCCTTACCATTGCCCCCCCCCACTCCCATACATGTCCTCACCCCCCAATGTTTTGCATCCGTTGGTTATTCTTATATGTATGCATATAAGTCCTTTGGTTGATCTCTTATTTCCCCCACCTCTCCCTAACCTTCTCGCTGTAATTTGACAGTCTGTTTGATGCTTTACTGCCTCTGTATCTATGTTTTTGTTCATCAGTTTATAATGTTTTTTATTATCCACAAATGAGTGAGATCATGTGGTATTTTCTTTCATTGACTGGCTTATTTCACTTAGCATAATGTTCTCCAATTCCATCCAGGTTGCTACAAATGGTAAGAATTCCTTCTTTTTTATGGCATCATAGTATTCCATTGTGTAGATATACCATAGTTTTCTGATCCAGTCATCTGCTGACGGGCACCTAGGCTGTTTCCAAATCTTAGCTATTGTAAATTGTGCTGCTATGAACATAGGGGTGCATATATCCTTTCTGATTGGTGTTTCTAGTTTCTTAGGATATATTCCTATGAGTGGGATTACTGGGTCAAATGGGAGTTCCATTTTCAGTTTTTTGAGGAAAATCCATACTGTTCTCCACAGTGGCTGCATCAGTCTGCATTCCCACCAGCAGTGCATAAGGGTTAAAAGACAGTGTTTTCAATAAATGGTGCTAGGAACACTAGGTCTTCATATGCAAAAGAGTGATGCTGGCCCTTACCTTACAACATATACAAAAATTACCTTCACATACATAAAAGCCCTAAACTTAGGAGAAAACTATAACACTTAGGAGAAAGCAGGGGGAATCTTCATGCATTACATTTGACAATGATACTTTGGCTGTGACAACTAGGTAAATTGGATTACATCAAAATTAGAAACTTTTCTGCATCAAAGGATACTATCAACAGACAACTCACAGAATGGGAGCAAGTATTTGCAAATCATATCTCTGATAAGGAATTAATATCCAGAATATGTAAATAATTCTTAAAACTCAATGATAAAAAACCAAACAACTCAAGTCAAAACTGTGAAAAATCTTAATCAATGTTTCTCCAAAGATGATGTACAGTGATCAATGAGTATACAAAGAATACTCAACATCATTAGTCATTAGGAAAATTTACCAACAAAACCACAATGAAACACCACTTCACACACATTAGGACAACTATTATAAAAAATGGGGGTGGGGAGGATGACAGCTGCTGGAGAGGATGTGGAGAAATCGGAACTGTCATGGGAAAGTAAAATGGTGCAGCCACAATGGAAATAGTTTGGAAGTTTCTCAGAATGTGAAATGCGGAGAACCAATTCCAGCATGTAATAATTACAAGAGTTCCATAAAAAGGTTGATGGGACTTGGGGGGCTCAACAAGGGTGAGCCACATATGCAATTTACCTGTTGGAAACGGCTAAAAGGCACTTCCCCAAACCTGAAATAGGATTGTTAACTGCCAGACAGCTCAGGGCATTTTATTGCCTCCTGTTGGCCAAACACCTGAACAGCTGTAGGCTATTCCCCAAACTGATAATGCTTCTGTACCCTTTGATACCTTACCCTTTGAAGTGTATATTTCCACCTTGCCTTGGGACAAATTGTGTTTAATAAAAGCACAGGGTCCTGAGACAAGGAGAGTCTCTTTAGCTGAAGCTCCTCTGACCCCCAATGCCTTTCAAAAATATCTTTCATCCTTGGACTCCTTTTTAATCATCTACGCGCACCCCCTTTCTCCAGAATGCTGAACCCTTTGTAAGGCTGGGAAAAGAACCCCGGCATTATGATGCCCTAATGAGGAATACCAACAGTGAAACACAGTAACTCCACTCCTGGGTGTATATCCAACACCCTGAGAGCAGTGGTTCAAACAGGTACTTGTGCACCAATATTTGCAATATTATTTACACAAGTCCGTCAAAAAGTGAATGCCCAAGTGTTCAACAGATTAAAGGATAAATACAATGTGATATATACCTATGACTATTATTCAGTTATTAAGATGAGTGAAGTACTGACACTGGTTGCAATAAGGACGAACCGTGAAGACATCAGTGAAATAAGCCAGGCACAAGGGACAAACACTGATTCCACATGGAAGAGACTAGAATAACCTGTTCATGATTAGAGTTGGAAAGTAGGTTGGAGGGAGCTAGGGGGAAAGGGACATTGTTTAACGGGGACAGAATTTCTGTTTGGGATGATAAAAAAGGTTTGGGTATAGATAGTGGTGGGATGGTAGTACAATATAGAACATGTACTGAATGCCACTGAATTGTACACTTTAAAATGATTAAATGTGCCTGGCTGGTGGTGTGACTCAGTGGCTGAGTGTCGACCATGAACCAGGAGTTCATGGTTCGATTCCTGGTCAGGGCACATGCCTGGGTTGTGGGCTCCATCCCCAGTAGGAATAGATAGAAAATTATTTTCAGTCTAGAATAATACTAGTACATATTATCGATCAAGTGTGAGGTCAAATAAAAACACGAGACATATAGTATCTCAAAATTGTATCTTCCATCCACACACCATTTCTTGGTAAGCTACTGGAGAATGTGTTCCATTAAATCTGGGGAGTAACCAAAAGGTGGAGGAAGGGGAGAAAAACAGGGTCCATGCTGGCAAAGAGGTGCAGGCAGAACTCCTCAGAACGATGGGAAGGGAGTCTCCAGGGATGGCTGCCTGCCGGCCTAGCGGGAAGCCCATCTCAGCTGAAGTAAGAGACAGAGGAGGCACTCCTCCCATGGAAGCCGGGAGCTGTAGGTAAGTGCCCTGTGCACTGCTGACACACTGGGTCTGCCACAGAGATGAACACGCAAGAAAGCGGAGGGGTTTTAGCTGTGGGAAATGACCGTGAGTGGGAAGACACTTGCATTGTCATGGACGTGAGCAATTGTCATTGAACAACTCAGAGACTTTGAATTATGTCTACTCTTGTGGGGCCTCTGCTCCCCTGCCGGGACCTGGACCTTTGTGGATGCCGGGTATTGGGCGGAGAAGATGTGAGAAGTCATATGCACATAAGAGAGTCTGCATTGCAGTCCAAGTGGCCATTGCTACTAAAGAACCATTAGGCAAAGCAGTTCTTCAAAGTAAAGTCCCACAAAGCAGGCAGCCGCCCCCGGCTGGTTAACATGACATCTTTCCTGCAGAGCAGCCTCCAAATAAGAGCCATACAAACACAGTAGCTGCTTGAGCAGCACAGGACACATAGGCGCTAGCCACCACACAACATCGTCTGGCCGGCAGCCTCGCACCAGCTGGGCAGCAGCACCCTTTATACCAACTTAGATGAAAGAGGCTCCCTGCTTGAGTCGTGGCATCAGTCTTTGGCATCAGTATCCAGCACGCCTGTGCGGTGCAGTAAGACTGCTGTGTCCTTGCTTTTGACCTGCGTCTGGGAAGTTGGCCTTGGCCTTGAACATCTGGCTACTCTGGTCAGGGCTCCCACAACTATAAGATCATGTGAGGGCAGAAAGGCCATTGTCAATGAGCAAAGACAACAACAGGCTTCTTCGAGAGCGAGAGCGGAGGGAGTGGGGCAGAACAGGCTGCAGAAGGCTTTCCATTTTGGGGCAAACTGACAGCTGACAGCAAAGAGGACAGTCCGTGAGCACCTCAGGTGGCTAGGGGGGTTCAAGACCCTTTCGGTTGTTTGTGGATTCTCTGGAAAATCCCAAGGGCATTCGTGTGGGCAGAGGTGCCAGGCTGTCTGGGTATAATGTCTGCTGGTCCTCCCGCCTCCACCTGGGGTCACCGTGTCCACCATGGGGTCAGCACCATTTCCTGTGTCCGTTGCTCACAGTCTACGTGGACCTAACTCAACCCTACACTATGGGACATGGGTGGAGGGAGGTGGTGTGGATACAGAGGGTGATATAAGAGTTAGGCAGGAAATCAATACATAATGTCTAACAGTGAAAGGTAAAAAACTAGCCGTGTAAGCCCTTGCTGGTGTTGCTCAGTGGATACAGTGTTGGCCTGCAGACTGAAGGGTCCCGGGTTCAATTCCAGTCAAAAGTCACATGCCCGGGCTATGGGCTCGATTCCCAGTAGGAGGCAGCCGATCCATGATTCTCTCTCATCACTGATGTTTCTATCTCTCTCTCCCTCTCCCTTCCTCTCTGAAATCAATAAAAATATATTTTAAAAAAAAACTAGCAGTGCAAGCATATTCTATTCTGAGACTCTGAGCGTGAGCCCCATTCAGCCACCGGGCAGCAATGGTTGGGAGCTCAGACTATGTATCTCGGGTCCAGCCCCTCCTAGCTGGTGACTTTGGGCAGAATGTCACTTCTTTGAAACTCAGTGTCCAAACCTGTAAGGTGGCTGCTGCTGCTGCTTCATAAGGCCATAGCGAGTGCCATATCCAGGGCAAGTGTTTTGCCTCCCGTGGCCGTTAGCAGATGAGTAAGGGTAACCCTGTGAGCGCTCCCGTTTATCAATAGCACCCTCCTTGAAATAGGCTGAACTGGCCTGCCAAAGCCTGGGCCAGAGTCAGAAAAGAATAAAAGGGCCATGAGGGCCTAAGGCAACTCGTCTGTCTGCACAGCAGGACGGGGTGTGGTCCCATGAGAAGGAGCAGACCGGGTAATTGTTGGCTCCTCATTCTTGCTCTTGACAGTTTTGCCAATAAACTCTGTCCATGTGACTTGGAAAGAAAAGGCAAATAAAAGCTTCCAGGCAGGAGGGATTTCTCAGCCTGTCTTTTCACAAACAGAGTGAGAACAAGAGAGTGACAATGGCC